>NC_136484.1:74010638-74353138 GCF_053919585.1 Euprymna scolopes
GCACAGAGACTGGGTTTAAGACATCCGTATATCGCAAGCCTACCTTCATCGGACAATACCTAAACTTCAACTCCCATCACCCATACAGTATCAAACATGGAATCGCACGCTGCTTACAACATAGAGCAGAGACAATAAGTAGCAACAACATTACATACCACCAAGAAATGGTCAGGTTGAAGAATATCCTCCGTCGTAACAACTACTCCGATAGCATACTATCCACCAGACGTGTTAATAGTATAAGAGAGGAGAATGAAACCCAAAAACCTCCAACGGTCTGCCTACCATACATACGAGGCATCTCCAAAAAGATTCAGAGAATATGTACCCCCTACAACATCAGGACGGTATTTAAGAGCGAGTCAACACTCAAACGACACCTGGTACGAGTGAAGCCCCGCATGGATGAGAACATGACCAAAAACTGCATATACTCCATCCCATGCAGAAAGGTTTACAAGGGTGAAACATGCCGCCCCCTTAAAGTAAGGGTGGAAGAACACCGAAAAGCGGTAACTAAAAGGGAGACGGAAAAATCGGGTATACCCAACCATGTCTTGATGGAGAAGGGGGACCATCGCCCCCTATGGGATGAAGTAAAAATAATAAAGAGAGAGACCCACTGGAAAGTGAGAAAACTTAAAGAAACAGCTCACATGCTCGGACATAACAACCTACTGAGCAAACCAAGCATAGAGCTGAATGCAATTTGGACACCTCTGATAGAGAGAGAAAACCTTGAATAACAACATGGGTTTAAGATTAACAAAAACCAACTAAGAATTGTCCTAGTGACCGAGTGGTCCTAGACGTTGTATCAAAGTTTACAGTTACCCAAAGGTGCTGAGTTCAATCCTGAACGAAGGCAGTAACACTCAAAAACAGAGAATCAGTAACTATGTCCCAAAGCCTAGCTGGAGTCTGAACATGGTACCCCCGTAATAATAATAAAGGGTTGGGTTCGAGACTCCTAACAAACGGTTCCCCAGTTCGATACAAAACACCTGACGAAGGCCGGAGGGCAAAACGGCCGAAACGTTGTGACAATAACAACCAAGATGAAGAAGTCAGTCCGACAATCTTAATCAATGAAAACACCTCATCTCAAAAATACAGACAATTATTATTGCATGTCAATATTAAAACAAGATCTCTGTGGACATTTTCTGGCATGCACGAAACAGTCTACCTCATGCTCAGACTCAAATCGTCTTTGATCAACTACAAGATCCCATAGACTTTAAAAGAGCTGAAAAATCCAAGATGTATTTAGTTATAATTGACAAAGGTATTCGCCGATGCCCTGGAGGTATGAAAAACGAAAAGTTTAAAAAACAAAGAACCGTAATGAATAAAAAACATTATTCTTATAACAAACACATAGTCCAATGATCGTCTCAGTGATCGTTAAAAAAAACACCATAAAAACAACACAAGTTGTTGGTATAATTCAGCTGGGTTACTTTAAATGAAAAATTATAGATATTCGGTTTTTCTTTCAATTATTCCCAGCTGGTCAATAGAACTAGCTACATTCGTTATTTTTATTAATCACTATCTGGTCACTCAGAAACTAACAATCAACTGTCAAGGTGCTATGTCATCTGGGATAATCAATAGATTCGCTTGCCTCCCTATCGTTGTCTTCTTATTTAACTTTCTAATTATTTCTTCATTGTCCATTGTGTATAAAGCGGATAGAGTCCATAATACCAGAATGAGACAAAATAAAAAAATAAAAAAAAACTTTTGTGATAACAATCTTAGCAATAAGTGTTTGCAAATCATACCTAATTTCAATCACTAACGATTAATATGCTGTTGTCACAGTGACGACCATACACTCATTAACCCTTACCCTCAAGTGGCCATCAAGCCTTGATAAGTGGTATATATATATATATATATATATATATATATATATATATATATATATATATATATATAAAAAATAAAAATTACAATTAAATTTACCAAAATGATCCAAGAGTTATCTCAACCAGATGTAAAATCTCGATAAAACCAAATAGGAGATAGAGCTTATAATATATATATATATATATATATATATATATATATATATATATATATATATATATATATATATATATATATAAACACGTTTCTCCTAGAGTAGAGGATTTCTTAATAGCTGTGAAATTGAAAAAAAAAAAAATTCTCGCAAACTCATTATAGATGCTGTTTGAACTTTCAACAGTAATTAAAACTTCTTTTTAAAATTCACTTCTTAATTATTTAAAGCAAGAATAGTTAGAAGTTGATTAGGCTAATGGATTCGTTTCTGCCCTCGGCCTACATTACATTTTAAAACAATCCTGCAGGTGTCTCTGAGTTTATTTGTTCTGATTAAAAATAAAACTATCATTTTCTTTTCCATTTCTATTTTTTTCACCCATCCAACATTTTTTTTATCAGCCAAGATGAAAATTTTGATTTTATTAAATTTGATTCTAATTAAACCTGACCTTGCTATCAATGATTATACAATTTATAAATAACAATATACATAATGAGTAGAAGAAATTCAACACCCTGTTGTTAGCATCCGTCTGTCTCAAGGGATAACTGCGTCCTGCGCTCAGATTAGCTCATTGGTAAATGACAACGTCATAACTGTGCAAGCCTATCTTGGATCGACAGGCTCCGTTGTAAATTCCACAGATATGTCTGGTTGTGAGAGCTTTGCAGTCAATTTAAAATAGTGAATATCGGTGTAAGCAAATTAAATTAAAAGTGTAAAATAGCAATCGAGATATAGTAAGAAATTACGAAAAATAATTTACACCAAACGCAGTAGAATTCAATTATCTACGACTTGCATGTATTTAAAGTCTTGAAACTGATTTTAGTTTTTTTATTATTTCAAAGTTTGATTTCGTTCAAAGCTGTTTTTGTGATACACACACAAAAAAATAAAAGATTGCCGCCTCTATTTCTGTTGTCGCTTAACTTCGGTGAACTTGAAACTTAAAAGATAGTAAAAACATTATTCGTTACTTTGACTTAAGGTTAGAGTAAGTAACGTTCTTTAACTAAAGACAGACTTAGATCTGTGATCCCGGAGGAAAATTAAATTTATATAGTATAGGGAGATGAGTGCAGTATAGGACAGTTTATTGGTATGGTTACATTGAAAGAATAAATGAGAGTTTTGGGGTCAATAGATGTTTTGGGGTCTGTAGATGTTTTGGGTTCAGTAGATGTAAAACAATTGAGATAGCAGGTCCGTTGGCAGAGTAAGGCTAAAGGAAACAAAAGGGAAGAAGTGATGAAGATGGATTTGAGAGAAAGAGGGATAAATAAATACCTAGACTGATGTAGATTAGTAAGAAAGTCAATTTTTAAAAATCGTCCAACACATGCCAACATGTGAAACAGACGTTAAATCGAATGTAATGATACGGGCGATGATAAAAGCAATGAAAATATCTAAACTCGTCTCCAAGATAACATATGAATACAGTTAGCAGATTGAGCAACGCGCGCACACACACACGCACACACACTCATTGCATTAAATGATCACTACTTGCAATAACTTGTGAGAGAAAAATACGACCAAGCTGAACTGCTCATACTCACACAATAAACAGGAGTTTTACAATTGCCGAGTTTATTCAACCGAAATAATCTGGATGATTCTATCATTTAATAATGTTTTAAATCCTTTGTATTATTATATTCTGATGCTTGTAAATAAGGAAAATAAATTAATATGTTATGTTATACGAGTTGTGTTATTAATTTATTGTATGCTGATTCCTTCAAAGATAATTCTTCCAGTTAAATGTTAATCAAACGTTGAACTCATATAGATTTAATCACAAAAGTTAGTCAAGATAGAGAAAAAAATTGAAAATTAATGAATATTTATTAATTAATATTTAATATACATTGTTAACAATGCTGTAAAATTCTATAACAATTTAATAATAAAACGATACGATAAAATGCTGTAAGAATTTAATAAATAAACGATACTGTAAAACTGTAAAATTCTGTAACAATTTAATAATAAACGATACCGTAAAATTCTGTAACAATTTAATGAATAAACGATAGCGTAAAATTCTGTAACAATTTAATAAACAAACGATACCGTAAAATTCTGTAACAATTTAATAAACTAACGATAAGAGAAAATGCAGTACGAATGTAATAAACAAGCGATACCCTAAAATGCTGTATTAATGCAATAAACAAGTTACACCATAGAAGTTTGTAACAATTTAATAAACAACGATACCGTAAAATGGTGTAACAATTTAATAAACAAACGATACCATAAAATTCTGTAATAATTTTATAATCAAACGCTGCTATAAAGTTCCGTAATAATTTAATAAAAAACGATACCATAAAATGTTGTAACAATTTAATAAACAAACCATACCGTAATATTCTGTAATAATTTAATAATACACGATGTTATAAAATTCTGTAATAATTTAATAAAAAATGATACCATACAATGCTGTACTAATTTACTAAACAAGCGGTACCGTAAAATGCTGTGACAATTTAATAATCAAACGATACCATGCAATTTTGTACAATTGAAGACAGAAACAATACCGTAAAATTCTGTAACACTTTTATAAGCAAACGATTCCAAAAAGTTCTGTAATAATTTAATAAAAAACGATACCATACAATGCTGTACCACTTTAATAAACAAGCGATACCGTAAAATGTCACAAAAATTAGAGATAAAACTAAATTAAACTAAATATGAAACACATTACGCCCCCTTCGCCTAGCCGCTGTATACTAAAATCTATATATCTATAAAAGTGAAAATATCTATCTGTGTGTCTGTCCGTGTAAATTTGCCTACCAATAACTCCATCAATTTGCGGTCTTCAGACTCGAAATCTGACATAATGGGTACTGAGTTTTGGGAAAATCGATTTAATCCGTTTTTGGCCAGACATGTGGCCGGCAAGGGTCAAAGTTCGCCGATTTGACCTTTGAAAACTCTACCAAACTTCTTCGTCAATTTTGCGTCTAAACACTTGAAATTTAAAATATGGGTTACTTAGACATGGATTAAAATTTTAATTTGATTAGAGATGCCCCCCCCCCCAAAAAAAATAAATGTTAAGGGTTCAAAATTGCGGTCAAAGTTAAAAAAAATTGTTTTCTGCGGTCTCTACCAAATTACTCAGCAAAATTCCGGTCTAAACATTTGAAATTTTACATAAAGGGTATTCAGAGATAGGGCAAGCTTTTTAATCGGTTTTGGGTTGAAAATTTGAGTTTCCAAGGGGTCCAAGTTCAAAAGATTTGTACGTGTGCAGTATCTAGCAAACTAGTCAGTCATTTTTATGCCTAAACATTTGAAATTTATACATAAAAAGTATTCAGACATTTGGCAAGAATTTTACTCAGTTTTGGGGTGAAAATTTTGCTGCCAAATGTCAAAGTTGAAAAAGTTGACCTTAGCAGATTCTACCAAATTCCTCTATCAATTTTGGGTGTAAAGACTTGAAATTAAAAATGTAGGTAACTGAGATTTGGTTAAAACTTTGTGTTTTGATTTGAGACCATAATAATAAATGTTACGGGATCAAAATATGGGTCAAATGTAAAATAAATTGACTTTTGTGGTCTCTACAAAATTACTCAGACAAATTTTGTGTAAACATTTGAAATCTTACATAAAGTGGATTCACACGTAGGGCAAGTTGATAACAGTAGATAGGACATGAGCAAAGCCGGGCAGAAATGAAAGTAGTAAATAAGCTTTGTGTTGAGAGTAATAGTAAATTAATAGCAAATAAGTTAGGTTTTGAGATTTATAGTGAATTAAAAGTGAATAAGTTTGGAGTTAAGTACAATAGTAAATAAGTAGCAAATAATTTTGGGTTTGAGATTAATTGGGAATTAATAGTAAATACGTTTTGTAGTTGAGAACAATGGTAAGTTAGTAGCAAATAATTTTGGGTTTGAGATTAATAGCGAATTATTAGTAAATAAGCTTTGATTTAAGAGTAATAGCAAATTTGTATGAAATAATTTTGGGTTTCAGATTAATAATGAATTAATAATAAATAAGTTTGGAGTTGAGAATAATAGTAAATTAATAGCAAATATTTTATGAGTTTGAGATTAATAGTGAATTAATATTTAATAAGTGTAGAGTTGAGTATAATAGTAAATTAACATAAAATAATTTTGCGTTTGAGATTAATATTATTAGTAAAATGTTTTGAGTTGAGAAAATAGTAAATTAGTAGCAAATAATTTTGGGTTTGAGATTAATAGTTAATTAATCTATCTATTATATCTATTAAATAATATTGTCTGTGTGTGTGCACATTTCCCTAACATACTACGCTGTCAATGTTTAGTCTACAGACTTGAGATTTAACAAAAGGGTTCTTGAGATTTGGGAAAATCTTTTTAATCGGATTTTGGCCAGAAATTCTGTTGTTAAGTGGTCAAAGTTCAACGATTTCAGCTTTGAAAACTTTACCAAACTCCTCCACAAATTTTTAGTCCAAACACTAGAAATTTTGAATGTAGGTTACCTGTACATGAGTACAAACTTCTTAATATATATATATATATATATATATATATATATATATATATATATATATATTCATACAAAGTTATTAAGAGTACATAGGGGCAAAGCCGGGCTGAACTGCTAGTTCATAATAACCAGTTTATTAGTTAAGGAATGGATCTTGTACACAGAAAATATACTAGTATACACACATACCAAACATTTATGAATCGAAATATACTATATGCTGAAAATATTCTTCAAATTGGATAATTCTCTGATTTTTAGTGATTAAAAAATTAACACTAAGTTGTTTAGTTTGTAAACATGAATCTTCTGGTGTGAGTGTCCGATTATTGATTTTTTTATGGCCAATGAGTCGCTAGGGTCTCATTCAATCTATTTATCCATGTAGCGTGATAAGATCGGTTTTGGCAACCTAACACGATTTTTGCTTAGTTTTCTAGTAGCTAAATCCATCCTTGAACTGCAAGAAACTCATCATACTTTAGAATGATGCGTCAGATTTGCCATTCTGTCGTTTTATCTTTATCTTTCCTCGCTTAATCCGGACTTACGATAATGTGTTATCTGCATAAAAGCATCCCTTATTCATCTACTGATTTGCATTACAATATTTTGTGGACAAAATACTGGGAGGATATCTCACTAACAACTCACCAAAACAATTTGTGTACCAAAATGCATAACATATGGGCATAAACAGACTGAGATGTGATCTTGGGCCTCGAGGTGATGGCTGGTGGTGATGTTGCAGAGTAAATTATAATACACACACACACATATATATATATATATATATATATATATATATATATATATATATATATATTATTTAATATAATAAATATAAGATATAATATATAGATAATACAAAATCATATTATATGATATATATTACATAATAATATATTATATAATACAATATATATATTATATAATATATAATATATTATATAATATATTTTATAATTATATATAATATATATTTATATAATATTAGACAATATATAGTATATATACTATATATTGTCTAATATTATAGAGATATATATTATATAATGAGAATAAATATTATAAAATATATATTGCATAATAATATATACATATATATTATATCATATATGTAATATATATATATTAAATAATAATATATATAATATATTTTATATAATATAATGTATATATTATATACTATATATATATATACTGTATATATATATATTTTTTTTTTTATTACATTTTCACCCCAAACAAGGCACATTGCCACTTTGGTGTAGGGGGCTACTATCAGGGGAAACATCTACTGGGGCACTATGTAGGGATTAGGGCAGCGAGATGTTGGTTCACGTTGCACTTGAACTTATGCATGTCAGTACAGTTGGGGAAGCAGTGACCTGGAATGGAATTCCAAAGTCTAGCAGTTCTGGGGAAGAAACTACTGGAGTAGAAAGATCTTTTACATCTAGGGATCTCTACAGTGTGGGGGTGGGATTTTGCAGCTTGTCGGGTCTGTCGAGGGTGTTCACGTCGTGGGGGCACAAGTGCTTGCAGTTCTTCAGAGCATTCACCATTATAATACTTGTAGAACAGGCAGAGGGATGCAACGTTTCGACGATGGGACAGAGGCTGAAGTTTAGATGCCAGTTTAGGGCCTATCAGATTTGTGACTCTCTTTTGAACCCTGTCAAGGAGAGAGAGACTAGTAGCCGATGCACCGGCCCAAATATGACAGCAATACTCCATACATGGGCGAATAGTGGCCTTATAGAGGTACAGGATACTTTCGGGTGTTAGAAGTTTTCTAGCACGGTAGAGAGAGCCCACCTTCCTCGCAGCGGCCCTGGCAATGCCCTCGATGTAATTGTTCCAGCTCATGTTTCCTGTGAACGTTAGGCCAAGGAGCTTGAAAGACGTACTCTCAGCTAAAGAGTTGTTGGCCATTGCTATAGGTGGTAGAAAAGGTTTCTTGTAATTATTGAATGAAATCAGTTTTGTCTTGGTGGCATTGAACGTTACCATCCATTTTTGTCCCCATTCCGCTACTGATTTGAGGTCATCCTCTAGTGTTTCTGCCATTAATTTAGATATATGTTCATTTGTTTCCCTGTTGTGCCTGCTATAGAGTGTGGTGTCATCAGCATATATACCCATCTCAGAGGCAATTTTATCGGGGAGGTCATTTATGAATATCAGGAACAGCAGAGGACCAAGGATAGATCCCTGGGGCACTCTGGCATTTATATTATATTGTTTAGACGTACGACCGTCGAGGACAACCTGGATTTTTCTCTTATCTAAGAAGGATTTAATTATGTTAAGTATTCTACCAGTGATACCGTAAGATCTAATCTTCCTGAGGAGACCCTCATGCCATACCCTGTCAAATGCCTTAGATATATCTAGAGCTACCGCTCTGCCCTCTCCCGCTTTGTCCAGTTAATGGTATATGCGTTCAGAGATTACAGTGAGGATGTCTGCCGTGGAACGGGCTTGTCTAAATCCATATTGATGGTCGGTCAGAAGTTTAGCATCTGTAAGGTGATCGACTAGAGCATGGTTAATTAAGGTCTCAAATATTTTGGCAAAAAGTGGGAGGAGGCTAATAGGGCGATAGTTTAATGGGTCAGTTCTTTCGCCAGAATTCTTGAATACTGGTACCACAGAAGCAGTTTTCCAACAGCTCGGAAAGCAAGATTCATTTAGGCATTTGTTGTAGAGTTTGGAGAGAACTGGAGCTACTTCGGCTGAGCACTTTTTTAATAGCACAGCTGGGATGAGGTCGGGTCCACATGCTTTGGAAGTGTCAAGGTTTTTTATGATAGCATGCACCTGAGCAGGGGTGATTTCCAGATCGTCTAGCTTGGCGTCTGTCCGCATAGGAAAGTCAGGTAGGGGGTGGTTTAGAGGGTCCACTGTAGAGTTGGAGGCAAACCGACTGGCAAGCATGTTAGCCTTCTCGGTTGCTGAGCAAAGAACCTCGTGATTGTTGGTTAGTGGGGGAATTGTTGATTGCCCATTATTTACTACACTGTTGTAGATTTTCCAGAAGTCACGAGTTCCTAATTTTTGTGCTTCGATGCGTTTTTTAGTGGTTTCCGTAAATTCCCTCTTAGCTGTCGCTATTTCTTTCTTAACGTTACTTCTAGTTTCTATGTACTTTTGTCTGTTTGAACTGGACTTATGTCGGTTAAACCTGCGGAATGCATGCTGCCTTTGAGCACTGGCAGTTGCGCAAGTCGAAGTAAACCATTGGGGAGAGTAGGGCTTGCTATATATTATATAATATATAATCTATATATCTATAAAAGTGAAAGTGTCTGTCTGTCTGCGTGTCTGTGTGTGTACATTTCCCTACGCAATAACTCTGTCAATTTTAAGTCTACAGACTCGAAATTTGATATACAGAGTACTGAGATTTGGGAAAATTGATGTGATTGGTTTTTGGCAAGACATTTTGCGATTAAGGGGTCAAAGTTCAATGATTTGACCAGTACTCTACCAAACTCCTCCAACAATTTTGAGTCTAATCACTTGAAATTTTTAATATAGGTTCCTTGAACATGGATCTAACTTAATAACTTGATTTGAGCCCAACACAATAAATTTTAAGGGGTCGTAATAGGGGCCAAATTTTAAAAAATTGACCGCTTTCTTTTTGCTTACACCTCCAAATACCCGGGCAACGCCGGACTGAAATGCTAGTCTATAAAAGTGAAAGTGTCTGTCTGCGTGTCTGTCTGTGTGTGTACATTTCCCTACGCAATAACTCTGTCAATTTTTAGTCTACAGAATCAAAATTTTATATACAGGGTATTGAGATTTGGAAAAATGAAGGTGATCAGTTTTGGGTCAGAAATTTGGAGATTAAGGGGTCAAAGTTCAACGATTTGACCTTTCAGAACTCTACCAAACTCCTCCAACAATTTTGAGTCTACACACTTGAAATTTTAGATATAGGTTCCTTGGACATGGATCTAACTTAATAACTTGATTTGAGCCCAAAACAATAAATTTTAAGGGGGTCATAATAGGTGTCAAAGTTTTAAACAATTGACCTCTGCGGTCACTTCCAAATTACTCAGAAAATTTCTGGTCTAAATATATGAAATTTTACATAAAGGATATTCAGAGATAGAGCAAGCTTTTTTATCAGTTTGGGTCAAAAATTTTTAGTTGCCAATATATAAACGTATGTATGTATGTCTGTTTGCGTGTCTGCCTTAAACTTCCAATAGAGGCGACGGATTTTACCAAGATTAGTACCGTTTTAAAGTTACATCTTTCATACGACAAATATCGAAATATTGGCTAAAAACATTAATATCTTCCCCTACAACTAGGCACATTTCTAAAGGGGAGGGTCACTTTTTTCACCGATATTTTTGTTATCCTCTCCTTTAGATTGTCTAGCCTCAATTTAAAAAAATCTCGCTTCCGGTTTGCCGATGTTCGTAACAGCATAAGCGTTCGGTTTTACCCCATTCTTTTCCTCCTTTGCGGTACGGGTTCGAGCCTGCCTTCTTACAACCACTTTTTTTTTTGCTCAACATACACATCCAAACACCCAGGCAATACCGGGCGCCCATACTATTATATCTAAAAAAGTGAACGTGTCTTTGTATCTGTGTATCTGTGTACATTTCCCTACACAATAACTCTGTCAATTTTAAGCCCACAGATTCGAAATTTGATATACAGGGTACTGAGATTTGGGAAAATCGATGTGATTGTTTTCCGGACAGAGATTTGGTGATTAAAGGATCAAAGTTCAACGATTTGACCTTTGGAAACTCTACCAAACTCCTCCTACAATTTTGGGTCTAAACACTAGAAATTTTAGATATAGGTTCCTTGGACATGGATCTAACGTAATAACTTGATTTGAGCACAAAGTAAAAAAAAATTGACCTCGACGGTCTCTTCCAAATTACTCAGACAATTTCTGGTCTAAATATATGAAATTTTACATATAGGGTATTCAGAGATAGGGCAAGCTTTTTCATCATTTTGGGTCGAAAATTTTTAGTTACCAATATATAAATGCATGTATGTATGTATGTTTGCATGTCTGCTTAAAACTTTCAATAGAGGCGACGGATTTTACCAAGATCAGTATAGTTTTGAAGTTCGATCTTTCAGACGGCAAATATCGAAAAATTGGCTAAAAACATTAATATCTTCCCCTTCAACTAGGCACTTTCTACAGCGGGGGGTCACTTTCTTAGGAGATATTTTTTAAAGTTATCTTCTCCTTTAGATTGTCTAGCCTTAATTTTAAAAAATGTCACTTCCGGTTTGGCGGTGGTCGTAACAGCATAAACGTTAGGTTTTTACCCTGTTCTTTTCCTCCTTCGCGGTACGGGTTCGAGCCTGCCTTTCTACTTCCACATTTTTTTTTGTTCAACAGACACATCCAAACACCCGGGCAACGCCGGGCCGAAATGCTAGTATATACTAAATCTGTATATACTATATGCACACACTATATATATACTATATATGTATATACGATATATATATATATATATATATATATATATATGTATATATATATATACTATATATATATATTATTGATATGTATATACTATATATTCTATATATACATAAGATATATATTATATATAAATATTATATATATATATATATATTATATACTATATATATATATATACTTAATATATGTACTATATATATACTATATATATAATATACTTTACATACACTATATCCATATATCTATAAAAGTGAACGTGTGTGTGTGTGTGTGTGTGTGTGTGTGTGTGTGTGTGTGTGTGCATTTCCCTACACAATATCTCAGTCAATTTTTAGTCTACAGACTCGAAATTTGATATGCAGCTTACTGAGATTAGGAAAATCTATGTGATCGGGTTTCGGCCAGAAATTTCGCTGTTAAGGGGTCAAATTTCAACGATTTGACCTTTGAGAACTCTACCAAATTCCTCCGACAATTTTGGGTCTAAACACTTAACATTTTAGATATTGGTTCCTTGGACATGGATTTAACTTAATAACTTTGTTTGAGTCAAAAACAATAAATATTAAGGGATCATAATAAGGGTCAAAGTTTCAAAAAATTACCGTTTTTTTTTTTTGCTCAGCATACACCACCAAACACCCGGGCAACGCCGGGAATCCATTGCTAGTACTATATATAGTCTCTACATATATACTATATGCATATATACTATACTAGCATTTCAGCCCTGCGTTGCTCGGGGGGTTGGAGGTGTATGTTGAGTAAAAAAAAAAAGCTGTCAATTTATTTACATTTGTACGCTATTATGACCCCTTAACACTTATTGTTTTGGGCTCAATTGAAGTTATTAAGTTAGATCCATGTCTAAGGAACCTATATCTAACATTTAAAGTGTTTAGCCCCAAAATTCTCTGAGGAGTTTGGTAGAGTACTCAAAGGTATGTTGAACTTCGCCCCGTGTTAGTACATATATAAAAGTGAACGTGTCCGTGTGTCTGTGTATCTGTGTGTGTACATTTCCCTAAGCAACAACTCAGTCAATTTTTAGTCTACACACTCGAAATTTGATATACAGGGTACTGAGATTTGGGAAAATCTTTGTAATCCAGTTTCGGTCACAAATTTGGCTGTAAAGGGGTCAAATTTAAACAATTTGATCTTAGAGAACTCTATCTAACTCGTCTGCTAATTTTGAGTATCAGCACTTGAAATTTGAGATATAGTTTCCTTGGACATGGATCTTACTCAATAACTTGATGTGAGCCAAAAACAGTAAATGTTAAGGGGTCATAATAGGGGTCAAAGTTATAAAAAAGTTTACCTCTGCAGTCTCTACCAAATTACTCAGACAATTTCTGGTCTAAACATTTGAAATATTACATAAAGGGTATTCAGAGATATGGCAAGCTTTTTAAAACATTTGAAAATTTAGGCAGCATAAGTGAAAAAAGGGGATTAATTTCGACAATATCGGCGAAAAAAGCGACCCCTCTCTGTAAGAAAGTGCCCAGTTGAAGGTGAAGAAATTAATGTTTTTAGCCAATTTTTCGATGTTTGTCGTCTGAAAGGTCGAGCTTATAAACGATACTGATCTTTTAAAAATTCGTCGCCTCTGTCGAAGGTTTTAGGCAGACATGCAAACATACATACATACATTTATATATTGGTAGCTAAAATGTTCAACCCAAACCGACTACAAAGCTTGCCCTATCTCTGAATACCCTTTATGTAAAATTATGTAAAATTTCAAATATTCAGACCAGAAATTGTCTGAGTAATTTGGTAGAGACCGCAGCGGTCACTTTTTTTTTTTTTTTTAACTTTGACCCCTATTATAACCCCTTAACATTTATTGTTTTGGGCTCACATCAAATTATTAAGTTAGATCTATGTCCAAGGAACCTATATCTAAAATTTCATGTGTTTAGACCCAAAACTGGCGGAAGGGTTTGGTAGAGTTTCCAAAAGTCAAATCGTTGAATTTTTACCCCGTAACAACCAAATGTGTTTCCCCCTTTACCAGAAATCATCAGTGCTGGGAATGATTAGTGGTTAAACGATTCACATTTTAAGCTGAAGTCAACATTTTAGCTTCCGCCTGAATCCCTTAAAACATTTGGCCAACCTAGTATTATATATATTATATAATATATATAATATAATATATATATAATATATTTATATATATAATACATGTATATATATATATATATATATATATATATATATATAATATAATACATTTATATATAATATATTTATATATATAATATATTTATATATAATATAATCTTTATATATATATATATATATATATATATATATATATATATATTATTCGTGGGTGAAATCTCAAGGTGTTGAGTCATTGAATGATATGCGATTTGCATACTAGTGGTGACAAAAGAGACAATAAAATCAAGCCAAATTATGTCGACGGCAGTTCAAAGTATGCGTTTGTGTCAAAAGGCAATCAATATATTTTTGAAGCTGCAAGAGAACAAAGCAAAGTGATAAAGGAAATGTCGCATTATAGACTGCAACAACAATAACAACCTTGCGAAATTATTTTATTTATTGTTTTTTATTTCATATTTCTCATTTAGTTTACACTAACAAATATATACTGCAAGAATATTGTAATTTAGTTCAAGAACAAATGGAAGTAATCACTGCCAATGTTAGCAAACTATGTAAGTAAAAATGAAATGAAAAAGCAGATAAATTAAACAAAAACACTCCTCACAAATCATATGAAAATAGCAAATACATATTTTAAAAGGAAAACCAAATGATATATAAAATTCAAATGACAAGCTATATCGAAAACTTTTCCTCCAAACAATATGCATGAACATAAACTCATAGTCCTGTCAGAAATCTTAAGCATGATTACGGATGAAAGGGCAGACACCCTAATAACATGGGCCACACAACACTGACCCACATAAATCTGCTTAAATGAGAAGATTAACACCAATGTAAGCATTGCAATTAAGGCTGAACAATAAAAGACATAATAAAATGCAAAAAAATATTATTTTAAACCTCAAACCATGGCGCAGTAGATAGAAACACTGAATCTCTACAGTTCCAGGTGAACATTGTCTGAAGATAGTGGTATTAATCCTACCCAAAGCCTGCTATAGGATTAGTTGGCCAAAACGTGGTGAGACGACAACAACTATAGAAGGCAGTAATTACTGAAGATTCAGCATTCCTATCCCATCGCGGTTAACAACTTGATGAAGGGAAGAGGAATAGTTGGCCGAAACGTTGTGAAACAACAATTATAAAGAAGATGAAAATAATAATCCACAAATAATTCTTATGCTCTTCAAATTTTTCATTAAATAGTTTTGAAGAAAGCTCTTCATTCCTTAGTTGACGTTTCTTCCAATTATGAACATTACCAAAACTAGAGCAGCACTCCTTTCCCTGGATTGCTCCACTTACCTTTTATTCTCACCTTATAATGTAGAATGTTTAGCAAGTATACGTTTTAGCCTTTCATATGACTCTAGCAAGGATTAGACTCTGGTGTTCCGGCCAATTAACAAACACTTTAATCATTAAACTGAATCGGTCGATAAAAAAAAAAACACGAAATAAAAGCAAGATATTTCAGAAAACAATGAGTTTAAACCGATATATTTTAAATGCTTCATGTTAGTATTGAAATACAGCAATCCTATAAAGAGATGCTAAATAATGACACCAGAAAGAAATAATTATCAATACAAAACATCATATAAACGAATATTGTTGATAAATTTAGGCTGACACACCAATCACTAATCTCTTCCTCTTGACACAATTTTTTTAACCTCATAGATCTCACACTTTCTGCCAAGCTTTGGCTCCCGTCACATCACTGCAGTATTACATTCCTGTGCTTATTTTACAAGTACTTCCATGAAATGCACTCTAATAAACTTATTGAACTTGCACCCTCATCAACGAAATTCACCCGACTTGCAACAAATTCCCACCACTTCACCGTAAAGGTTTCTATGAATGCTAAAAGATTTTTACTAGTTTTTACAATATACATTATTTGAGGCAAACAAAAGTTTAAAAAAGTAATAAATTCTTAATTGTTTTGTATTTTTATAGAGATCAGCATGACATTTTAAGGTCATAACAACTCCATAACATATGGATTATGCTCCAAGTTATCATAGACAGAAAGGTTACCATCGCTTTTCAAACTCACCTACAATGCCTGTTAATGCAAAATAATTACCTATTTTCATTTCTATAAGATTATTAGAGACTGGACTAATGACATGAAAAAACAACATGCAAATTATTTAGATTGTTTCTGTATAGAAAGCAGAAAAGAAAGAAACAAAAAAGTCTCATTATGGACATAGATTTACATCCTCCCTTCTCTTATTTATCGGGTAGATTTTGGGTTCCAAGACGAATACATATTTACAAATAAGTACACATTAATTATGAAGTGGAATATACTGTTGAAAAACATAAGTCTTTAATTCTCGCCTCGCCTATGCCTTGATGAAATTACAACTACAGTTTAATTAATCCTATTTAATGAATCGTTGGCAATAAATATTGTGTTTTGGCATTAATTAATAAAAAGCGTTTTTTCCGGTTGATTTTTTTCATCAAACAGAAAAATGAGATGAATTGTGTTGTGTTATTTAATGCCGAAACACCATATTCAATTTCAATGATCCACTTAACACAAACAAACTGCTGTTAAAAAAATTCCCGTACTTCCCACTACAACAAAGTTAGACATTAAATCAGTTAACACGAGAGTAAGGGGAATCCACCTCATTCGAAAGGCATTCTAGAAATGTACAAAAATTTAGTGAAAACGGACTCATAGACCTTCCCAAGTAGGGGCGCTACAGGCAATCAGCAATAACTCCCTCACCTCCTAAAAGAAAAGATCATGTCTGAGACTAAGCCGGGCCATATCTCATCCAGACAAAGAATAGACCTGATAGTTTAGGACGGCCCTCAGGTTAACAGAATGATGCCAAGGTGTGCTACTTGAATCATAGCTGCATGTTTTAAATGATAGAGTTCCATAAAAGCAAATTCGTGCCACCATGGTCAATGTGCAACCCACATCAGATGAGGAAGAACCATATTACATGAAGAAGAAGAGGAGGGAAGTTTGAAGTTCATGCCTTTTTGAGCAATATTAGTGCACAGCATAAGTGAATGTAATTAATACGACTCGACTTGAACTCGGTTTATTGACCTTGATGTACGGAGAGAGATCGGAGAAATATTGTTTCTTTAAACATTTTGGCATGTTCCAGGTAAACACATTCTGAGCTGATGTAAACGGAGTTCTTCTTTGTTGATGATTGACGAGCATCCAACGTTGGAGTTGGGGTGGGAGTTGATGGAGGATGCTGAAAGATAAATATAGATAAACTGAGCTGCGCATGATTTTCTATATAACACATTTACACGTACATGCCTACACACTGATTATGTTTACAAGAAGTTATTTATCAACCCATAAACAGGGTAGGTGAATGTTATACTATTCCCTAGGATGGATTTCACTTTGCTTGGGACATAATAACCTGACCTACAATATCTTTATTCTTAATTCATTTCCTTTGTCTGCTTTATTGCATATCAACCCTTTTGGTTTGTATTTTCAGTCATAGGATATTCATTTACCATGATGTGTCTTAGTGGTTATATTTAGAATCGATTAATATTGACCATGTCGCTATCTTAGATTTTACCATTGAGGGGATTCTCTAGACTGGCAGTAACTATTTATTCCCCTCCCTCAATCTATATATCCATAAAAGTGGAATTGTGTGTGTGTGCGTGTGTGTGTGTGTGTGTGTGTGTGTGTGTGTGCATATTTCCCTTCCAAACTACTCTGTCAATTTTCAGTCTACAGACTCGAAATTTGACATAAGGGGTTGTAAGATTTAGGAAAATCTTTTTAATCAGTTTTCGGCTAGAAATTTGTTTGTTAAGGGGTCAAATTTCAACGATTTGACCTTTGAAAACTCTACCAAACTCCTCCGTTAATTTTGAAATTTTAGATGTAGGTTACTTGGACATCGATCAAACTTTTTTAATTTGATTTGAGCCCAAAAGAATAAATGCTAATGAGTCAAAATTGGGGTCAAAGTTTAAAAAAAAAATGACCTCTGTGGTTTCTACCAAGTTACTCAGCCAATTTTTGGTCTAAACATTTGAAATTTAACATAAAGTATATTCATACGTAGGTAAAGCTTTTTAACTGGTTTTTGGCCGAAATTTTGGCTGCCAAAGGGTCACAGTTAAAGGATTTGGACTTTTGCGTTCTCTAGCAAACTACTCAGCAAAATTTGATTCTAAACATTTGAAATTTTACATAAAGGATATTCAGACATGCAGCAAGCTTTTTAATCAGTTTTAGGGCAAAAATTTGGCTGCCATGAGGTAAAAGTTGAAATAGTTGACCTTTGCAGAGCCTACCAAACTCCTTTGCCAATTTTGGGTCTAAACACTACAAATTTTAGATGTAGATAACCTTGACATGAGTCAAACTTATACATATGCACATAAATTTATAAACAGTACACTGGACCCGAACAAAGCTGGGCTGAACTGCTAGTCTATAATAATTGTAGTATTATTATTAGAATAAGTACAATAATTATCTTTCCTACAGAGTTCATGTGTTCGATTGATTTTGAAACTATGTTAATCAAGTGATGTGAATGCTAGGCTTTATGCAAACAGTCACCAAACTTAGTAAAAATGTCGATAATGGTCTAACTTTGACCTTTTTTTCAAAATATTTAAGTCCAGATTAAAGTCATAGGAAAGGTGAAAGTAACACTTAGTCATTATTGTAGTTAATGGAGTCCTGCATCTTATATGATCGTGACCTTTGACCATGACTAGGTTGATCAAGGTCGAGATTTTGATGGAATTTCAACTTCTGATTTTTGCAAATTTTACATGTGCTTTTATAACGGTAACACTATGCAATATTTCAGTTTGATCAGAGAAATACTTCCATGACAACTTTGTAGGGGATTAATACTCTTTGTAAATAAATCAACATTTTTTAATCAGTAAAACAAAAATTAAGTAATTATCTAATTTTAAATCAATTTTCAGAATTCACTCAACAATTTTTTTTTTTATTACATTTATAAGGCACATTGCCACTTTGGTGTAGGGAGCTACTATCAGGGGAAACATCTACTGAGGTACTATGTAGGGATTTGGCCAGCAAGATGTCGGTTCACGTTACACTTGAACTTCTGCATGTCAGTACAGTTGGGGAAGCAGGGACCTGGAATGGAATTCCAGAGTCTAGCAGTTCTGGGGAAGAAACTACTGGAGTAGAAAGATCTTTTACATCTAGGGATCTCTACTGTGTGGGTGTGGGATTTAGCTGACTGTCGGGTTTGTCGAGGGTGTCTATGTCGTGGGGGCACAAGTTTCTGCAGTTAACCAGAGCATTCACCATTAAAATACTTGTAGAACAGGCAGAGGAATGCAACATTTCGTCAAGGGGACAGAGGCTGAAGCTTAGATGACAGTTCAGGGCCTATCAGGTTGGCGACTCTCTTTTAAACCTTGTCTAGGAACGAGAGACTAGTAGCAGATGCACCAGCCCAAATGTGACAGCAATACTCCATACATGGGCGAATGGTGGCCTTATAGAGGTACAGGATACTTTCAGGTGTTAGTAGTTTTCTAGCACGGTAGAGAGAGCCTACCTTCTTTGCAGCGGCCCTGTCAATGCTTTCTATGTAATTGTTCCAACTCATGTTTCCTGTGAACGTTAGGCCAAGCAGTTTGAAAGATGTGCTCTTAGATAAAGAGTCACTAGCCATTGCTATTGGTGGCAGAGAAGGTTTCTTGTAATTATTGAAGGAAACTAGTTTAGTCTTGGCAGCATTGAATGTGACCATCCATTTTTGTTCCCATTCCACTACAGATTGGAGGTCTTCCTCTGGTGTTTTTGCGATTTCTTTTGATATGTGTTCATTTGTTTTCCTGTCGTGTCTGTTATAGAGTGTGGTGCCATCAGCATATATACCCATCTCAAAGGCAATTTTGTCGGGGAGGTAATTTATGAATATTAGGAACAATAGAGGTCCAAGGATAGACCCCTGAGGCACTCCCACATTCATATCATATTATTTAGATGTATGACCGTCGAGGACAACCTGGATTTTTCTCTTATCTAAGAAGGATTTAATTATGTTAAGTATTCTACCAGTGCTACCGTATGATCTAATTTTCCTGAGGAGACCCTCATGCCATACCCTGTCAAAAGCCTTAGATATATCTAGAGCTACCACTCTGCCCTCCCCCGCTTTGTCCAGTGAATGGTATATACTTTCAGAGATCACAGTTAGGATGTCTGCTGTGGAACGGGCTTGTCTAAATCCATATTGTTTGTCAGTCAGAAGTTTAGCATCTGTAAGGTGATAGACTAAAGCATGGTTAATTATGGTCTCAAATATTTTGGCGAAAATGGGAGGAGGCTAATGGGGCGATAATTTGATGGGTCAGTCCTTTCGCCAGAATTCTTGAATACTGGTACCACATAAGCAGCTTTCCAACAGCCCGGAAAGCATGATTCATTAAGACATTTTTTGTAGAGTTTGGAGAGAACTGGAGCTACTTCGGCTGAGCACTTTTTTAATAGCACAGCTGGGATGAGATCGGGTCCACATGCTTTTGAAGTGTCAAGGTTTTTTATGATAGCATGCACCTGAGCAGGGGTGATTTTTAGATCGTCTAGCATGGCGTCTGTCCACAAAGGAAAGTCAGGCAGGGGTTGGTTGGAAGGGTCCAGTGTGGAGTTTGAGGCAAACCGACTGGCAAGCATTGTCGATTGCTGAACAAACAACCTCGTGATTATTGGTTAGTGGGGGAATTGTTGATTGCCCATTATTTACTACACTGTTGTAGATTTTCCAGAAGTCACGTGTTCCTTATTTTTGTGCTTCGATGCGTTTTTTAGTGTTTTCTGTAAATTCTCTCTAGCTGTCGCTATTTCTTTCTTAACGTTACTTCTAGCTTCTATATACTTCTGTCTGTTTGAACTAGACTTATGTCGGTTAAATCTGTGGTATGCATACTGCCTTTGAGCAATAGCAGTTGCGCAAGTAGAAGTAAACCATTGGGGAGAGTAGGGTTTACTATAAAATTTCCGCATGGCAACATGTGCTTCAATTGTCGTTTTAAACCATTCAGTGGTGTCATTTGCGCACTGTTCAGCAGGAAGAGAAAAATATTTCCCATGGGGCATCTCTTCGATTGCAGTTTTGAACCAGTCAGTGGTCTCGTTTGCACATTGTTCAGCAGGGAGAGAAAAAATATTTCTCCATGGGGCATCTCTGATTAGTTCCCTGATGGCTTCCCAGTCAGCCTTTTTATAATATCTCGTTGTTTTGAGCACTGGCTCTTCAGTTTTGGGTCTAGAGTTTAGGGCGATTTCAACCATTATCACTGCATGATCAGCATTCCTGAGTGGGCTGTCAGCATTTGTTATACAATCCTCGGGAACTGTGGTCAGAAACAGATCTAGAAGTGATGCGTGTTGTTCTTGCTGGTCAGGGAAACGGGTTGGAAACGTAACCATTTGTGATAGGGAGTGAGATATAGCGAAGCTATGTGTTGTTCTGCCCACTGCATCTGTGTAAGTAGAGAATCCAAGCCAGTCGGAGTCCTTACGGCAGAGTGGGAGATATCCAGGCATGTTAAAGTAGTTAGAGGGGATGAAGAAGTGTAGGTTAGTCTCATTTAGTGCTAAGATATACGGGGTGTTTTTTTAGGAGAAATGCTTCGACATCATTTAAATTAGTTCTAAGCCCACGGATGTTTGTAAATGCAAGCCTCAAGGGAGAAGGCAGGTTGGTTTTGTTTGAGTTTGGCCCTGGTTTTAGCGTAATTTTTTATTGTATTGTCATTTTTTTTTTTAAGAGTTTCAGTTTAGGTAAGGGATGCTGAACCAGGGGTTATGCAGAATACCAGACATGCAACACAAGCAGACCATCAGTTGTCCTGCAATCTACTAGGATTGTGGCCTTGAGTGCAGGGTCCCTTGCCATGCGCGACATGGCACTACAAACAACCAATATTATACAACTGTTGATGGAGCAGCCGCTCTAAGCACTACCAAAGAGTTATGGCTCCTGTACTACTGGTCGGGAGCAGCAAACAGGAACTGTCTATCCGGTACCCTCAATCCATCAGACGATGGTCAACCCAATCTACTTGTACTGGCATTATGGCATTCAAGTACTCTCAAGTGACCAGTTTAGGGGATGGGATGTGTTGGGAGTGGGGAAAACGGCGTTCATTGCCCTAGTCAGGAAACAAGATCGACCACTGAAGGTCTGTCGACTCCCTGTTATTCTACCTCTACACCTAGGTAATAGGCAAAGAAGGAGTATGGAAGCCAGGCGATAGACAATGCCTATCTACTCCTTAAGCAGTTTAGGTTTGCAGACTGTAGGAAGGTTGTCATCCAAGACTGGAGAAACCTTCCTCCCCTTAGGTTTAGCTTCAGAGTTTTCCTTCTTCTAGACGGATGACCTGGGAAGATCTACAGGTCCATCATCACCGAGAGGGTTTTCCCCGTGCCTAGATCCTAATCCTGGTATTTCTGCGCCCCCGCATTAGTTTTTAATGTTAACAGGTTAGTTTAAAAGGGTTATATATCAACTGAAAAATTATACTCCTCAAAGTGATTACAGGGCATTGCTATTTCATTGTTTGTTACTGGAGGAGGGACTGAGTAAGAGTTCATGCAGTGGAAGCAGCTATATTTGCAAACAGGTCTGTTGGAAGGAGTTAACATGGTTTGTTTTTTCCTTTAGATTAAAAGAAAACAAAAAGTTTCCTTTTCTTATTTTTATGTTGGCTTAGGAATAGGATAATGCGTTTCAGAATGGTATGGTATTACGAATTAACTAGAAAAAATTGTACAAGCTCTGGATATTTTAGATAGCAGGAGGGTTAAGTTGTATATTGAATAAATACAAGTAACGTCATTTTTGATAAGAAGTACATTACAGTACAGGTTGGTTGGTTGTTTTTGTTTTACGGCATATCAACCCGTTTCGGGTTATTTAATGCTGAATCCAAAGATTTTGAAGAAAAATTTTTAATAGAATATATGTGTTGTTTTCAAATCAGTTTCTATTTAACCCATAGTTGGGACCCTAACAGGTACTACCACTCAGGGTCAGAATGGACCTAGGAACAATGGTAATTAAAGGGTGGCTCCACACTCCCCAAAGCCCGCAAGCTGGCGCCTCACCACTGGATATAGTTTCAGGTCATATCCAGGACCTACAGTACAGGTATAATTGAGAGTAAATTATATGCTATGTCGTATACAGTATGCATAGTACAATAAATTTCCAGTAGATGCGAATATATGGAGATTGTAGGTATTAAGTAGGTTAACATTTCTAATGAAGATATCATCAGCTTTCGTTTAAAAATCAGGAAGTTGTATTTTGCATTATAGAGTATCGGTTCAGTTTTTGTATTTAACATTGCTAAGCTAAGGAAGGAACAGCTATTGCTATGTAATATAGATAGTTGTATATCTAAGTACAAACTGTTGTTAGTGAGTATCCACCTGGATAAGAATAAACTAATTCATGCCTAAGGGGTAGAAATGTACAGATGTCTAGTGATCATGACTTCCAATCGGTCAGCATGCGAAGGTTAAGGGCTGAAAGCTAAAGACCCCCATCTCAGTCGGGTGTATTATATGAGTGTTAGTGGCAGCTTGGGGAGTAGAGCAGATTGTTAGTTTTCAGGAGAGGATTAAACTTACAGAATACACTTAGGATTAATTATAAGAGTTTTGAGTGTCAAGTAACGTTTGGTTTGAGGAGAGAAAAAAAAAAATTTTTTTGAACTTGACATGTAAATCAGACATAGGCAGTCGTCTTGGAGGCAAAGTACATATTGGATATATGTAGCAATCCAGCAAGGGTGCTTGTACCGTAATGAGAAAAAACTATTAGTATATAGCGTGTCGGCATTAATTAAATGCAGTTAGTTTGGTCAAGCTCAAAGCATTTTGTATCTATTCAGTAATAGTCCTAGCGACGTAGCTAATGTCACTGTGTATTTTAGTTTCAAATATAATTGAAAGTAAGACTAACTATATTAGATGGTTTGATTGGCTAGCAAGGAAGCAAGCATTTTCAATACAAGCAAGCTTATAGTAAAAGTATATATTAAGTATATTACTTAAATAAAGTCCTAACTTCATCTAATGTAATAGAGAATAATTCCCGGCTTTTTTGTTTTTTATCGCTAGTTTACGTGAATATAGCGTGAGTGAGCAGTGTTTTGCCTGTTCGAATAGTAGTCGGGAAGGGGGGGTGACGAATCTCATCTTAAAAATTTTGCAAGACAGGAAAAGTAGAGATAAATAAATAAATATACATAAATAAAACAAGAAAAACAGTTTTAAACAAGGCAACATGAAATACATTTGTTTGGAGTTAAGATGAATTTTAAAATTAATACTTAACGTCTGTTTGACACAATGGTTCGAAGTCCGTTTTTTTTTTTTTAATTTTTTGGCAGACTGGAATATTGCCGTGTCTTTCTAGAGCGAAAGAAGATTTCTAAAAGTCGTTATGTTCAAATGTGTAAATATGTTAATTTTATTTTAATGTCTTTTTATTACATACACAGCGATATTAAAATCAAGTGACATGGAATTTAGATCAGATTAACATACCTGCACAGAAACAGTTTAAAAATATACTGTTTGTTATGATATTCAAGTCTAGTTGCAACAGTTTCTTTTAGCTAGAAAACTCTACATTTACTAATTGTTGCAAACCAGTTTTACTTGTAGATCTGCTTGTGCTAATTTCTTATTATCTTGGTCAATTCCATTACATGTACTAGAAATATTTGAGTTTCATGCCTTGTATCGAGATATGATTTCTACTCCATTTCTTATAACTCTTAATAGTATCATTAGTACTCTCTGCAATAAGCTACACAGCAGTGTCAGATTAAAATCGTGTTGATCCATCATTATTTTGAACTGAACTACATAACGATTTAACTCTTTTTCATACCAATCTTTCTTCATCTATAAATATACAGCTTTCATAACTTTTTAGCTGATTATAAGCCTTAGAACCTTATTTCTTTTTTCACCCTATATTTATCTGCGAATTTCTCTGATATCACAAAGTAGACTATAGTGTTGTTTTTATGAATACATATAATCTATTTCATTACTAGGGGCTCAAGTCATCACCCTGAAATATTTGATACAACCAGGTAAATAAAGCCATGTGTTTTTTTAATCACCAAATATCAAAGAATTATCACATTTCAATCACATTTTCAGCATTTATTCATTGAATTATCTGTTTTATAAGAATTACAAGTTTTCGCAAGTAAAATTTCTCTGGATTTAATTTGAGATCAGATAAATACATATGATGTCCCTGTTCTATACAACTGCATATATAGTTGAGCTGATACGAAAAAATGAAAATTAACCTCTGTACATTTATAGAAGTAACAGATTTTTATATTATGAAGCTCTTATGAAAAAGAACATCCGGGATAACAAACTGAGTCATATCTGGTTATGCAAACGATTTTTTACTTTATGAAAATCGCTTCAGACAAAATATGAAGCCACTTGCTAATAAGAATGAAAGACAATTAATGCAAAGATCTGAGATGCCTATTAGTCCTGAAAAGACTAAAGCTATAGGTAAGAGGAAAACAGTCAACAGGAAGAGAGTTCCACGAGTCTGCAGTTCTTTGAAAGAAGTTTCAAGAATAGGAAGCTATATTACAATGAGGTATGAAAAATATGAATTGATGGACACCACTAGATTAACGAGTTAAACGAACTGTAACAAAGAAAATATTTCTTTCTATCATGGATATGTACACAATAAAGTTTTTTTTTAATTTCAGCATTTTTGCTTTTTTTATGGGGGGGGGGTAGAATAAATTGCTTTGACTCTTCTGGAAATTAAGGATCGTAGTTATTCCCCTTGGCCGGAATTAAGGATTCCAGCATATTGATGGAGACCATATGACCAACAAGTCAAACGAACTGAAACAAAAGAAACAAGCAATAGATCAGACAATTGTGAAGAAAAAAATCTGAGATTAGCAATATCGCGTCTGTGTGAGAGAAATTGCACAAAGAAGGTGAAAATACTATCTTTAAAAAAAAAAGGGGGTACGGTCCTAAAACTGCAGTACGCCTCCCGAGGTGGGGGGTTCACCTCAAACACACAAAAGGGAATAAATCCGAGAAAGTAGAATCTCCACTCCCGTTACACCTACTCTCCTACCAGATCTGGAATCTCCCCAGCACCGAAAAATGATGCTAGTTTTATAGTTTCCAGCTTCACGCGCACACGAGATTTTGCGAGAACGCACATAATAAAATGCTGGCCGCCATCTTTGTTTTTCCTTTTCTTGGCCTGAACTCACTCGCTCCACACCCATGGTAAGACCTGTTTTTCTTAGCTTCTGACCACACGCCCTCCTGATCTCAAGATCATATTTCGTAGTCTCTCATCCACTGTGGCGGTCGCCTCTCTCTACTTGGCCTCTGAGGTGTCTCGTCCTCCTCCTGTTGCCGCAATTCCCCTCCATTGCTTCACCTTCCACTGGTCTGATATCGAGAATATGCCTCGTTACTCCCTCCACCACAATGTTGTTTCTGGTGTTCCTCCCAATCAAACGACCTCTACTCCATTGTGTGGTGCAGCAAGCCCCCGGTGGCTTCACCCATACCTCATTCCCGAGTTTAATGGTCCCTGTGGCCTCTGCTCTCTGCTTTCTGGCTCAACCCTGGGATGTCTCCAGGAATATGTGAACGTTGACAGTTGCGGAACCGTCTCTGGTACTTGTCCCAATTTAGGCGATATATTATACCAGAAGATGGCTTGCTCAAGTGAGGTGCCTCCCTCTTTCCACAAACTGCCTTTATGGTGCGGTGGTTTCTCTCCACGATCCCGTTGCCACTGTTTGTCTTTAGGCAGCTCTGAAAAATTGTTGGATATTCCATTTCTTCATTACTTCCGTCACTGCTACTGACTTGAATGCGGTCCTGTTGTCGGTTAACAGCTCTTCCATGGGACCTCGCTCCAAAAACCACCATCATTGAGGATTGCCGCTATTTCATTGCCTGTTCCTCCACGTAGCTTCTTCCATAAGGCAAATCGCCCAGGGCCGCAGTCAACCATGGTCAGGTAAAGTTCACCCCTGTAATGGGTGACATCGCATGGCAGTCTCTCCGAGGTCACACTCACCCCCAATTGACCAGCTTCATGCGTGCTTGGAGCAGGATCAATCGACTGACATCATTCGCATGTCCTGACCACTTGCCTCACTTGCTTCTTGGTGACACTCGGGTCGACTTTCTTCACCAAGTACCACGTCCTCTCTACCCCCATATGGTGCAGATTGTGCAGTTCTCGCACGCTAACATCATCTAGATCCGATGCAGCAACAACATCTTTTTTTGGCACAAGCCAGCTCTTCTTCACTTTCGTGAGAGCATCTGCTTGGTTCTTCTCAGAAGCCATCATGTCTACGCAAAGTTTCAAACAAAACTCCTGCATTAGCTCAGCTAGCATCCCAAACCTGCGCTTCACTAACATCTCTGCTGCCCCTTTCGTTCTTTTTTTTTTTCACTTAAAATGAGGGACTTTAGCCAAGCAAACACAGTGGCAAAGTCTGTTTTAATGCAGATGTCATGCAGTCCCCATTTCAAGGCCAGATTGACCCCTTTGATTATCGCATCTAATTCCGTTACATTGATGTGGCTGACATCATTCTTCTTCCGTAACCAGGCCGCATCTTCTGCAACCACTCCTCCAACTTCCAAGACGACCCCTGTTGCAATACTGCTTGCATCACACCACACGACTCCATCCAATGTTCGTGGTACGTTCAAGGTTCCCCGGGCTGGGTCTTGCATTCTGCTTCTTTCAGGAGCTCTTCCATCATGGCGACCATTCTTCCTCCCACTTTATCATCCCATCCTCTTCCTTCTGAATGCTTCTTCATGTAGCTGCATGCTGGTCTAAGCCAGCCAGCAATGGGGTAATGTCCGATCAACTTCCTGCATATGGAAAAAGTTCCCATCTGTTGAGTTCTTGCTTCAGTTGCGGGATCTCGTTCCCCCTTCAAAACTCTAGGCTGCCCGATGTACCTTGTTTCAGCCTTAGCCCTAAAGCAGCACTCCGTCTAATTTTTCCAGCACTTTGGCGACCAACCCAAACCTCTTCAAATGAGCCACCACCTCCTTGGCAGTTACCATCGCCGAAATAGCTTGAAAATACTATCTTTAAAAAAAAAGGGGTACGGTCCTAAAACTGCAGTGCGCCTCCCAAAGAGGGGGGGTTCACCTCAAACACACAAAAGGGAATAAATCCGAGAAAGTAGAATCTCCACTCCCGTTACACCTACTCTCCTACCAGATCTGGAATCTCCCCAACACCGAAAAATGAAGCTCGTTTGTAGTTTCCAGCTTCACGCGCACGCAAGATTTTCTGAGAACGCACGTAATAAAATGCTGGCCGCCATCTTTGTTTTTCCTTTTCTCAGCCTGAACTCACTCGCTCCACACCCACGGTAAGACTTCTGTTTTTCTTAGCTTCTGACCACAGAAGGAAAAGAAACAACTGAATAAGAAATGCTTTCTTATTCAGTTGTAATATTGAATAATTTATAATATCAAGTAGACTATTCCTGAATTGAAGAATCAAAGTGAAGTTTCAAGTGAGTAGTTTTTACATCATATCAAAGTGTGCTTTTCATTGAAAGGTGATAAAAACAAATACTGTTGGACATTATTAACTCAAACTTGGTGGACAAATTAAGACTGAAGTTTATTTTCTACTCACTATGGTTCGACTGCAGGAAGGGTTACGAATTTTATTAATGATTCCATTGATAGTATTTTTGGAGATCGTCCTGTATTAGAATATTCTTGGGCATTCCTTCTTTTTTCTTGGCTTGTCATGATGGCAGAGTAAGATACAATGTCGGTTTTTAATGTACGTAAAATCAAGCTTACCCAAAAGAAATACTCTATATTGGAACAAAAATAAAAATTGCTTCAGTCTAAAAGGATTTCTATTTCACTATCCAAGGACAGAAAAAAGTGAAGTGTTGAATCAGACCAGATACTACACTTTACTTTTAGCCAAAAGACTAAGTCGCCTCAGTGATTTTATTTAGTATTTGGTATCTAGAATCTTCCATGTGTGGTGTCCTGGTAGTCATTATTTTTCTTCCTCTTTCTCATTATTGGATTTGGAATGAATGGATCAATACAGGCAAAATTCATAATATCAGTTTATTAAATTCTGCAAACCATCATCTCCAGAATAGTTGGATAGTTGCATCATAAGTTTCTAGGAACTTTCCATTGTCATATCTTTACCTAGGCAACCCTGAAGACTCATAATTTGGATTAGTCGATCAGAAAATTCTGTATTTTTTAGCCTCTTATTTCTATCTTTATGAAGTTGTTACATTAGGGCCATGTTTGAATTGCAAAATGTTATAGTTAAGGATTTTCAGAACAGAAATCATGAAACTACATGAATCCTGAGCAAAGTTCTCTCTCCTGTAGCTGACAGGATTTCAAAGGCGAAGAATACGCATATTAGGCTGCTTTTTCTAATAGAGAGGAGGCAGCATGCACGGTGTAGGTATTCATCTATCTTTCTGTCTGTCTTTCTCTCACACATATAACAATAACTTCTTTCTGCGACTGTTCTCTGTTTTAAATAAATTTTATGAAAAACTAAACACTGATATCTGAGTAGTTTTATATCCACAAACGAATAACAACCTAGGTTTTGACCACGACATGGGTGTATAAAGGTTATATACGCTCGGTTAGTGAGAGGTATGGTCATATGGTTATACATTTGTACATGAAGAATCCCCTACTAAACTGATTAACCTAGAATTATGTATATTATGCATTTTTGAAGAGTTGCTAGATGTATAAAGACCAACTGTGTGCTATATTTAGTTTAAGTTTTTAGCAAAGGTAAAAGGGTTTGAATCGCTTTGTAAAATTCAGACGGTTCTGATTTTATAGAAATTTAACAATAGGTATTAGACATAAATTAATCAATATTTCCATATTTTAGTTTCCTTGACGTATTGTAGAATTTAAGAGGGCACAATAAAGGCACACATCCCCATTTGAAAATTCAAATATATGGATTGAATTGAATTTGATCTATAGTCATTAGTCACGAATAAAGCAAGATTCTCTGATTTCAATTTCTTCTTAAGACCCCCTAAGTTGAATCCTTAAATTTGAGACATTTTCTAAAATCAAAATTATATGAGGGGTTTTAATAAAAATTAGAATAAGGATTTTAGGCTTGATATTATATGGTATCGTTATATGCTGCTTTAATCTTTATCAAGGGAGATAAATATGGTGTAAAACTATTCTGCTTGAGGAATTAATTTTATCCGTCGTGGGACAGATATTATTCTAGTTTATTATTTAACCCTCTGTTTATTTTCTGTTTTTATAGGCATTAAAATATTTCTTGATCTGTATCAGTTGAGATTTCATTGGAATTTAAATGAGAAAGTCACAATTGCATGTAGGCAATGAAGAGTAGACACTGTATTGTGGATGCGTTATCGGCAGTTTCCGTAACTCTTACTGCTCTTAATTTGTACCTCATTCCTCGTTTAGAATAAGTGATTTTTTCTAACAAAAGGGAAAAAGCTGTATTCTAGGTCGGCAGTATTTTTGCATGGGCAATCGCTTGAGATGTCGTAAATTTTATTTCTATTTCTATCCTTGAGGCCTTGCCACTAATGACTTTTTAACTGAGCTGACATTATCTGCCGGATAGTCAGGAACCTGAACCTTGGATTAACCACTAAAGAGGCCGTTCTATCAGCAGGTGCAAAGTACTGGAGCTGTTGTATTGCCATTTGGTGAATGGATTCTGGACCATGCAGTAGCTTCTGGTGGGGCTTATCGATGGCATATTAGTGGGTAATTATTACGCCTTTACCTTATCATGGGCTACAAAAACAAAAAAGTCTTCATTTCTTTTTCTCTCTTAGTTTCCCTCCGTGCCCTGCTCTTACCAAGTCTGTAGACTTGTTCCACAAATCCCAAAATTCCATCATGAAAAGTCTCCAGAAAAAATACATAATTAAACCCAGAACTCCAACTTCCAACGTAAATCTCCCATTATCATGTCTCCTCCAACATCAGGGGTCTACCCAATTATAACAAAGCAGACCTATTATTTCTAAGTGAAACTGGCAGTGGACCGACTATTTTCCTAGATGAGTTTGTAATTAAAGGATAACTTAACATCAAAGTCTGACCATTACCCGATCGCCATGGGTACAGAATATGTGCCTACATTTGAGATGAAACGGTTATATATAATATAAGAGTATAAGACTATTATTTTATTAAGTTATATGTACCTAGTCCCCAAACAAAGATGGCCAAAACAGTATTGTATACAGAACTGCACGCCTGTGGAACTCTGTTCCGTCTGCCTGCTTCCCACCTGACTACAACTTGGATGTGTTCAAGTCCAACGTTAACAAATTCCTAATGAACCGCCCTCTTAAGTAAACACTTCATCAAATCTCCACACTAACGTAATGTACTTGCAATAACCCTTATCCCTGAGTGGCTTCCGGGCCTTGATAAGTGGTGACCACTGTGTAAAAAAACCCAAAAAACCCATGTCTGAAAAAATAAAAGGAGTGTTTGTTGGCATTGTTTCTGAATTTTTGATAATTTATCTCTCTTTCTCATATATACATATATATACATACATATATATATATATATATACACATATATATATATATATATATATATATATATATATATAGAGAGAGAGAGAGAGAGAGAGAGAGAGAGAGAGAGAGAGAGAGCATCTGGATGCGTTGGAAAGAAATCAATAAAGTGCTCGATCGCAAATGTTAGAGTTAGAATACAAATTATTTATTTAAAAATTATATTACATATTTCAGTGATGTACCACGATTTCCTTAAGGCGGACTAACCTTTTAAATGTTGTTAAAAATCCAGTCAAATCATTAGCGACTCACGAAAGGAAAACAAATCGAAGAATCTTGTTTTTATTTTTGAGTTGCTAATGATTGAGTTGGATTTTTAACACCCTTTGAAAGGTTAATCCGTCTAAATGAAACCATGGTTCCTCTCTGAAGAATGTAACATAGTTTTTAAATAAATAATTTGTATATATATTATTATGTAGTAACAGCTAGTGATCTACATCGATAAGTAATAAGATTATACATCTAAAAATAAGAAGAGATTAAAGACTCCCAAAATTCATACTAGAATTGTTTGCAAGGACCCATGGCATAGCAAATAGATACTGAGTAAAATTCAATTCTAATTTTTTTGAAGGTCGGCGATTCAATCCTCAGTGTGGGCGATACTAAGAATACAATTGTGAATGACTTAAGAATTCTACCAAGCCATGGCTGATTGAACAAGAACATACTACCTCTGTGGATTAAATAAAGGGTTTCGTTTGAAATTCCATACAGATTCCCGAGTTCTACAAGATACAGCTGAAGAAGGTCTGAGGTTGTATCAACCGAAATACAGAGAATAACAATCAAGATTGGGTTAGCTATAGGCGAAAGAGGGGTGATTGGATTGTGTTATCATCCAACATGATATTTTAGGACTATAGAACTATAATATTATCTGTCAGCATTTTATTTTTTTGCATGCTTTTATCTATACCTCTACTACTTCACCACGGCAATGCACCTGCTCAAAATATTCTAAGCACTCAACAGTTCCTGCTGATCTGAACGATCACCTTATTGGCCTGATCTTATTCAGTGTAACTTTTTTTTAATTTTAATCAGCAAGGGTTTAGCCGTTTTATTTTATGGCATATCAACCTTTTTCGTGTTATTTAATGCCAAATTTAGTAATTTTGGAAAAAGGTTTTATGCTTCAAATATTTTCTATTTTCAAACATTTATTCATGATGTTTGGTTTGTTTGTTTTGTAGAGGAAATTTGCTGTTTTTATTTATCATTTTACAGAACATGATTGAGTTTTGCAGAGGGAAGGAAACACATGATAACAACAATATTTTATACATTTAAGTGAAGAGTTGATATCTTCAGACTGCCTGATCTGGTAGCACCTGAGCAAGGGAGTCTGTTTTGAAAGTGGGAAGGCCATTAAGCATGCTGTAGCAAGTGAACGGAAGTGTTAAATATTGAGTGTATTTCAACTAGTACTCATTTGCGTATTTAAAAATAAAATAATAATAATAATAATAAGAATAATAATAATAATAATGCAGGGTACATGTACTTGTAATCACATGAAACTAGGTTGAATGTGAATGTTGAGAATCAATTCATCAAATCTTTTCAGTATCCAATCAGAGTTGCTAACCAGAATAAAAGAAAAATAATCGGTCTCATTAATGCTTTATTGCACTGCTTAAGTGGAAAGCTGGCCTCATAATAACCAGAGGACGCATTAGTCATTCACACTTAACTGACTCCTATTTGCTTGCATCTGACAATATGTCTCATTGCAATTATTAGCTTATTGCAACAACAAAAAATGTCCTAATCGAATTCAGTAAATAAATAAATATGTTGTCTGGTTTACACATGAAATATCGAATTGATAAGGTATTATTGCTTGTATTTTATTATTCGTTTATTTTTATTTTACACCTTACCTCTCCCAAACAAGACATATTGTCAGGGAAGCATAAATGGCTCCTGCGATAGAGTTAGATTTATTTAGGGAAAATTTGGGCAGCAAAATATCTGTTCACATGATAGTGAAGGGGTGGGATTTTGCTGCTTATCGTGGGTTAGAGGTATTAACGTTAAGAGGTACATGCAGTAAATTTATCGGGGCATATTCTGTGGAAGTACTTATTAAAAAAGCACAGGGATGCAACATTGCAGCGATGCAACAGGGGCTGGCGCTTGGCAGAGAGTGCAGAATCTGTTATGTTAGATATTTTAGATATTGTTTTATAGAGATTTAGGATAATGGCAGTGTGAAAAGTTTTCTAGCCTGATATAGGGTGACTACTTTTGTGGAGGACTGAGCATCATTTTCTAAATTATTTAGTTTTGAAACATTTTCTTTATCGCAGTTGCTATCATGTTCACAACGTTTCTGTTGTTTTAGTTTTCAGCCTTCTTCAGGTGTCCTAGTTGATAACCTTCTTGGAATTTTCAGCTGAACTCTTTACTCAACTCAGGCAACCTATTTGCATATCTCATTTTATGCTGTATAGAGGTCTAGTATTAGTTAATTTATCTGAAGTTATTTCACCAGGGTTCGAATTCACAGGTTCGAGAATACTCGTTAATCAATCTTCATATGCATTAAGCCATATGTTCAATGGAAAAGCCATAGCATAACTTCGGAATTATGTTCTACTAGCATGGGTGCCCGGCGTTGCCCGGGTATTTGGAGATGTATGATGAGCAAAAAAAAAAAAAAAGTGGTAAATTTTTTTAAAATTTGACCCCTATTATGACCTCTTAACATTTATTGTTTTGGGCTCACATCAAGTTATTAAGTTAGATCCATGTCCAAGGAACCGATATCTAAAATTTCAAGTGTTGAGACCGAAAATTGTAGGAGGAGTTTGGTAGAGTTCTAAAAGGTCAAATCGTTGAACTTTGACCCCTTAATCGCCAAATTTCTGGCCAAAAACCGATCACATCGATTTCCCAAATCTCAGTACCCTGTATATCAAATTTTGAGTCTGTAGACTTAAAATTGACAGAGTTATTGCGTAGGGAAATGTACACACACAGACACACAGATACACAGACAGACAGACAGACACTTTCACTTTTATAGATATACTAGTATGGGTGCCAGGCATTGCCGGGTGTTTGGAGATGTATGCTGAGCAAAAAAAAAAAAAAAAAAAAAAAAAAAACGTCAATTTTTTAAACTTTGACCCCTATTATGACTCCTTAACATTTATTGTTTTGGGCTCAAATCAAGTTATTAAGTTAGATCCATGTTCAAGGAACCTAAATCTAAAATTTCAAGTATGTAGACCCAAGATTGTCGGAGGAGTTTGGTAGAATTCTCAAAAGTCAAGTCGTTGAACTTTGACCTCTTAATCGCCAAATTTCTGGCCGAAAACCGATCACATCGAATTATTGCGTAGGGAAATGTACACACACAGACACACGCACGGACAGACACGTTCACTTTTATAGATATCTAGATATAGATATAGATATTATTATCTATTCAAAAATGCTTGATTTCTGAGTTATAAGCTATTTAAGTAACAATTCTTTATTGTAAACATCTAACATATACAATATGTGTGCTAGTGTACTACTAGTTTAACATATGACATGAATCAATATTTCTACATGTGTGAGAGAATCATAGGTAAAATAAACCTGAGGCTAGTGTTACAACATATGCTAATAAAACCATGAAAAATTACATAAAAATATAAAATATAAAATATAAAATCCGTGGAGCTAAGAAGAACGATTTGAACGTCATGATCAAGAAGGGTTACTTTGATAACCAACATTTAACCCTGAATTTTGGTCCCTTTTATCAATATAATAAAATAGTACATGTATGTGTGTGTATAAATATCTAACAGGTAAACTCTTAAACTACTGGTCGCATAACACTGAAATTTTCAGAAAATAATATTCATTAACCAAGGATGGTTTATAGCGAATAATATTTTTGTTTATATGCATGAATAACACATACAGACATCGGCATATTTACATGTAAAATGTACATTAACACCGAGCAGACATTTTTGCGGTCACACGCATGCGCACACTTAATAGAGAACACAACATTAGGTTGGAACGCTAAATTTTTTATTTAAATTCTAGCTGATAACACCAACCCTTTTTTGTTTTATTTTATTATTAATAAAAAAAGAATGAAATAATACGTAAATTTTACTCGCGGTTTAAAATTTTCAACCCTATATATCTTTTATTTTACGATCTCATATTTATTTTATATATATTTTTAAGATGGAGGAGTGGAAAATAATATGCAGAATATGTACCGTGCCGAAATAATAACATTTAGAAAGCCGTTCTTAATATGGGGAGGGAAAGGTATTTTTAAAACTATTCTGTACATTTACCTAACAATTTATTAAATACAAAAAACTGAAATACGGGCCGTGCTGAAATAATAGCATTATTATTTAGAAAGCCATTCTTAATATGGGTAGTGTAGGGTATGTTCTTTACTATTCTTTACTTGCTCTTAAGAATTTAAAATAATTGTCTCATTCATGAAGACCAAGCAACCAAGTTGTTTTCACCAGGCATTATCTCCTTCTTAAAAACAAATGGGGGGGGGAGATGAGGTCATTAAAATGTTGCACCAGAAAGATACTAAACATGCCTGGATATCTCCCACTCTGCCGTAAGGACTCTGACAGACACATGCACGGACTTGGAGTTTACATTCGTAATACCCTCCCCCTGACTAGAGAAACAAACCTAGAAACAGATGATCAAGCCTTTATGTGCTTTAGACTAAACATGCAACACAATATTAGCTACTATTATTTTCTCTACCGCTCTCCCTCGACTCAGGACTGCACCATAATAAACAAAGTCTCTGATAGCATAGACACGGCACTGTCCCTCGACACTAGCGCACAAATACATGTATTTGGTGACTTTAATGTCCACCACAAAAACTGGCTTGGATTCTCTACTTACACAGATGCAGCGGGCAGCACAACTTATAGCTTCACTATATCTCACTCCCTATCACAAATTGTTACATTTCCAACCCGTTTCCCTGACCAGGAAGAACAACACGCATCACTTCTAGATCTGTTTTTGACCACAGTTCCCGATGACTGCATAACGAAGGCCCACAGCCCACTTGGGAACGCTGATTATGCAGTGATAATGGTTGAAATCGCCCTAAACTCTAGGGCCAAAACTGAAGAGCCAGTGCTCAAAACAACGAGATATTATAAAAAGGCTGACTGGGAAGCCATCAGGGAACTAATCAGAGATGCCCCACGGAGAAATATTTTTTCTCTCCCTGCTGAACAATGTGCAAACGAGACCACTGACTGGTTCAAAACTGCAATCGAAGTGCATGTTCCCATGCGGAAATTTTATAGTAAGCCCCACTCTCCCCAATGGTTTACGTCGACTTGTGCAACTGCCATTGCTCAAAAGCAGCATGCATACCGTAGGTTTAACCGACATAAGTCCAGTTCAAACAGACTGAAGTATATAGAAGATAGAAATAACGTTAAGAAAGAAATAGCGACAGCTAAGAGAGAATTTACGGAAACCACTAAAAAGCACATCAAAACACAAAAACTAGGAACTCAAGACTTCTGGGAAATCTACAACAGTGTAGTAAATAATGGGCAATCAACAATTCTCCCACTAACCAACAATCACGAGGTTGTCTCCTCAGCAACCGACAAGGCTAACATGTTTGCCAGTCAGTTTGCCTCAAACTCCACACTGGAACCTTTCAACCAACCCCTACCTGACTTTCCTATGCAGACAGACGCCACGCTAGACGATCTGAAAACCACCCCTGATCAGGTGCATGCTATCATAAAATATCTTGACACTTCAAAAGCATGTGGACCCGATCTTATCCCAGCTGTGATATTAAAAAAGTGCTCAGCCGAAGTAGCTCCAGTTCTCTCCAAACTCTACAACAAATGCCTTAATGAAGCTTGCCTTCCGGGCTATTGGAAAACTGCTTCTGTTGTACCAGTATTCAAGAATTCTGGCGAAAGGACTGACCCATCAAATTATCGCCCCATTAGCCTCCTCCCACTTTTTGCCAAAATATTTGAGACCATAATTAACCATGCTCTAGTCCATCATCTTACAGATGCTAAACTTCTGACTGACAAACAATATGGATTTAGACAAGCCCGTTCCACAGCAGACATCCTAACTGTGATCTCTGAACGTATATACCATTCACTGGACAAAGCGGGGGAGGGCAGAGCGGTAGCTCTAGATATATCTAAGGCTTTTGACAGAGTATGGCATGAGGGTCTCCTCAGGAAAATTAGATCATACGGTATCACTTAACATAATTAAATCCTTCTTAGATAAGAGAAAAATCCAGGTTGTCCTCGACGGTCATACATCTAAACAATATGATATAAATGCGGGGGTGCCCCAGGGTTCTATCCTTGGACCTCTATTGTTCCTGATATTCATAAATGACCTCCCCGACAAAATTGCCTCTGAGATGGGTATATATGCTGATGACACTACACTCTATGGCAGGGACGACAGGAAGACAAATGAACACATTTCTAAAGAAATGGCAGAAACACTAGAGGAAGACCTCCAATCTGTGGTGGAATGGGGACAAAAGTGGTTGGTCGCATTCAATGCTGCCAAGACTAAACTAGTTTCATTCAATAATTACAAGAAACCCTCTCTACCACCTATAGCAATGGCCAACGACTCTTTATCTGAGAGTACATCTTTCAAACTCCTTGGCCTAACGTTCACAGGAAACATGAATTGGAACAATTACATTGAAGGCATTGCCAGGGACGCTGCAAGAAAGGTGGGCTCTCTCTACCATGCTAGAAAACTACTAACATCCGAAAGTATCCTGTACCTCTATAAGGCCACCATTCGCCCATGTATGGAGTATTGCTGTCACATCTGGGCTGGTGCATCTGCTACTAGTCTCTCGCTCCTTGACAAGGTTCAAAAGAGAGTTGCAAACCTGATAGGCCCTGAACTGGCATCTAAGCTTCAGCCTCTGTCCCATCGACGAAATGTTGCATCCCTCTGCGTTTTCTACAAGTATTTTAGTGGTGAATGCTCTGACGAACTGCAATCACTTGTGTCACCACGACGTGAGCACCCTCCACAAACCCGACAGGCTGCTAAATCCCACCCCACACTGTGGAGATCCCTAGATGTAAAAGATCTTTTTACTCCAATAGTTTCTTCCCCAGAACCGCTAGACTCTGGAATTCCATTCCAGGTCCCTGCTTCCCCAACAGTACTGACGTGCAGAAGTTCAAGTGTGACATGAACCGACATCTTGCTGCCCAAATTCCTACATAGTACCCCAGTAGTTGTTGCCCCTGATAGTAGCCCCCTACACCAAAGTGGCAATGCGCCTTGTTTGGGGTGAAAATGTAATAAAAAAAAAATTAAAAAAAAAATATATATAGTTTCTTACCAAGCATTATTTCCTCCTTAAAAAACAAAACAAAGCAAAGATACAAAATAATCGACACAGAATATATTTTAAGAATGGGAGGGGGATATTGAGTTAATCCCGGAAATGGCTGAAACACTTTATTTTATATATATTTTAAAGGAAGGGGGGATACGGAGTCAGGCCCGGAAACGGCTGAAGCAGTTTATGATTTCAAAATTACTTTATTTTACATATATTTATAAGAGACAATGAGGATATGAAGTCAGACTCAGAATGGCTGAGGCTGTTTACGATCTCAATATTCCTGTATTCTATATTTATTTGTAAGAGAGGGGTGGGTGTGATATAGAGTCAGTCCAGGAAATGGCAGAAGAAGTTTACGATCAGAAATTTCCTTTATTTAATATCTATTTTAAGTGATGGGGTGATATGGAATCAGTCCTGGAAATGCTTGAAGCAATTTATGATTTCAGACTTACTTTATTTCATATATATTTTTGAAAGAGGGGGAGGGAAAACTGACATTCGGAATACGGACCGTGCTGAAATAATAGCGTTATTATTCAGAAAGCCATTATCAATATAGGAAGCGTATGTTTTTAACTATTCTTTACTTTCATCTAACAATTTAAAAATTGAAAAATAGCACACAGGATACGGACCGCGCTGTTATTATTTAGAAAGCCATTCTTAATATGGAGAAAGAAGGTATCTTTTACCTAAAAATATTATAAATAAAAAAAAATGATATACAGAATAATGACCGTGCTGAAATATTAACGTTATTTAAAAAGCCAATATTAATATGGGGAGATGAGGTTTTTAAAACTGTTTTGTACATTCACCTAACAATTTATTAAATAAGAAACTGCCATACAGAATACGGACTGTGCTGAAATAATAGAGTTATTATTTAAAAAAACATTTTAATATGGCGATGATGTGGGTTAAAATTATGAAAAATGATTGTCGAAATTCGTAACATATCCAGGAATTATGAAAAATGATGAAATGTGAGTTAATTGATTGGTGTTTTTTTTTTAATGAAATAATCAAATCAGACAATATATCAAAGTTATTATTTTCGTAAGGGGGGGGGCATAATGTGGGTTGAAATTATGAAAAAAGATTGTCGAAATTAGTAATATATCCAAGAATTATGAAAAATGATGAAATGTGAATTAATTGATTGGTGTATTTGTAATGAAATAATAAATCCAGACAATATATCAAAGTTATTCTTTTCGTAAGGAAGGGGGCGGTAATATGGATTAAAATTATAAAAAATAATTGTCGAAATTAGTAACATATCCAAGAATTATAAAAATGTGAAATGTGAATTAATTGATTGGTGTGTTTGTAATAAAATAATCAACCCAGATAATATATCAAAGTTATTTTTTTCGTAAGGTGTGGGGGGGGGCGATAATGTGTTTAAAATTATGACAAATGATTGTTGAAATTAGTAACATATCCAAGAATTATAGAGAAATGATGAAATGTGAGTTAATTGATTGGTGCGTTTGTAATAAAATAATCGGCCCAGACAATATATCAAATTGTTTATTTTCGTAAGGCGGGGGGTTGATAATGTGGGTTAAAATTATGAAAAATTATTCCCGAAATTAGTAACATATCCAGAAATTATGAAAAATGATGAAATGTAAGTTAATTGATTGGTCTATTTGTAATGAAATAATCGGTCCAGACGATATATCAAAGTTATTACGTTAGTAAGGGGTGGAGGCGATAGCGTGAGTTACAAATATCAAAAATGATTGTCGAAATTAGTAACATAGCAAAGAATTATGAAAAGTGATGAAATATGAATAAATCCTCTGGTGTGTTTGCAATGAAATAATCAACCCAGGCAATATATCAAATTTGTTATTTTCGTAAGGTAGGCGATAATGTTAATTAAAATTATGAAAAAAGATTTTTCGAAATTAGTAACATATCCAAGAATTATGAAAAATTATAAAATGTGAGTTAATTGATTGGTCTGTTTGTAATGAAATAATCGGCCCAGACAATTTATCAGTTTATGTAGGTAGTTAACAATATTTTTCTGAGTTTTCAATGCTAACTTCGGGGAATGACATCACAGTTGTAGTGGTGAGTAGAAAAACACATGATTATGTTGCTTTTTAACGTGCTCTGGATTTCTCTAACAATTAACAAACCTTCCCTGTTGGCGTGAGACTGGAGAGAGTAATGTTCATTTTGAGATCACTATGCAATCTCCCACAATGTCATATTCCAAAAATATGGAATAAATATGGAATCATATTCCGGAAATGACATCGCTTCTCTACTAATGTGTTGTTATTGGTTGGGGTAGGAAGCGGGGAGAACTACATTAATATTGAAAATTGTGGTAAAGTAAAAGTTGCCTAATCATCTTTCGTGTTCATGCATTTATGTAATTATTTGGAAAACCTGTTGAGTTATGGTCAAGAAATGATATCATTTCACTTAAAATGATGGTGTTAGTAGTACGGAGGGAAAGAACATAGTAATGTTGAAGTTTGTAGTGAAGCAAGGGTTGCCTAATCACTAAGCTTTTCAACATATTTGTTTATAAAGCCTGCTGCGTAATCTTCTGAAAATGATGTCTTTTTTCCAAAAAAATTTGTTGTCAGTAGTGGTGAAAAAATGAAACAGAGTAATGTAGAATTTTGAATATGTGTTGTAAATAATGAAGCAAGGGTTGTCTAATCAGTTAACTGTATCAATGTATTTATGCATTAATTTTAAAATCCTGCTGAGACTTCTTCCAAAAATGGCATAATTTTTCTTACAATAATAGTGCCGATAGCGAGGAAGGAAAAAAACGCAGTAATGTTGAAATTTATGGTGAAGCAAGGGTTGCGAACTCATTAACCACACAACGTATTTATGTATTAATTTGGAAATCTTATTGATCTCTCTTCTAAAAATGATTTAAATTTTCTTAAAATCATATTAGCCTTGGTGAGAAGAGAAATTATTTCATATATGTTGTATAATACCTGTCGAGAGTATGTTAAATTTTTTCATATATGCATATAAATTACCCGTCCGAAGGTAGGTAAACATATTTTAAATATGTGTTGTAAATTACCCGTCCCCGAAAAGTAAAATTATTTCATATATATTGTGTAAATTAACTGTCCTAGGAAAGGTACAATTATTTCATGCATGTGTAATAACCGTCCTAGGGTAGGTAAACTATTCTTTTGCTTAAAATAGCAAATGATACATAGACATTAAAAATTCCTCTCTCCAAAGAATGACAATAACAATTATATTCAAAATCAACTTAAATTTTCTCATTGTTTATACAGTCCCGAGCAACACTGGGTAGCTCCCCTAGTTTCAAATAAAAACAGTAGAACAGACCAAATATAGGAAAATATATTTGCTCAGCATAGACTGAAGACCACACAGGGGAAGAAACGGACTACAAAGAAAATCTGACTTGGAATGGAATGCTATTACAAAGGCAAATCTCCATTCAGACACTCCAAACCTATGTGCACATATGAAATATAATCTTGACATTATGCCATTGATTTTCCAAACACCCTGCAGAATGAAAGCAGTTGATTAAATAATAATTTTTAATTCGAAATTCTAAGTTTAGTTTTTTTTGTTTTATGAAATATCAAATCTTTTTGAACTTCATGAAAAAGCACCAATCATAAAAATAGTCTAAATAATGTAACTAAAATGTTACATTGCAAAGATGACAATCAATGAAAACTCAGAAACTCATAGTTTCAGTGATATCTTTCTATTCATAACTGAACCTAGTTAATCAACTGTAAAGTACAAATCTATTACTAATAAAAATTTGATATCTGAAGTCGAAACTATATTATTACTATATGCTAATTCAGACTAATCTACTGCCTTTCTATGAAAAATTTACATTGAGAGGAGGATTCTAACATATTTTCTGTTGTCATGAAACCACCCTCTGAGGTATTACCTCTTCTTTAACCTATCAGGGCTACTCAGCGTTGCTGAAGAATTATTAACTAGATTATTTTAATCAATAACAATTGGTTTCCTATTAATATCACAGGTAAATCTTTCTGCAAACCAGAAACAACTAATCGAGGTAAAGCAAAAGGAAAACAGAAAAAAAGATACCCAAATAATGTTTTACAAATAAAAATAAAAAAAAACAATATTCTAGATAAGTTTTATTAAAATAAAAAACAGAAATAATCTCTCTAACTCTGAATTTGTAAATAAAGCATCTACATATCTATTTTAGTCACAAAAATATTAAGCACTAAGGAATCTTTTTTGTGTATTAAAAGTGAAAAATGTTTTCATTTTTTTTTTGTGTTATCAGTTATCAAGATTATACCCCTTCTCCTTTGCTTATAAAATTAAATGTTTATAGACGATTATTCTTTCCTTTCATTATTATCAGTTATTATTGAGATGAAACCTTCTTCGTTACAAAAATAAAATTGCATACCAAAATCATTAAACCGACCCACACATATATATCTTCACTTTTTTAAATTCTTAATATAATATTACAAGTAGCAAAGTTTGCGAATTTTTGTAATATTAAATGCTGCCAAGTATTAATTAAGCCTCTATTCATAACGATTGCACCAACATTCACCTGCTAGCTAATAAAATACATCAATCTTTACAACATTTTTAAAGGCAAGCAACATCAATACAAATAATTGATTGGATATAAATTCCCATATAAGCAATATCCATCAGAAGACAATTGAGGTGAAGAGTCGTCAAGATTTAACTATATAAGACATATCTACTTACATATCCATCACTTAAAAAAAAAACGTTGTGTTAATATTTGATTATGAAGTTACTTGTATTTTAAGGCCAAAAGTGAAAAAAAAATGTAGAATTAAAAATGTTTCTTACCTTTAATCAATTCAACCAATCCAAAAGAAATGCCATGAAAGAAAAAGAGAAATTAAAATGTTAGACATTTTGGGATTATTTGCTTTTGAACTTATAAAAAAAATTGACCTAAACAAATATAAAGCAGTATCTCTCTGTCTCACTTAAACAGATTTCAATCAAACTTAGGATGCTCAGAGAACTTTATGTATTATTGACAATTGACCTGATATATGATAAGTGAAATGAGAACATTTCTTGTAGAATTGAATAACTAAAAAGTTATATAAATATATAGTTATTAAAGTATTATATATATATATATATATATATATATATATATATATATATATATATATATATATATAAAATAAAATAAAGATAAATTGGATTTTACCGTCATTGGATTATTCACCTTTCACCAGACTATCCATTCACGTGTAATCACCTTTTTTTTACCATATTCCCTCTGCTTCACTTTTTGTTATCAAGTAAGATCTTTGACTTACTTATTGTTTTCATCAAATACTTTTATATGCAAAATCCGATCCCGCATTTTGCTAATTCCTACCCTCTGATGAAAAAGAAAAGTATTTCTTCGAAACTCCGCGGATTAAGGACTATCCACTTATTAAGTGTTTCCTTTTTAGATTTAATATGTTTTTAACTCTTTCAAAGTGTTTTTAACATGTTTTATTAACTGTTTGCTATTATATATATATATATATATATATATATATATATATATATATATATATATATATATATGTATATATATTTGTATATATATATATGTATATAAGCGAGATAAGACACTGATAGAATTCAGATGAAAAATCCTGATAGATGTTACTTAAAGTAACACTTTCAAGGTGATCCTGCCCAAAAAGGAAAAGCTCAATATTTAAGAATAGAGCAATATATACGTTTCGTGGTAAAATTTTAAATTCTGAAAAAAAAACAACATATAGAGACATATATTCGATTTAAGAATTTATTGTTTGACAAAAGGAATATATAGAAGGGGTTATTTTAATTTCCTTAATCCGTGGATTTTCAACAATGGCTCATATCATCAGAGGAAATGAAATGCAGTTAGCAAAATGTTCAGCTGCGAATGGACGCTATTTTGCTTTTCAGCACAATTATTGAAAATAGTTTTTTGAGTGGTTGTGGATAATTATATGGAGAAAATTATATGAAAATATATTATAAATCCAGGTGGGCAGAAAATCAGCCCATGTGAGAAAGTGATATTCCCATATAGTGAAAGTGTATTGCTCCTTATTGATTTTTCGTAAAGTATCTGGGGTGGCTTTATTCGTTGTTGCGTTGAGTGTGTGTTGGTTGATGTAGTCCAAATGCTTGTTGTTGACAAAGTGTATCCGAAGTTGGGTGGATATACCATTCCATTGTAATTATCCCCGTGAGTAATAGAATTTGAGCATTGAGTTAAGCATGCAATGGACCTCGAAATCAATAGTGTAGTTAGCAATAGCAAAAATAGCAAAATAATCCTGGATATGATATTCAGAACGATGCGTTAGATGGCTTAAGGTGTGAGTCTCTGTAGAAAGATAGTTCGTTTTCTTGTATATAGTGAGTGAGGGAAGCCTTTTAGATGAGGGAAAGAGGAGAGTGGGGTGAAGTAGAGAGGGTAAAGAGAAAGGAGGGAGGGTTAAAGTTGGGCGAGCAAACAGGTTCTTAATGGAATTTTTTCGGTAGGGAGGGAGGAATTGTATTTTAGTATTCTTTAAAAGGGTTGACCTCTTGATTTTATGTTCAAGTGGGAAATGGATATTCTTGTGATTTTCAAAGGGGGTGTGCATGATAAGGGTTGGGTGTGCTGTTTTTGCTGTGCGGTTGGGTGAGCAGATGTGGTGGAGATGGAGAGGAGTCATGGTGTGAAAATATGGAATGTTTGGAGGGTTATTTAATTAAGTGAGTTTAAGGTTGGGTTCTTTAAATTTTGAATGTATATTTAAAGGTGACTTCATTAGTTGCAATAAGTCGGTTCAATACGCTTGTTGTCGTAGTATGATGTGGTTTAATTAAGTTTGTTTAAATTCTATTTAAAATACATATATTTCTTTTTGGGGGCGATCTACAGATAAATTTGTTTTGTTGTTCGTTGAGTTGGAATTGATATTTGGGTGAGTGCTTTATATACTGTGGCTAGTTAGATATCTTTATGAAGGGGAGAATTGATTTAAATGTGGGGCTGGGTATGGGGTCGCCCAAGGATGGTTGTTTTTACTATTTATATAATGATTACGTATATCCATCTGTCAAACCTAAACATAAGTGCAGATATAAGCACATATATACCCACAGACACACATACATACGTACATATATATATATATATATATATATAGACATACACATATACATATACATAGTATACATTTACGCACAAACACTGATCCATACCATGCTTACATAAATGCAGACTTATATACATACGCGTCGTTATACTAATGCAACATGTGCACTCAATTACATATATACATATCATAACGCAAACACGCATATTAGAGAGGGGAACTACTTATACAGCCGGGCGATTATGCATCAGGGCGAATATGCATGCACGCTTACTCGAGTGTACAACTGCGCTCATATGCACGGTCAAACAACGATATAATCAAGTGCAAACATGCAAATCAATACAGAGATCGTGCAACTTCCATTAAAGATATATATACATCAATAAATGATCGGGTTTATCTAACGATTCTATTTTAGAAAGGGAGAGGGAGATTATCCTCCATTGCCAACACATTTATATGGTCCAGGGAGATATAGATAGTTAGAGTGTACCAATATACGGCTAAGGTGTGTAACTCCATTAAATGTCCATGCTCACACAAACACACGCACATACATATATACATATATACACATATATACATATATTATACACATATACATACACACGCACATATATGCAACATGTGCACTCAGTTACATATATATACAAGACACACATACATACGCGTATACATGCACACATACACACACACACACACACGTGCATACATACATATATACACACTACAGCTCATAATCATCTGTATATACTCTCAACACAAAATGAACATCTACAAGCTCACACAGATATATACATCCACATATATAAGGAAATGAAGTTAATGGAGACAAGATCATGCATATATATATATATATATATATATATACACACACACATACACACTTATATATACATATGCACACACATACACATATATACACATATATACAGATGTACAGCCATACATATATAGACATGTACAAACATATACCTGCTCAAACATGCACATGTATAAATACACATACAGACATACGTAAATATTAAAATATTAACATTGCTACAGCACATGCAACATCCATCCTGTCGTGTGTGCATACATATACACTCATACAAGTTTGAACACATGTTTATACATATAGGGGCAGTGTGCCAAAACCAGTTCAGGTAAGGTGGCTTAAGTGGCTTTGAGCTGGCTATACTTGAATTTTTTCCTGCGTGTGCATAACGAAATAAGCTCATTTTTGATGTTTATCGTGGCTTTAGGATATGTTATTATTGCAACTGCTTCTGAAGTGCAAAGGTTGCAGAATTTGGATTTAGGGGTGTATGAATTGGATTTTTTCAATAAATCCCATTTTAGTGAGTACGGAATATTCCTTTGTTGGAGGTCTTTAATCAGAGTTGTTAGGGAGGTGCCTCTATTTCTATTTGGATTTTCATTATTAAAGGAGCTTATATGGTTGGAAATTCTCAACTTAATTATATTCGCTGATATATGTGTGGGATTTTACATTTGTATTAATGGTGTTTAAGCTGTCGGAGTATCTACTATGGGTGTGGCATAAACTTATAGAGGGGGACGGGATGATTAGGGGATGTCTCTATATGTTTTTTTTTTTTCAGAATTTAAAATTTAACCACGAAACTTATATATGTATATATATGTATATATATATGTATATATATTGATGTATGTACATAATTATTATAGTACAAAAATAATTATATATATATATATATATATGTGAATTGTGTGTATTTAAACATTTTATATATTTTATCATATAAATGATATGTTTTTAATATGTTATGTTATGCTTTCTGTTTGTTTTAATAACTTCCTATAACATATAAGGAACTTGCTCTTTATATGTTCTATGGAAGGTTTTGATAAACCTGGGATATTTTCATTTATTTTTTTCATTTATGCCCAAACCAAACAAAATATAAGGAAACATAAAATATTTCAGAGGATGTGGTGATTAGTTAAGACCAATGTAAAACAGCTGCCAGAAAGAAATGTCCAAGCATCTTAAATCGTTTGATATTAAAGTGTGAAGTCTTTAATAGGCACAATATGGCTGTTTATCAAATAGGTGTGAAAAGCTTTTTAAAATCTGTAATATTAAATAAGCAAGTGAACGCTGTAATATTTATTTTTCTTACCATAAAAACTAATTAATTAATTAATTAAATTAGGCTGGGAGAGTCAATGCTACATTTGGAAATGGAATACATTTATTCATAGTGTTCTTCATCAAATAGGCTTGGAATAACATTTCCAAGATTTCCTGCAATCACTTTTGTAGTCATGCTATATATTCTCTTTTCAACTTGACACATTTCGACTCATTTCAATCAGCATTTTTCTCTAATTCTTTCACAATTTTCTCCATCATTTTCAGTTCAGAAATCAGCACAATACCACATTTACTCTATAAACTATCCTGCTTAAATTATCTCAAATTGTATGACCACAGTAATGAAAAAAAATGTAATCAATATCGCGCGCGCGTGTGTGTGTGAGAGAAAGATATTGATTACATTTTTTCATTACTTGCAATCTCCTGTGGTCATAAATCTAACTACAGGCTAGCTAGTACGTATCTACCTCGATAAGAATAAACTAGTGCATACCCTAGAGGTAGAGATGTATAGATGCTTAGTGATAATGACTTCCAATCGGTCAGCATGCGAAGATTAAGGGCTGAAAGCTAAGGACCCCCCTCCAAAGGCGTGTGTAATGTATGAGCGTTAGTGGCAGATTAGGGAGTAGAGCAGATTGTTAGTTTTCAGGAGAGGATTAAACTTACAGAATACAGTAGAATTAATTATTAGAATTTAGAGTGTAACGTTTAGTTAGAGAAATTTTTTTTTTAATTTAACATGCAAATCAGACAGAGGCAGTCGTCTTGGATGTAAGTATATATTGGATATACGTAGAAAGCCAGCAGGGGTGTTTGTACTGTAATGAGAGAAACTATTAGTACATGGCGCGTTGGAATTCGTAGTTAAAGACAGTCAATTAGGTCAGGCATAAAACATTGTATATCTATTCAGAAATAGTCCTAGTGACGTAGCTAAGATCACTATTCATTTCAGTTACAAATATAATTGAAAGTAAGACAAACTATATTCAGTGGTTTGATTGGGATAGCAAGGAAGCCACATTTCAATGCAAACGAGCTTATAGTAATTGTAGATATTAAGTATATTACTTTAATAAAGTCATATCTTCTTCTAATGTAGGAGAAGATAAATCCCGGTTTGTGGTGAATTCCGGAAACTACTTTGCCTAGGCTTTTTTTTATTGCTAGTTTACTTGGAATATAGCAATGTGTACGATGGGGGGGGGGTGAGGAATTTCAGCTTAAGACAAGAAAAAGTTTGTAAAACAAGAAACAATAAAGACACAATAAATAAATATAAATAAAACAAAACAAGAGAAAACAAAAATAAACGAGGCAGCATGTATACATGTTAGGATTAAGATACATTTTAAAAATTAGCACTTATCGCTTGTTTTAGACACCATGGTTTTCAGCTTGTTTTGCTTGGCCGACAGAGAATTTGAGCATATTTTTTTAGAGGTGGAAGGGTAATTTATATTTTCCGGGTATTGTGTGCATGTGTATCTATTTATAGAAGAATATTCGTTACGCTCATGCGTGTAAATATGTTAATTTTATTTACTTTTTATTTGGGGTGTAGATAAAATCCTATCTTCTAATGTAGGAGAAAATAAATCCTGGTTTGTGTTGAATTCTGGAAACTACTAGTTTATATATATATAAACTATGTCTATTGCTTTATTGCAGATTAGTAAAATATCAATATTTCACTAAATATAAGTCACAACAAAATGGAAATTATATCATCAAACGACTGCTTTAAGATTAGTTATTTCCCAAAATTTTAGTCAAATTCATGCGATATTCACGAAGTTATGACATTTTATAAGATTTGTCGAGGAATTTCCACTGTTTCTCGCTTTATTGGAGGTCTCTTAAAATGTTGTTTTGGGGCAAAAATACAATGTCTTATCCTGCGAAGTTTACTTTTTATTACATTTTTCTGTCAAAGAATAATAAACAAAAGCATATCCTAGGTATGAGCCTCATAGAAATTAATTATTTATCGACATATCCACTATTTTTTTTAAATAACTTAAAACAACCTTTTGTTCCGCGAGGAAGTCAATTGTTTGATCTTAAAAGGAGTTATGGCTCTAGCACCATTAACTATGTTCCTCCACAAGGTATCCTTTGAAGTAAATTGCTCTCCTCCCTCATAAACTCCTCTTTTTAATACTGACCAAAGATATTCAATGGAGTTAAGGTCTGGAGAACATGGTGGTCAGGTCATGAGAGTTTCCCCAAAGAATCCCATAGATTCAAGGAAGGCTGCAGTCGCCCCAAGCTGTCGCCCCAAGCAGAATGGCATGTTACATTGTCATGTAGTAAAAATCATCTGAAAGTGACGTGACAATGGTAGGTTATCTAGTCATGTCGACAAATGATTATCCACAAAGGCTGTGTACGCATTGCTGGTAAGCTTTACACTCTCTGTCACTCGGAATGGTCCAACCAACTTATCCCCAATGATTACCGCCCGACACATGATGCCTCCACCTCCTTGTTGGCAATGAACTCTGTGACGAGTCGGAGTTTCGTTCGGATTTCAAACTTTGGTCCATCTATCAGGACCGTCAAGAGTAGCATGGACCTCATCCCTAAATAGGACCTGTTGGAAATCCATATTTTCATGTAATTCTGTGTCTAAACCATTCGTTTTTCCCTATGTTGTTTGCTCAATGGAAGCATTGAAAGAGGTTTGATGTTCCTTGCAATCTCATTAAACACATTGAATCGGACATGCCTGGATCTTGAAGCGATTCCAGCTCTTGCAAAAACGAAAGCACTGGTGCTGTTTTTGTTTCGGTTGACTTCCTTGCGAATTTTCCGAATATCACGATCTAAAAGGTTTCTCCCGATGCCCTTATTTTTCTAGATTTAGTGTTCGGGTTGTTCAAGAATAAAGCTAAGGTTTTTGGATCCCTTTCCTGCTCCATGGCTAAATCTTGGATGGACAATCCTTCTGTAAGTCCCTGTAAGTCCAGCAACTATCCTTTGCTTTTCGATAACCTTTAATCGCCTGATTTTTTTGGCATTTTAAAAGATCTGCAATAAAGCGATGGGCAGTAAAATTCCTTTGATAATAAATAAAATACCATAACTTCGTGAATATAGCATGAACTTGAATAACATTTTTGGAAATTACTAAACTTAAAGCAACTCTTTGATGGTACAATTTTCATTTTTTTGTAACGTATATTTAGTGAAATATTCTATTTTACTAATCTGCAATAAACCGATAGACACAGTTTATATATATATATATATATATATATATATATATATATATATATATATATAAAATAAAATTAAAATAAGAATTACAATTAAATTTATCAAAATGATCCAAGATGGTAAAACGAAAGTATATCATAAATATTAAAGAATTAATATTTATAAAGTAATCTCAACCAGATGTAAAAGCTCGATAAATTCAAGTAGGAGATAGAGCTTAACATGTTTTATTAACTATTTGTTCTTATATATATATATATATATATATATATGTGGAAAGTTTTTATTTATTTTAATCGCTAAATGAAACGACTTTAAGTAAGAGACTTTGAAATACAAGATCGAAAACCAAAAACTAAATAAAAAAAGAAACAATTATAGAAAATTGTCTTCACCATTTAAGTTTAAAATTATTTTTCCCAGATTGTAACAAAAATAATTTTTACTTTTTGAAATATTGAGTAGAAACTTTTCAGTTTTTCTCTTTCACTTTGACAATTTAGTTGGTATTTAAAAGTGAAACATTTTTCTTACTCTATGAAGTGTATGACATTTGAGAAGAGAAAAAAAAACTTAATTTGTTCTTTTTAACTCCAAGATAAATAACTGGAAATTTGTGTTGAATCCTTGAATGCATTTTGATTGGCACCATTGTATAAGGCTTCTGTATTTCAACTGAGAGGAGAAGTGAAGACAAGATTAGTTACCTCCCTTCTTCTCCACACATTTTTCTCATTTGTCTTTTTTTTTTTTAGTTTCATTTGCATTTCCCCTTTTTTATTTTCAAATCTCTGAACTAGTTTTGCATAACTTCTCAGCTTCATCTTATTAGTCAATCTTATTTCATTTCTTTTATGTAATTACAGGAGGCCAATGTTTCCTGCTATTTATTAATTTTCTGAGAGGCACCAGATGGAGTTAAACATGCTAATTTGTAATCCAATTAAAACTATGTATGTGTATTAACGTCTATGCAATTTTCAGATGGTAATATTGGTAAGAAAAGGAAAATAAATAAAACAGTTTAGTGCATTTATCTATTAGAAAATTTGAACTTTTTCCTGCATGAAATATGATTAAGTAGTACTTACTATATGCAATTCGTCGCTCAGGTATAGCAAGTAAGTGGGTTGTCATTCACAGATATAAAAAGATGTGGGTACTTTTATGTATGGAATGTGTCTTAGTAGTCACTTATAATAAGTACGCAGATATGCACCACCTGGCATGACAAGCATGCAGCTCGACATTGTACTATATGAAATGATTAAGATAAACATCAATAATATTTCGTTTTATTACTGACAATTTTTTAAATATAAAATATTTTGGTTTGTCTTCTCAACTTTCGTTTATATATTCACTCAATATTTAGAAAAAGACACATTTCTTAATGCATTTACGTTTAAATATTTTATTAAAGGAAAAGTTCATGTTAAAATAATAATTCATTTGGCAAGAAATTATTTAAACACAATTATTCATATAAATAAAGACATTCGAGTTTCCTATTAAATTACTCAAATCAGCCACTCTTCATTGTCATTGATCGGAATAGATCCGAGTCAGAGTAAGCAATTACTAGCTGGATATTGCAGAATTTCCACACCATCTAATTTTTTGTTTATTTTTGACAATGATTCACTCTATCCAGGTTTATTGTCTATATTTCCTTTGACAAGACGTTCGATGTTGTCTGGCTGTCCTTATGATAAATTTCCAGTGACCACAACTGTGGGGATAAACTGTGTGCATGTGGCACTGTTTACAGTCTTGCCTGATAGTTTTTATCCATGTCTTCTTAGGGCACTCAGCTTTCGTTTTGCTGTCCAATCATTGATCTCTGCAATACCATTGAAATACCCTTAGCTTCTTTCAACATGTTCGAACAAGGATAGACGGTTTCACCCTATTAGGACATCAAGTTTTAGAATAGTTAATTTCTCAAGTAAGATATTTGACCTAATATTCTTGATCTGGTATAACTTAAGGTTAATTGATTCATCATTCTTAATAATTCCCTATCATTTCTCTAGAAAGTTCCTTTTACTGTCATACAACATTACATATTGCGTTTTAGTCTCTGCACGTTATGTTATACACCTTGCATTCTATATTATAAAAAGAAACATTATTTTATTATAGCATGCAACTTTTTGCATCAAACTAGTACGTGTTTGCTCCATTGTACAAGACTAAGAAGGGTGAATGTTAACATAGTTATATAAAATATGAATTTTTCACATGCAATAAATAAAATAAAACAGCATAAGTAAAATAGATTAAGTAAAGGAGACATACTATTAGTGTGGTTTTCAGATTTATTAAGGAAATGTAATTTAAACATATACGAGGTAACTTCTATAAGTTTCCAGACTTTTTGTACAAGCATTTAAAATTGTCGTAACTCTTGACACTTCAGTATGTTATTGCTATATATCTTATGAGTTGACTGACCAATTTTTATGACTTTAGGAACATCTACAGCAGGAATTAGAATACACCCTAGTCTGATTATCACAGTTAGTGAATTTCAAAAATGCAATCTGGGCGTGAAGACACTTTAGAAGAACGATTGCAATAACATTCTGTTTTAAAACAATGCTACAAACACGTATGGATTCTTTCAGACTGCTTTTGGACCATCTTGCATGAATCGAGCGTCAGTTTTTAATGGCATGAGCGATTCAAAGACGACAGGAAGTCTGTGAGGGATGATGAGAGGTGTGGGAGGAGTAGGGAAGTCAGAACACCAAAATTGATTGGTCAATTAAAAAATTTCATGGATAAGAATCGTCGTGTGTCTATAGGAACGATAAGTGTACAGTTTGGTGTCAGCGTGGTAACTGTACACATAATTATTCACAAGGAACTAAAGATCCAGAAGATTTGTGCAAAGTTTAGCCCAAGGCTGCTCAGAGAAGATCACAGATTATTTGACTAAGATGGGCATTAAAGCAGTTCCTAATCCTCCCTACATTCCAGACCTTGCTCTCTGCGACTTTTGTTTATTTTCTAAGTTCAAGGGAAACCTTAGAGGTTGTCGTTATGAGACAATTGAGGAGATGAAAGAGGCTGTGACATACTCAAACAAGAAGACTTCCATGGAGTCTTCCAGAAGTTGTTGAAACACTAGAACAAGTGCATTATAGTTGGATTACAATTGGAGATTACTTTGAATGGGGTTAGAGTTTCCTGTGTGTACTATCAATAAAAGTGCCCATACGAAAAAAGTCAGGAAACTTATTGAAGACACTTTGTATTTGTAAATAAACATATTTATTTGAAAAAATGTCTTAATAAACATATTTATTTGAAAAAAAAAAATCAGTTTACGACTATTCTTATTATATTTAGCAACAATATCTTCTTCCAAAATTGTGCGAAATGAAATAAACAAGAAAGTGTGGGACGTATTGGGCAGGGTCGACTAGTTAACCAACACCTATGACGTGTAATGACGTTCAAAATATTCTATTTTCAGTAGGTTTTCATATATTCGTATTGTGATGTTACTCGTACCATATGACTTCCGGTCGCCCAGATATATAAAAGAAGGTGTAACTAACACGTATTATTTTAAATACGTCTTGTTTTATTGTACTTAATAAAGTTGTTATCGACATTTTTTCTGTTTATCGTTCTTGTTGTGCCATACAACCGAATGGACGCAGAAGGATTCGAATCTATTACGAATTAGCAACAAATCTAAAGCATTGTTGAAGAATTAAAACGAAAAAAAATAATAGACGAAGTAAAAAAATGTATGATGGGATTTCTAAAACAACAACAGAAATTACTTCAGGACGAAGCAGAAAAGTTGGAAAAAAACGTCTACAAATTTTCAGAAGCTTTCAAGAAAATATCGAATGACTAGAAGAGCTAGGTGTATCAGAATTTTTGTAGGAATTTTTAACACCCCTAACACGAAACTGCAAATAAAATATAAAAAACTCGTAATTTCTCTTTTAAAGGTGGGTTGTTTATTTTTTTTATGGATTATACTTCCAAAATAAACTATTAAAGTTGTATAAAAAGTAATAGAAATATTTTTAAAAAAATAGTAATGAAATTAATTGAATGTTACGAGTTCAGTATTTTTCAATTTTTAAACTTTAAAAATCTATCAAAATTTCTCTATTGATTCTATTTTTACGATATTTTCAGGGTCAATGTGAAATTTTATGCTCTTTCCAATAAATCGAATATAATATTTTAGACAAACATTTTTTTTAATTCACGTCCCCCCCATTTTCAAATGTCTATTAAAAAGTAAATAATTAATTTATGTACCAAAGTATTATATATCACAAATTGAAGATAAAAGATCAATAAATAATATATTCAAGTTTAAAACAAAAAAAGTAGTGTTTTTTTTAGAGATTTACCTGTAAAGTTCGAAGTTTAAAACCTTTTTTTTTTTTTAAAAACACGTTGTTTTTTTTTTAATGACACCTTGGTCCTTGCTCCTTTAATTGAGACAAAAATTAGGGCTTGAATTACATTTTTCGAGGAGTTATAAGCTTCGAAAGATAGCGGGTGGAATTATTCAATAGTTTTCACGAAATTTCTGACACTACTATAGAAGAGCTTTGAGGAAAATATCGAATGACAAGAAAAAAGAGTTGAAAAAATATCGATTGACAGAAAAATATTCAGAAACTACTCGAATAGCTTAACAAAAAGTAACTGATTCAGCAAACTTGGATACTTTTTCACCATACTTTATGATAAATTAACTCGGCATTTTATTTACAAACCAGAAGAAGCATACTTACGCAAGTACCAAGAAAGTTGTGCAAAAGACTGTAAAAACTGGGCCGACGAGAGGAAAATGAGGTTCATATCAGGAAAATTCGGTCTAGTAGAACATGAAAAATATGCAAACTTTATCTTCGCAAAACACCTAATTGAAATGACGTTCCAAGAAACAATACAAATATTAGCGAATATAGTTTGGGAAAAAGCTCAGTATTGAATACTCAATAGCAATGCTTATACCTGACGATCAGAATTCTGTGGATTACACAACTTATGCCAGTTCATTGATTAGATAGTGTGAAAAGTTGTGGTTAAACGAGATAGGCCTAATATTCATAAAAGATTTCACTCTTCACTAACAACGATGGAGCAGAACATTACTCTCCTAAATTTTGCAGAAGAATGCCAAAAAATGCTAAACTTGAGAGATAACAGCACATAAATTGAAGAATGTAATATAACAAATATTCACGCGATAAAGAAGGCAAAAGAAAGTAAAAAAAAAAATTATTTAAAAATTAATCTGTGTTACGGATGTAAGGAATTACATTTGTCATAACTGTCCATTTAAAATCAAAAAATGCCGTGCTTGTCGATTCAAAGGACATGGATTCTTCAACTGTAGACACAACGCAAACAAGTAAAAGCTGAGAGGGTTAAGAATAAAATAAAAAGTAAAACTCTCGTTCAGTACACGTTCAGTACACCGCTAAACAGAAAACAACTGAAAAAGTTGAAAGAAAATACATTAATATCGGTATCAATAATAAAAGAATATAATTCCAGATAGACACTGGGTCGGACTTAATGCTGAGACTGGAAAAAATAGAATGTCCAGCACTGATTCAATTAAAAATAAAATGCAAATGTTACGAGAAACAGATTAAAGTTTATGAGAGAAACTTTCTTAAATGTTTGCTTCGGCGGAAAAAAAAAAGTTTTTGTCATGATTAACAACGAATTGGATAAAAGAATTCAAACACTTTAACACTAAATAAATGATTTCTGCAATAAAATTACAATAAATTCAGATAAGCTAAAATAGGAGTTAAAAAAAATTCCCAGTATTTTTTCAGAAGGGCTTGGGTTTTGTTTGAAAGCTAAGGCAAAATTCGAGGTGAAAGAAAATGTAATTCCAGTTTTCCGATATAAAAGATGCGTCGGTAGAAATCATTGATAAGAAGCTAAAACAACTAAAAAACATGGAATAAGATTAAAAAACGCACTACAGCCCTTGATCTGCGCATACTATAATAACAAGTTCCTATCTTCTGCGATTGTCTATGTTCTTTGGTTATTTCAGCATGTCTTCTCTTGGCTGTGATTATTACTCTCTTTCAATGATTTGTAGCATTTATAAATTTTTCCCTACTTGCTTATGACTTATGACGTACGAGCCGGCGGAGTGCATGTTGTCTTTGTGCAATGGCAGCTGCACAATCCGTACTGAAACCTCTCCAACCACTAATATCCATGACAAATAACACCCTATCTGAGAATTATTCCTTCAAACTCCTTGGCTTAACATTCACAGGAAATATGAACTGGAATAAATACACTGAGGACATTGCGAAGGCTGCTGCAAGGAAGGTGGGCTCCCTCTATCGTGCTAGACAACTGCTCATACCTAAGCGCATCCTGTGCCTCTATAAGGCCACCATTCTCCAATGTATGGAGTATTGTTGCCACATTTGGGCTGTGCATCTACCACTAGTTTCTCCTTTGATAGGGCACCAAAAAAAGGTCTACAATCTAATAGTTCCCACTTTGTCAACTGGGCTCCAACCCCTGTCCCATCGCCGCAATGTTGCATCTCTATGCCTGTTTTACAAGTATTTTAATGGAATATGTTCTGATGAGCTCATTGCACTTGTGCCTCCTCAACGTACACATCCTCGACAAATCCGCTTAGCGACAAAATCACGTCCTTTCACTGTTGATGTCCCTAAATGAAAACTTTCTATCTTCTTCTCTAGAACAGTTAGACTTTGGAATTCTCTTCCTGCTGTCTGCTTCCCACACTGTATTGACATGTAGAAGTTCGAACGCAACGTAAGCCAACAGCTTAATCTTTCTTACGCATGATCGCAATTAGTAACCCCTTACGTACAAGTGGCAATATTATGTCTTGTTCAGTGAGTAAACAAAATAAAAAATAAAAATAAAATAAATTAAATAAAAGATTTTAGTTTTAAACCAAGTATTAAAAATGTGAATTTTTCTGCAAAAATACAATAATTAGGACAAATAATTGATGAAGACGGTACGGCTATTGGCCCAAGCTGGGCAGACGCAATAAAATACATGCAGACACCGACTAATGTGACATTATTACAATCATTTTTTAATTTAGCAAATTACTACAGTAGCTATATGCCACATATCTAGATTTTAAGAACTGGTTAAATCATTTACTAAAAAACTTGTAAAGTTGTAAAGTGGGATTTGACAAACGCATGTCAAAAAGCATTCGTTAAACTAAAAACCGCGTTAGCATCAAAACTTGTTTTGACACATTAAAACCTTAATAAGAAAATATAGGTTGCGAGTGACGTGAGTAATTTTGGTTTGGGAGCAGTTTTGTTACATAAAGAATATGACGGTAAACTAAAACCGATCCAGTATGTTTCAAGGACGCTACATCCGGCGGAAAAAGAACTATTCGCAAATAGAGAAGGATTAACCATAATATTTGCAATAAAAAATGTTTAAAATTTTCTTGCGCAGTAGAGTATTTGTATTGTAAACGGGCTATGGACCATTGATAGCATTAAAACATTCATTAAAAGAGGGAGTACCAACGCACACTATGAATCCTTTACATAAAGAAGCAATGATGTATTTAAACTATTGTTTTAAAATGGAATTTTTACCATTAAAACAAATCAGACAGGCGGACAGTTTATTCAGATTAATACCAAAAAATTAGTAAACCACTAGAGGAGATAGTGATTCCTTAAAGTCTGAGATGGACATAAACTATGATCTATATAATACAGTAAAAGAACTGCCAGTTATTTTGAGGACATAAAATTTAAAGCAAAATTTGATAAGTTCATCAATGAAACAAAAAACAGTTCAGATATCAGAAAAATCAAGCGAACAGTATATTTTCATTGTGTAATAGCATGTTGATGTATAGAGACCGGATGGTCGTACCCACAGTACTAACAAAGGAAAGGAGATTTTCTCACCAGATATTCTGGAATTTGTAGAATCAAGACAATTATGTTTCGTTTACTGGCCAGAGATGGATAAGAATATTGACAATACGTCGAAAATGTTCATAAGCCACGCCCTCCTTAGAAAAACAGTACCAATAAAATTCAGCTCCTGGCTTAAGGCAGTCAAACTGTGATCTCGTTTACACATTAACTACGTTGGACCGATAAAAGGAAGATGCTTGTTGTCTTAGTAGACACTTGTACTAAACGTCCCGAAGTTTTCAAATGCAAAACACCGACAAGTAAAAACACAATAAACATATTACATAAACTGTTTGCAGTATTGCGTAGCGAAAACTATGTCAATGGCATACAAGTTTTGTCAAAAGAATCTTAAAAAATTGTAAAATACTCTCGATAAATCACGGAAGATCTACAATTTGTCACTCCTGATCAAACGGACTGGTTGAGAGATTTATCGAGAGAGATTTAGCGATCAAAAAGGCAAATAGTGTCAAAGCGGAAATAAAGAACTACAAAAATTCTTCTGCTCATCGAATAACACAGAATGTTAACATTGACGCAAACATGTCTCCTGGAAATTTATTATTTGGTGGAAAATTACGTTCAATTATTGATAAATTGATTCTTTCTAAAAAGGAAACCAAGGGAAAAACTTATGGTCCAAAAGAAAATTAAAAAACAAACAAATTATTTAAGAAAAACAATGTGTGTAGAGAGCATAATTGAAAGAAGAGTAGGGAATATTTTGTACTTTATAAACCATTCAAAATGGAAAATAAGAAGAGGTATTAGCCAAATAGAAAGCACAAATGAACGACAGGAAAAACCTATTCCTGTCATTTATAAATTTGAGGTACCCATGCCCTCATGGACTTGTAAGCGACACCTACTATTGTAAAATACGTTATTTACTTTTTATCTGTTTATTGTTCTTATTTGTGCGATATAACGGTTCTCATGAATATTGGTTGCATTTTTACATGTAGATTTTGTCCTTATTAAAGAAGATTACTTTATATGTATTTGCATATGTCAAATTGAATTATTAACTAATACAGATTTCAAATAAATTTAGCAGATTTAAGAATTTATTCAAAACCATCATTTAATCTTTAAAATAAAGATCAGCATTGTCCATGATCTTGTGCCAGTGACATGCACGTTTTCTGATTTGGTCCAAGTACTAATCTTTCAGTTTTGAATAAAAGCATCATGGACAAGTTTCCTCATCTTCATTATAAGACTCAAATCAGTGATCCTTTATGCAACGGTGCAAACTGCCCGAAAAAAAAAAAAACCAGCAAACAAGAAAGCATTTTACAATAAGTTATAGATTTGCATCTTTTTATGAAGTTAAGGTCTGTTGGAAATCAAAGCTGTTTTTTTTTTTGGTTCTGGAAGCTTACAGATTGTTTACCGAAATTCGGGCATAATAACAACGTTTATTTCTTTTTTAGAATAGTTATTTGTTTAATACATTTTTATTAAACTCATTATTTTATCTCCCTGCACAAACTATTTTTACTAAAAAAAGAATTTGTAATTTGTAAAGAGTATGACCGCACATGTTTTCAGAAATTTGCCAAGGTGTGCTTCAATTATTACCGGGATATTTAACGCCGAATCCGGTCATCTTGGTAAAAGTTTTTATGGTTAAAGTGATTTAGATCTTCAAATAATAAATAAGCTGAAAGTAAATAAAAATACTCAAAGAACCGGTGTTATTTGCTAGTTAATATAAAGTCATTTATTTATAGTTATAAATAGCGCTTTCTCTCTCCAATGATTGGAGTGCGAAGCTATGTATCTTCTGTAGTTTCAGCATTAATTACAAAAATTCTTCTGCTCATTGAACAACACCGAATGTTTACATTGAATGTTTACAGTTTTCGTAAATTTATTATTTGGCGGAATATTACATTCAATTATTAATAAATTGATTCTTTTTAAAAGGGAAGGCTTACTTCACTTTATTTTTTAATTTTTTTCCAAAAGTTTTTAGAATCACATGTGTTGTAGTAAATATAACTGAATCGGTAAACAGGACCTACAGGAAGTTAACTTTGCTTTGATTGTGCTATTTTACAGAGTATCAATTTATTTGTATTTGGTCAGTTTCGTAAAAGTTTTTATCTTCAAATATTTATTCATGGTGTTAGTGTTTAGTTGTTTTGTAGAGGGAAATTATTGTTTTTGTTTGTGGCTTTATAGAACATGATTGCGTTTTGCAAAGAGAAAGGAAAAATAGAAATATTAATGTTTGGTTCATGTCAGGCCAGAAAGCTGATATTCCCAGGCAGTCTGATCTCGTAGTGCCAAGTCGAAAGTCAAAGATCGATCAGGCTTACACTTCAATGGACAAAGGGATCAAGTACTATAAGTCTTCAACGAACACCATTTTCAACAAGCGAGCGATTTCACAAAAAATGACTTAAACTGAACGACAGGAAAATCACTGAACTGACTGTTTGATAGGTGAAGGGGCTTTTTATAGATCTCAAAATACCATTGATTAGTCAACAAAAGGAAATCATTTGACATGTGAAATACTTTATTTTCCCGGGTGTATGTGTACAACTTTTCTGCACCCTCTCTCTCACACACGTGATGTTGCTGGTCTATAAATACTATTATAGCATGCGTGCTTCTGGATTGTCTGATCTATTTCCTGTATTCTGCATTCCAGTGTATAATATTGAAAAGTACACACACACGCACACAAAATAATTTGTGTTAAACCAAGCGAGTTAAATCCGCTTTTTAAAACAATTCTGATATAAATGTTTTCAAAATATGTCTGACTTCTTTTTATCCTAAATTAATTATTGAATAATTATTGAACATTTAATCAAAATAAGATATTTTTCTGATTTTTGTTCATTTTAAATTTAAAGTTTTATCATATACATTTCAGATTATCTCCCTTATATTCTGTACTTACGCGTCAAATGAATATTAATTGGAAAATTTCAAAATTATCAAAATGGTAAAATTCATAAATTTTTACCCCTCAAATAAAAAAAGAAAAGAACTGCATTCAAATTTTGCTTTGGACAAGTTTAAACTTAACATTTGAAACAAAATATTGGTTCCAAATCGATTGCGTCACTAAACTGTCTAAGCATATAGATTAAATGAAAATAATTATTAAAAATATCATAATATAGATATTAATCCTTTTAAAACAACAAATGCCTAATTTATATAGAAACGTTACACAGATTCTCGCTATTAGGCCTACATAATATTATATATGGAAAAACGATACTTGATTTTATCTAGCCTTTTTCTTTCATCTAATATTATGAAGAATTCGATTTTTTTTTTTTTGCAGATATTACTTATCCTGTTCGGAATAAATTTTGCAGGGAAGCAATCTTGCTTTTCAAATGTAAATTACAGCAGCAAATATCACAATTAACAATAATTGGTAATACTAATTAATTTCTTATTTATTGACAATAAATCACACTTAATAATTTTTTTATTCCGATAACATTTGTCTAAAAATTTTCACATTTCAGTGTCATTTTAAATGATGTTACGCGTTCTTCATATTTAAAACTACTTTGCAATATTCCAACATTCAAATTCACTTCCGTTAAGCCATTTTGAACCCCTCCCCTCAAATGGTGATAAAAACAAACAAATATTACCAAAGGCAGGATAAGTTATTCTTTTATCTCCCCAGATATTTTTGTATCTTAATTTATTTAGAAATGTTTTCTAATTTAAACACAGCTAATCTCAACTCTGTTCAGTTAGAACGGAAAAACAAAATGACTGACATAAGATGATTACGTGGAATCTCGATAATCGATCAAAAATAGAAATGCACCCAATAAATGTAAACAATGCTTATGACAGTCATGTTTATTTTTCAGTCTAAATGAAGAGAGTGGACGCTGTTTGGAATAAAAACGCTTGCTTTAAAATATGTTAGGACGCAAATAAGCTTATGCAGATAGGGGAAAAGAGTAATTTATTTTGGATTTGGAATATTGTTTTTGTTTTGTTGTCTCTTGTTAAAAATGCATGACATTATTTTTTTCTTTCGCTGAAATAGAGAAACAATGTCGTTATTTTTCTTTTTCAAACTTGGTTCTCATAATCATTGACTTTCTTTCGTTTACATAATGCACACAAAATCCCATCGTAAGATAAAATATAGCAAAAGTCATATATAAAATATAAACACATAAAAAGCAAAACAAAATTAGAACTTATTCTGTTGAATAAACAGCACAGTCTACGAATCTTGCATTGACAAACACATTTACAGTTCACATTGGTTGGCTTCTTGTAAATTACCTTACTGAACTAAAATATATTTCCCTTATTGACTATAAAACAAGGGAGCTAAACTCGTTTTGCTTATTAATTTCTATTGGAATCATAATTAATTTACACTCAAATTAATTCGTTCTTTCAGTATTTCGATTTAATTTTAGCTGCCACGACATTCTAAGCAGCAAGAAAGGAGCTAACACCTTTTGCTGATTCGTCTCTATTAAAATCCAAATTTTGCTGATTCGTCTCTATTAAAATCCAAATTACAATTAGTTTTTTTTTATAAATAAATCTCTGACAAAAGTTCGGTTGTGACATTGACTCTATTTTTAATTCTTCTTCTGTCGGCCTTCTTACGACAAATTTGCTGTTTTAAATCATTTTTTATTTATAAATCGTAATTTACTATTTTAAGTCATCGTTTGAATCGCAAAATATTCTCGCTTTGTTTCCTAATAAATCCCACTAATTTTGAGATTTACTAATGAACAATAATAGGTAGATACGGCTTCATTTTTTTACTTTTAAAACCAGGAGTTATTATTATCCTGACTGTTAAACTATTTTATATACATAAATTAAACTGGTTTAATACTCCCAAGAAAATCCGACTCAGAACAGCTAGTATTTAAAGTATAGAGGTTTCTCCTTCATTTAATTGACGTTCATAGCTTTCTTAAGTAAATATACATACTCAAATCTGTTTTGTCAGTCATTTTCGGCCAATGTTGGTTTGTGCAATAAAAATTTAAAAAAAAATGTATTCCTGATCAGTTTTATTATTTAATTCTGATCAATATTTTCTATTAAATAAAAGAAGCGGCAAATTTTATACACACACTCAGAATTCATACATAACGTGGATGAAGATTAAATAACGGACAACTGTTCAAGATTCAACTGTTAACTTACATTTAACTGTAAAGAGAGAAAGATGGAGGGCGAAAGAGAGTTAAGTGGGTACGAAAGAGAGAGAGAGAGAGAGGGAGAGAGAGAGAGAGAGAGAAGGGAGGCGGAGAAAAAGAAAGACAGGGGAGAAGGAGAAAGCGGGATAGAATGGGAGAGAAAACGATAAATGGTAGAGAAAGCGATGGAAGAAAAAGGGAGAGCGAGTCGAAAGAAAGAAAGGGATGATAGGAAGACAGAAAGAGAGGAATAAAGGACAGTCAGAGGAGGGAAGAAGAACAGAGAGAGAGAAGAAGGAAAGAAATAGAGAAAGAAGGAGAGGGAGGAGAAAGAAAGAGAGAGAGGGAAAAGAGAAAGGGGTGAAAATAAAAATAGAAGGAAAGAAGTAAGAAAGAACCCTAGCCAAAACACCAGCGGCCGTTTGTTCTGATTAATGTAGCTAACAGCATCGTGGTTTTCCAACTACCCCTGTAGCTCAATCGATCCGCATGTCCTACTTGCAGCCAGAGCTTTTTTAGTTCGAATTTCACCCAGGCATCAATATATTTACGCTGAGTTTGTAATTAAAATGGACTTAACCATTTAATATTATATTTGTAAACAGAGTGCTTAGTTTAAGTTTTTTTCTATAATTCGTGTCATTTACGAAAATTAGGATCCCAGGTGATGCTAATTATTAAAAAATAAACACAATATTTTAAATAAACGTATATAACTCCGGATGAACTTCATCATTTGTGTACATTTTGTAAAAAAAAAAAATGTAAAAAAATTTTTGTAAAAATAATTTTTCTATAAACTTTAAACGTGTATAAAACGTGTTAAAAGTGGGCATATTTAAAAGAACAAATTGCAATGCACAAGTGAAGACCAGAACACCTATGCACAAACAAACCAATCAATGCTTTGTACGCAAACTGAAAACTTCGAGAATGTTTCCTGGAACTTGTTATAAAAGTTATAATTTAACTAGTCGAGACAGATCAATCGGATGTAGCGCACAACACACTTCCGGGGGCACACCGAGTAGCCAGGCATCTGCAATTCACAACGAACAGTGCAGATCGACTTGCACTCATCAACAAACCACGATCTCAACTTCAGCACAAAACAAATCTATCATTGCAAATACAAACAAATATGCCGACAAAGGAAGATTCACAATACTTGCATCTAAAATTGGCGCCAGATAGAATAAACATTTCCTTGCGTGCCCAACTTGAAGACGATCATCATCATCATCATCATCATCATCATCATCATCATCATCATCATCATCATCATCATCAAAGTGACGGTGGTTAAGTGGTTTGCGACACGAACTGATAACGTACATGTGCCAAGTTTGATTCCATTTTGTTCTTCAGAAACATTTTGTTGCGGTCCCTCCCATAAATACCCAATGTATTCACACAAAAAATTCTAACTAGCACGATATCGAAGAAAAGAATTCCAGCACTAATAATCTGATTTATTCGAAATATATGAATGATTCTGAACAACAACAAAAATTGTCGTCGTCATCGTCATCAAAAGACTAACGACTTTTAAAATTAAAAAAAGACTATACTAGTGTATGAAAAAAGAACCTACTATGAACACAACGTATTTCAAGTGAGTAAAATTGGTCTGGAATAATATTAGCGTGCATATGAACTATACGACTAAACTTACAAAATGTGTTGACTAAAACAGCTAGTGTAGAAACAATTACGTCACAACTTAACGGAGGCAAACACTGAACTCTTTTCACTCAGTTACATAATAAACGCTTATGAAAACTCAAAATTTGTACTTCATAAATCTTGTCTTCTTTCAAATGATGCCTTTCCTTTAAACGAGCTTTATAAGAATTCTTGGTAAAATTGTTTATTACAAAAAATGAAAGGTTATAGCAATCAAATGACAGTCACTCGGAAGAAAAAAGATGTAAACATGACACACAAAATAACACACCCGCTATCGTATAAATATATAGAAGAAATGTTTTCAAAGATGTGACTAAACTCCTTTATTTAAGATTGGCGTCAGCATGCAAAAACATACCCATGTATTTTAGACTGAAAACAACAGTCAATAAAACCAGACATATTCTTTTCTCTCTTCACGAGAAGCAGACCTCGATATCTCAAGGGCAATTGCCCTAGACAGGGAGGCACCATCGGGATATTCACTAATCATATGAGATATAACTCTCAGCACATCTGCTGTAGATCTAGCAAAACGGAAATGATATTGCATGTCATTGAAGATGTTATTTTTGTTGAGGTGGTTAACTACTTCTCTATTTAACACAAACTCCAGCTCATGACGTGCAAGAGACGCTCTTTGTGTAAACAAATCGAGCGGAGGTATTTCAGACGATATTAAAAATATCGTTAAACTCACTACTCGTTCAAGCAGCCGCCAATAGCGTAATGGTTAGGAGCCTTGACTGCCGTACAAACGGTCAGGTTTCAATCCTGGCTTGAGGTAGTTGCCTGTCTAGCCGCACTGATGAGCTGTGAAACAGCGAAACAGTACTGTATGTGGATGACTATATATATATATATATATATATATATATATATATATATATATATACTCCGACTCAAGTATATTTTTTCTTATTTTTTTCCATAAAACATGGAAGTTCATATACGCGGAGTTTCCTATTGTGCATTTATATATATATATATATATATATATATATATATATATATATATATATATATATATATATAGTGCATGTTTGTGTGTGCATTTCCCTACGCAATAACTGCCAATTTTCAGTCTACAGACTCGAAATTTGATATATGGGGTACTGAGATTTGGGAAAATATTTGTGATCGGTTTTCGGCCAGAAATTTGGCTGTTAAGGGGTCAAAGTTCAATGATTTGACCTTTAAGAACTCTACCAAACTCCTCCGACAATTTTGGGTCTAAACACTTGAAATTTTAGATATAGGTTCCTTTGACATGGATCTAACTTAATAACTTGATTTGTTTGTTTTTTTGTTGTTTTTGCTCAACATACATCTCCAAACATCCGGGCAACGCCGGGATTGAATCCTAGTATATATATATGTGTGTGTGTGTGTGTGTGTGTGTGTGTGTGTGTGTGTGTGTGTGTGTGTGTGCGTATGTTTGTGTGTGTGTGTGTGTTTTATTTCTTTCCTGTTATGTATTTGTATGTTGTATTGTTCCAGGGATAGAAAAGTATCCTGCCCTTTCACACTTTAAATCTTACCCTCGCTTACCCTCACTTCTTAAGCTCTGTCTATCATTCTTGATCTTTTCACCTTATTTCCCATCAGCCTAACCTATATTTTTCTTTCCCTTTTCGAGTCTATTTCTGGTCAGTTTCTCACTTTATTCCCTCCTTTCCACATTGCATTCATTTATCCTGGCTTTCTCTTTTTCTATATATCTTCCCTCTCCCTTCTCTGTTTAATCACCCCCCCCCCTTTCTTTCCACGAACCCTGAAATACCCTGCGTTTTCTTAATTTTTCTTTTTCTTTAACCATTTTTCCTAGTTCATTTCTTTTGTTTTTATCTCTAATCGTCTTTGCTTGGGCCCTATGTACTGTTCATAACTTTATGTGCCTCTGTATATATAAAAATGTATGGATATGTACGCCAGAGAAGTATACACAGACAGACAGACAGACAGACAGACAGACAGATATTTTCACTTTTATAGATATATAGATATTGGACGCAATATATAGTAATGATTTAAAAAGTATATAAAAAAAGACTTGTGCGCCACCACCGAGAATCGAAACCAAAACGTTCACCTCATGATTTATTTTTGCCTCTATCGTCAATGACTGGCCGATGAAGATATTTATAGTGCAAGGCTAAAAATTAAAACATGAACCAATAGCTATTACATTATGCATTCGTAATGCCGGCGTTCGACCTTCACCTGGCAATTTCTTCTTTTTTTTTTTTTTAATTTTCACACTTTTGCACCGATATTTCCCGGGTAAAACCCAAATATAAAGTTTTGCATGGATTCCTTATATATGAAGATTCATATCTGTAGACCAAAAACTCTAGGAGGAGTTTGGTAGGCAAAATGTGTTAAACAAAAATATATACGTATACATAAATATATATGGAAACAGTTTTGTGTTTACTATAAACTTTTTACGCAAACATTATACAAGTATAAATTATGTAGTATATCTGCATTAATATAATTACACGTAATAGTTTACTAAAGATGATCATCCCATTACAAAACCGAAGCAACTAATAGGGATTTAATTAAAATTAATTTTTAAAAGAATATGCAAATTAGCTAGATCTTTTGCTAGTGAATGCAATTCCACAACCCATATATATGAAAATTGTATTTTCTTTTTAAATAAATACAAAAGAGGGGTTTTAATATGAATATCAATACACACAAAAGAAAAACGAATTTATAGGTGTATATATATATATATATATATATATCATAATTATATATAAATAAATTTTTTTGAAATTTTTAAAAGTATTAAAAAAAAATTTTTTTATAAATTAAAAAATTCTTAGAATTTCATTTTCTCATATATTGCGTTATTATTCTTTTAGAAATTATTGTTCTTTTCTGTTCCTTCTCTCTTTTATCGCCGTAATATCTCCTCCTCTATAAAATAATTTTTTTTTCCAATTCTAGTCTCAAACATTTCTGCATTTCTAATCTGAATGTTTCAAAGTCGGTATTGTCTTTTTACTTTTACTTTTGTATAATGCCGTTTTTTTCTTCTCGTCTGACGATAAATATTTAGCTTCAAAATGTCATGGCCTAAAGAGGTTTCACCTTTATTCCTCTTTCTGTAATCTTGATTTACTTGATAATGTAATACAGTTCCTATCTATTGTTTGCTCCTCTGAACCGAGTAAAACTTTTTTATCGAGTTTGCCTTACAATTGAAAATTTATTTTTCAGCTTATATTTTTTTTAAGTTTATATATATATATATATATATATATATATATATATATATATATATATATATATATATATATATATATGAAGAGAAAAGAATACGAAAAGTATAAAAGCTTATAACTTTTCTTTATTCGTTTTCAATTGGTGACGTGCAGGAATACAAAATAATATTATAAAAAAAAATTAAAAAACTTTTTTTATAAGTACATATTTTCGACCGATCCTTCAGTCTTCATCGGTGTAGTTAAAGTATGAGCATGCACGGGGAAAAGGGGAATGGAAAAGGAAGGAAGGTAGAGGAGGAGGAGGAGAAGAAGGAGGAGGAGAAGAAGTTATAGCCAATGAGAAGGTGCCACGTCAGTATTAAATATATACACATATAAGTACGCACATACACACATGCACACAGTACATATACACATACAAACGAAAAATTAAAAATTAAACAGTAAATAAAAATGAGAAACGCGTCTTTAACTGTCCAATCCTTTGAATTCTAACGATATTATTTATTCTAAGAGAGAATAACAATTTAAAGGATATAAGACGTTATGAGGAGAAACGCTATATATATATATATATATATATATATATATATATATATATATATATATATATATATATATATATATATATATATATGTGTGTGTGTGTGTGTGTGTCATCCACATACAGTATTGTTTCGCTTTTTCACAGCTCATCAGTGCGGCTAGACAAGCAACTACCTCAAGCCAGGATCAAAATCCGATCGTCCAAATGACAGTCGGAGCTTCTAACCATTGCTCTATAAGGCTAATGCTATACGGGCAGTGAATTAACAATGTTTTGACATTGTCCAAATACCTAAGCTCAATTTGTTTACGCAAAGGGCATCGTTTTCTAATTCTTCCAAGAACATACTCATACATATGCTATCGCACACCTTTTATCAAAAATGATGGGGAAGAATGTATGTATTACTAAAAATGTAGGTATTACTAAATTCTTTCTATAAAATCATAAAATTACGTTAGTAGTTTAATTTTTCATACATTCATTATCGTTTATCTTATGAACGTTGTTCACTTTTCATTATAGAATGAAGATTTTTTTAAATTCATTTGAGTCAGTAGGGTAAGTCTAAGGTAGCCGTTTGACTTTCTATGTTTCTTGCTTCTTTTCTGACTTCTTAAAATGGTTTCGTCTGGGGACTAGAAAACATGCAGATCTTTTACTCCTTAACTTTCACATGACAGGATAGAATTATACATATTTAATTTTATACAAATACATCTTCCAATAAACACACATATTATTACAGAGTAAAGGATGGATATATTCTTGATAGAACAGACATATTTATGTAATGATTATTTATATATTAGGCTGGTGCAAAAATAATGTCATTTTTTTTTTTATAAATTTAATGTAAAAAAAACATTATTTTTGCACAAACCTAATATTTCCGCATAGATTGTTGTATTTAAGTATAAATGTAACACTCCAGATTCCAAGAAATTCATTGTTGACGTTAGGAAATTAAAAATACATTAAAAATATGCTTAATTCAATTTTTCAATAAATTTTAAATGTAAAATTACTATTTTGATGAGCATTTTGTTAGTTTTAGCTTTTTTGGAGAAAGTCAATAGAAAAGTTAACGATCTAATTTTATCTGTTTAAGCTGCAGTAGACATGTCATTAATAGTTTTATAAACAACAATGAATAACAAAGAATGGAGACATATTTGACAGAAATGGTTTCCAAATTAATGAAGAAGAGTTTACATCACATTGTTCACTTCCAGTGCATCTCGAATATTATTCTATAACAATGATATAACAATGATACCATTTTCTCCTAAAGTCGTCTGAGTTGTTTCTGAACTAAATATTCCTTGTTTTTCAAAAGAAAAACTTGATGTTTAATTAATAAATCAAAACATTAAATAACAGAAATTTAGAGGTGGCGGAGAAGTATACGTTCGGTTAAATTAATTTATATCTATAAAATTAATGCCAATCTGAATTTAAAAGTTGTACATAAATAGCATTTAAGTTAATAAATCAAACTTTGTTTTTGACTTCTGAATTTTCACTTGCTATTGTGGTACCAGTTTATTTGCAATATAATTACACCCTTTATCTAAGAAATAGCTCAATCCGACACAAAAAATCTATATTATGAAAAATTTGTCGCTAATCACAGGGGAAAAAATTAAATTTATTAAACTCACTATGTGTCTGTCTGTCTCCATTTTTTAAAGTGCATTTAACCGAGATGCAAGATCAGAGAACAACTCGAAGCAGATCAAATCATTGCTTTTTGTGGACTGTTCTTTTCTGGGCTTTTAACCGGTAAAAATATCTAATAAAGGGTCAACATTAAGTCAACTAAGCGTGTTATTTCTATGCATGCGCAAATATATATATTTATACATTAATGTCGGTTCATTTAAAACTATTTCTTATCTATCTGACGATAGCTCAGACGGTAACAAATAAGGCTGGAGTGTTATATATCTGGGTTTCGCTTCTAGCTGATGACCCCCAAGTGATATTGTTTTTTTTTGTTTGTTTGTTTTTTTTTTGGGTACAATATATTATATAATAATAGATAGAGAATTAACTCTATAATAATAAATACGAAATCTGCATAAATTAAAATATCATATTTAAGCGAATTTTATGACCGGCCAACATCGGGCGACAAGCTAGTAAAATAAATAAATAAATCCAAATGAGCAAGAGCCATAACTGATATTTTCAAGTAAACAATTGTCTCATTTACAATTAAGTTTTTCTCGCCAAACAAATAGAAAACATTAAAAACTAAAATGACTTCAACGGAACAGCGGCAGGTATAGTAGTAAAGAAATAAAATGTGATTAAAAATGATACTTATATGTTATATTTTATCACTTTTTAAAATTTTCAATATGTTACAACTATAGCTGTGTGTTATCGATATTTTTATTGGCATTATTGCCAAGTTCGAGTGAAAAGAAGTTTTTAACGATACTGAGTATTTGCTTTGACAGACTTGGTCTATGCTCTATAACTGACATTTCTTCATATCTCAAATCATCGTCTTCAGATTCTTCAACAGCCGTTCTGTCAACTTGGATGACAGTTGTTGATCTTCAGGAGCCGAACTCAATTAGCAATCATCATGAGACTATACAGACAGCCAGTCTCGTTTCATTGATAGTCGTTTGTCTGAAAGCAGCCGCTGCATCTTACATTAGTGTCTAGCTCAGTGCCATTCCCTCGACATCATTGGGGAACTTTTTGGACAATGACATTATATCAGGACTGTTCTCACACAACGACTGGGACCACGTTGTAATCTTCATAAAGAGAAAGCCTTTGCTATCAAAAATGACATCATGCACTTTAGGCAAGTAAAACATGCCGAAATGTTTGGATAGCGATCATTAATGATAGCTTTTGAAAAAGCTTTCAGAAAACTTTAAAAATTGAAGTTTAAAAAGAAAAGAAAGAAACAATTTGATTTATATTTTATTACATATTGATAGAAAATAAGAAAAAATTAATTCAAAATTCCTAATGTAGTTGGATGTTGTTGCTGTGTTAATAAATAAACATAATTTGTATTATTTAGACCACTGTTCTCATAACGTTTCAGTCGATGTAACCTCCCACCTATTTCAGATCTATTTTGTCAAACTGGGGAATCTGTACGGAATTTCTAATGAGATCCTTTATTTAAACTTCAAGAGTAGCTTGCTTCGGTTCCGTCAGCTATGACCGAGTAGACGTTTTAAATAATGCTTAGTATCGTCTGCACATTAACACAGTCATAGCTGATGGAACGACTAGTTTTGTCTGATTTTCAAAGCAGTGACAGGATAAATACTAATTTGTTTTCTGTTTGGTAAATGAAATGATATTATTTTTACAAAGGAGTCAACACTTCTCAAGGCCTAGAGATCACTCGATGATGATGGTTAATTAGTTAACACCGTGATAAACGGTAATAGTAGAAATTAACTAGAAATTGATTACTTAAGAGGACAGCCCAACAAGAATTTATTTACATTAGACTTGAAACCGATCATGTCATAGCAGGAAAGAACCTTTGCACATGGAATTTTAGCTTAGTTAGGTACAGATAAACAGTAAGGGAAATTGTTGGCAGTAGTTATAGCTAAGTGAGTGCTTGCCATGAATGTTTTACAGAGGGGGGGAATCATAGATTGAAGCTCAGTTGAGCACCTGCCATCAAAATAATGATGAAACAGATAGGCTCGTTATAAGTTTTCTGCGAGAAAGAGGTAGCTGAGGGTGGGTGGAGGTAGAAGAGGACACCCCCCCTCTCACTCCAATTTCAGTGCTGGTTTTGTACCATGTCAAAGTAGGAAAGGATACTCCGAGCAACCCCTCTCTGGATAAAGCAACAATATTTCATTTTAGGACATATTCAGCTCTTATACAGGCAGAGGATTAAGTTGGGGTAAAATATCTTTTGGAGTAGTGACCTTGGCAATGGATTTGACGTAAGTCTTTCCTTTTAGATCAGGAGTGAAGATCAGTTCTAGCAGCTTGTCAAAGCTTCCTCAAGACAGTAGCCATTCATTTCATATTTTTAAAGACTATTTTTGAGGCAATATTCTATATAGGATATGCATTATTACGGCATTTATTTTAATTCCATTTTTAATAAACACTGTTTGGTTTTATTATACGTTGATTGATCTTCACAAAATAAAAATTAAAAAAAAAGAAAATCCACAAAAATTTGTAAAATCAATGTTTGAAAAATAAAAGAAACCTGTAAAAATTAGACAATGAATTATTACAGTCGATTAAGTTGCTCTGTCACCTTTTGTTACAGCAGACAAAACTAATTGAGAAAATTTGGCAGCCATTTGGAGGTAATTGCTTTAATATACCGTTTAAAATGAAAATAAATGATAAATAAAAGATAAAACAAATTAAATTAAAATAAATAATGTAAATACAAACAAAATAGATAAAGCAGAAATAAATTGAAAAAGTAAAATTTAAAGAAATATCTGTTGGATGATATTTATCTCCCTCCAATGTGAGACTCAAGGTCGGAAAAGTGGGATTTGAAAAGCTAGCTCCCTAGAGAAAGAGTATGTTGGCTGACCAAAAATTGCCTGAGCTGGCCCATCAGCATTCCGCAGCAATTATTACAATTAACTCTTTCTCAAAGGATCAGAAGGTAAAGATTCTGAGGGTGGACCTCCTACAATTGCACGAATAAACAAAATCATGCCACGTGTAATATTTTAATGAAGAAAAGAAATACCGTTGCCCTTGTGTTACATTGTCCCATTACTCTTTCTGTTTCTAAATCGTATATCACCTGTCCGTTTTCTCTTTCTACTTCCTTGTATAGGTTTTCACCATTTCTTTCCTTTTTCTTTGTGCCATAATTTATTTGTTGCTACTACCAATGTTCTTGTCACCATTTTTTGCTGCCATATTGATTCCTCATCTACATTTGTCATTTTGCAATTAAGTTCTTCATTACATTATAGAAAAAAGAATTAAAACATAAGACAGATTTATTTGAGTGAAAATTTTTTAAGCCATGATAAATACAATTGACATCTATTATATAAAGGGCAGTTGTATGTATGTATGGTTGCATGTCGAGTTAAAAGTCAAAAACTATAAAGCAAACACTCACAAAGTTTTCGTGATCGGCATCACTCCAAATAAATAATATCTAAGATTTAGAAAAGAAATATTCATTCTTTGACCTTAAACTGAGGCAGATTTCATGAGAAGGGTGATGGATTTTCCAGATAGATTCTGTATTAATTAAAGTAAAGTAACAAATTTTTTTATTATGGAGTTAATTCCTTTATCTCGACTCATTTCTAAAGGAATATAGATTGCCTGTGTGAGTGTCTAGAGTGAGGGATGAGCTGGACGGAGAAGAAAGATTGGGAAGAGGAAGAAGAGACTAGCAGAAGAGGAAAGGTAGAAAGATAGAGAGATAGAAGTTATAATAGGAATATGTTACATTTTTAATAGTTTAACTATAAGAGAGAGACAGTTTTTTTAAGCTTTACTTAAACATAAACAGATATATAGATAGAATGACAGATAAATGAGCGGCCATATTGGTGGTCAGTGCGTGGCTGATTCGCAAGATTTTGTTATCATGAAAGCATTTTTTTCAATCATCATCCGCTCTGAGATTCAAAAATGGTCTGAGTTTAAAATCAAATCTTCCTTCCTTACACTGTTTTCACGTGACGTCATATCGCTCTGAGTCTGACATTTCTGACTTTGCATTGTCAAACTTGACCCAAAAGTCAGATTGGTTTAAAATACACTGAAAAAATTTATGTTTATTCCACGCCTTATTCACATCTATCAAGATCCGTACTAGTGGATCTACCAATCCATAATCTAACAGGCGGAAGCAAGTGAAGAAGATCTTATTGAAATACTGGTGTTATTTTTACAAATTTAACGTGATGAAAATAAAATTAATTTAATAATTTGTTAAACGTAGCTTAAGGTAAAAAACGGAAACAATTTGTTGATTAAAGGCGAAAAAATCCCAACAAATATACAGAAATGTTATATTTTGTGTTTCATTCCAAATTTCCAACATTTTGGACAGGAGTTTGTATGTCAGCCATTTTGACTGTCGTACGATATATACATAAGTCAAGGTTGAATTCAGATTTAGGATTTTGAATTTTATGAATATTTTGAGAATTAGGTCTCAACTGATTGCAGCATTCTTGATCACCATTCTGGGTTTAGGGATAGTGTTTAGGTTAATGAAAGACAAAATAATACTTAATGAATAGTATTTTGTAAAAATTGTGATATATCAAATATCTGTAATTGTGAAAAATTTAGGTAAATTTTTACTTGGTTTCCACCATAACATTTTCCTTTAAAATGACGACTTTCTAAGGTTTTCAAGTATGCTGAAAACGTATATCACATTTAAATTTTCCGCAAACAAACAGTTTTCTGAATATTAAGCGATGTAATTCCGTATGTTATAGGTGGTGACTTTTGTCCTACACACAAGCGCGCATATTTTTGGTGTGTACTTGCACATACAACAATGGCTACCACTTATAACATAGGAAATTACATTGCTTAATATCCGGAAAACTATTTGTTTGCAGAAAATTTAAATATAATATTCATCATTTTAAAGGAAAATGTTAAGATGTTGTAACTAACTCAACGGTAACAGTGTGAGTCGGTATCCACCCATTCATAATCAAGATCTATCAATTTTTAAAACCGAAGGAATAAAATATTGCAAGTTGATGACAGTCTGAAAGAAGACATCATTAATTACTGAGTTGCGCAGTTGAATGGGTATGATGAATTGTGTAATTTCGAAGGAAATGAGCTGCCTGGTTTGCGAGGTGCATTATGGACATTCATGTCCATTTGGAGTATACCAACGAGCTGAGCAAAAGCAGAATGTCGTAGGTAATTCCTCTGGTTCATGGCAATCTGTCAATGATCCATATGTCTGCAAGTGAGTCTACAGAGTTCAAGTTCTAATGAGTCTGTACTGATCTATCGGCATTGCGCAAGAGTGCGATTTGCTTGTAAGAAGCTTCCTTTTGCATGCGTGAAAAATTGCGGTCTCTCTGATATGTCCTGCATGGCCATGGTTGACATGACGGCATTTGTCTGCATTGTATTGCAAGTTTCTTGGGAGATGAGGTATTAAACAGGTGCTGATAATCACCGCTGGCAACGATGTAGGTAAAATCCTGTTGGTGGGCGAATTGTCTAATGTGCTGACTTTGGGATGTTAATCCATAGGAGAACCCTGTGTTTAGTGTTAATTTGCTGTAGTCAGATTCAGATTCATAGGAAAAACCGTGTTTAGCTTAATTTTCGATTTTTGAGCAATTATTGGCATAAATCGCTAATTTTATTGGGACCAGTGTCGCTAGTTTGTAAAGAAGGTCCGAGGCTACCTTTACTGATGTTGTATTAGATGACTGAGAAAAGAAAGATGAGTTTTGTTCTTTTTTTGAGGTGAGAAACTAAAGTGTAGGATCGTCTATTCAGAAAAGCGAAACTTTAACCAATGCCAGTGTAATCGAATTTGATGACGCTGTGACGTTCTCCATTATATATCGCGCGAGTGTTCTGGTCCGCCGATATTGTTCATATATACTTTTAAAATAATATTGTAATGAAAGCAACATTGGATTTTTATAAAATAGTTTTTTTTTTTTCGCACAAATAAATAATTTTAAATATGTTATTGATTAATTTGTTAATCCTTCAAACTTGATTTAATTCAATAACATGTTTAAAATTATGTATTTGTTCGAAAAAACAAAAACAAATAAAAAAAAACTATTTTATAAAAATCCAACGTTGCTTTCATTTTCATATTATATTTTATTATATAATATTATATTATATATATAATATTATATTAATATATAATATTTTATTATATTATATTCATATTATATTAAAATTATATATATATATATATATATATATATATATATATATATTCATATTATATTAAAATTAAAATATATATATTATATTATATTCATATTATATTAAAATTAAAATTATGAAAATTTTTAAATAAATGTTCTTACAATTATATTTTGATAAAATTTTATACAGTAAATGTTTTTGTTTTCATTTCCCGTTTTCAGTAATTTATTTACTTTTTTCCATAGTTCTCTCCGGAAGTTTAATTTTTTTGTTATTTTTTCATGCTTCGGCCATAGTTTAAAATAATGGTGTCTCCCTTACATTTGCACAGCAGGTGCGTGAAATAAAATGGCATCTCCAATTTCGGCAATAAACTGTAGAAGCACCTAAAATAAAAAAATAATGATTCGTTCCTACTGTATGTTACATGTATACAATGTAAAATAAGTAAAATTGATCAAAATTTAAAACTTGGCCATAGATAATCCGTAGCCTGAAAAAGAAAGCGAAAAAACAACAACAAACAAAAAACAAACAAACAAACAAAAAAACAATCAAACATCATTGTAAACATAGAAACATTGTTTGAAAATAATTTCAGAATATTTTAAATATGAAAAATAATTAAAAAAATCAGATATCTTTCCAAAAAATGAAATGTCATCTGACCATCCATTTTTTAAAATAAAAAATAATTACTAATGACTATTTTCTTTTGTGTGTGATATTTTCGACTACTAAAGTATTTTTATCACGAATCTTACACCGCAACGTGAAAAAAAGAAAACAAACAAACAAATAAATAGAAGCCCACCCCAAAACCCCCAGAATTCTATAAATACTCGAATTGTTACAGTTGTCTGCTGAATGTACGAATCCAACTAGATTTATCTCCCTTGTCAAAACGAAATGCTCGCGTGTAGAAACAATAAGATCGTTTGTGAATCTTAATTCTTCTTTTTTATTTAAGATCATCTCATGTTTTAAACAGATAAAAAAAAAAAAAAAAAAAAACTAGGAGAGTATTAATTTTATGAATATAACATATATTAAGGATTAATTTTAAAATTGTTGTCTAAAAAATTATGTTTCTTATACCATTTTCTCCACTTGTTTTTTAGAATAAAAAAGTGAATGATTTGCTAATAATCAGTAAACAAACTTAAATGGAGCTTAGGAATAGAGGCTGCATCGTTCTTTTTTGGGAAAGTGCAAAAATTAAATAAATAAATAAATGCAAATTGTAAATCTTGATTATAAAGCTTACAACACGATATTCGAAAAACAAACAAACAAAAATAATAAAAACAATTATTTTTATACTTTCCAGGACGCCCCATTACAACAAAAAGAATAAATAAATAATAATAAAGACACATATGCAGGATTTACGTACCCGTGACAGAAAGAAAATATCCTACACCCAACATCACGAAAATGAATCCAGTAGTTTTATTTTTAAATAAGAAAGTAAATTTTATTGCTAAACGAACAGCGACTATATCGTGACGCCATCCTGAAAAGAGGGTGAAAGAAACAAGGAAGAAAACTCGAAATAATCCAAACTTGCAAGATTTGTGCAGTCACACGCGCGCATGCGCGTGGACACGCGATCGGCTGCAAATAAACGAACGTTTATTCATTTAAATTTCCCCACGCATTTTGCACAAAAATAAGTTCTTCAAGCAACGGATAATTTCAAATGCGCCCACAGACTTTTCCTCACAACAACAAAAGTAAAATGAATATATTTCTGGCGGACGTAGTTGACGACAGTATCACATGACACAAGTGACCAATGAGAAAATTTAGAAGATTGTCTTTTTAACGCTTTTCCCAAAACCAAAATATCAGCAGTAGTAATCTTGTTTTGGAGCCGGTCCAAAATGCATAAAAACGCATCAAACATCCTTTCTTCCCTTCTTTTACCTTTCTTCTCGCTTCGACATCACACGAGAACATGCCGCTCATTTTCATAACATTGTCACTGTAAAAGCCGTCAAAACTATAATTACACACGCCACCGCCACATGGGCACTCAAAAATCACGCTTATGCACACACGCACTCATTCCGCAGATTTTTTAATTAATAACAATGAATTACTTTCCTCACAAATTACTTTCCTCATGAGACTTTTAAATAAGGTGAATTTCGTCAGTTAAAACACCAACTTTAAAATAAGGACATTATTTTAACACAAGACTTTTACCTTCTAATCTTATTAATTCCACGAAGGACTTTCATCTAACATTCTAATCATAATGACTTTTCAAGAACTTTCACCGATCGGACCTTTGCTTATTCATCTTGTTGACTTTTATTAAAAAAATAAATGCGATGCATTTTAAACCAGAAGGAGATGTCATTTTGTTTTATTCCTTTTTTTTATTATTATTATATTGTTTGGGGCAAAGAGATTTAATTTCACTTTAACTTCTTTTCCCTTACAGATTTTAGAAAGCGATTCTTATGGGGACATTGGAACCTAAATTCGCTTAAAATGATTTACTTTGTATAAAAGAAAACTATTTGACCAATTTACGATCAAACAACAAAATTGCCTGGTTAGTTCTGTTGCCATTCCCCTTCCCCCCGGTTAGGGCGCCTCATGAGATTAGCAATAAATAATTTCTCAAACAAAATAGTGTCAAGTCTGTTGAGTTAGAAACAAAAATGACGGTCTAATTTCAACCATCTAGACTCTTGCTAATAAAAATTAAACAAAATACTGGCAGAAACACATTCAATAAATATCACCAGTTGTGAGAAATAATAATATAGTAAAATTCTACAAGTATTTTGTTTAATTTTCTGTTTTGAGCGATTATCGAGCGTCCAAATGGCTGTAATAAAACAGCCATTTTTTGTTTTAACTTGTAGCGACCGCTACATATGGCCGGAACAAATCCACGACAGGAACATTTTCATAGTAATCACCGTTTTCAACACCCACGTATATCAGAACATGCAAAGACACAATGTTGTGATCAAGCCACTTGCATGCATGGAATTAAGGAACTATGTTACGTTTCCATGCATAGAGATACAGCAAACAGGCTAGAACTTTCAAGAAGATCCCTATATAAACATTTGCCATGAAAATAGAATCATTTTTTTTTCTTGTTTCCCCAATACTAGATATCAGAATAACTTCACTACTGGGAGGTGTTAAAATCCCCTGACTTGAATTTGCACGCCATGCACATGTACCTAAATCCTTATCATGGAAAATTACCATACTCAATGAGAATTTACTTCTCTCTTTTTAAACAATGTTATTTTGAACTAATGCCTTTTTTTATATGATGAACACACATACGCTTTGCCCCCATGATTATGGATTGTTTATTTTTCTCTCAGAAAATAATCACATTTATTCCAAGCCACTTTGAACACTCTGAAAAATCAGTAATTTTAAACTTCATGCTATTCTCACGAAATTTGCACCTTGCTAATCTTGCATAATGAACACTCATTACAAGAAAACACTTACGTTGGAACGATTTGAATTAATATTCTTAACAATAAATGTTGTTTATTTCATATTAATACAGTGATTTTCAGTTCTTTGTCAAGTGTCATTATTTTCCGGAGTTATTTCTATTCTTTTATTTTTATGTACGTGAGAATGTGATCTTCTACTAATCGGCGATCTCATTAAATTTACCTTTAACAGTCCTTTGGATACCCTATTACTTTCGACTTCAAAAGATTTCTGCACTTGCAGCCTCAGTCCTAAAACTTGATAAATCCCAATCATGAATTGGTCAACGGCGACTGACGCGCTTATAAGTTAGTGACTCTATGCTCAGATCCTACAAATTCATAGCTCCTCCATGGGTCCTACAAACTTAACAGACTTAACCACTACTTTTGTTTTAAAGTGAATAAACGCTTTTTAAAAACAAGTTAAAACACAAAACCTTTCTGCGATAGATAGAAGAGTAACTTATCTTGCCTTTGTTGTGAATTCATTTTTTTCACTCCATTTTTGTGTTGTTGGCTATTGTCAGAATACCTCCAAATTTTAGATACTAGTTAAAACACGCATCTACATAAGGTGATAAGTTTTCATTAATAAAACCCCCCTGATATCTCATTTTACTAAAGAGAATTAACATCTATTCATAATTGGTTACCCTGTAGCGACTGCTACATATGGCCGGAATAAATCTCTGGCAGGAACATTTTTATTGCAATCACCGTTTTCAACGCCCACACATATGAAGAATGCACAAACGCACAACATTGTAACGCGATCATCACTCACATGGAATAAAGGAACTATGTTATGTTTCCCCGCATAGAGATACAACAAACAGGGCGGAACATTCAAGAACACTTCTATATAAAGATTTGCTCCCAAAAATCAAATCAGTTTTCCCTCCAAACTCTCAACCTCAGCGCGTGTTAACGAGAACTTCATCCTCGGGACATATTAAAACATTCATTATTAACTATACGCATGCTACACATAAAAACAACTGGTTTTTCTCTTCAACACACATCGTGGAAACTTACCACATTCAACGAGAATTTAAATTTTCCATTTAACAATTTTATAACTACTGTCGTTATGAGATGAACACAAATGCACGCTCTCATTCTTATGATTTTGGACGGTTATCCTCTTTAAAATAATCCCATTAAATCCAACCCATGCATGACACTCTAGGCATACAAATCAGTAATTTCAAACTTTATGCGACTCTCACAAAATCCGCACCTTGCTAATCCTGCATAATAAACACTCCACACAAGAAAACACATGTTGGTACAATTTAAACTAATATTCTTGACACGTAAATAAATGTTGTTTATTTCATGTTAATGCAGCACTTCCGAGTTCTTTGTCAAGTGTCGTTATTTTCCGGAGGGATTGGGATTTTCTCAACTATGGATGGTAACAAAATAATGTGATGTCGACAAGCAGAAAGGAACATGACACCAATAAAAATTGTTATGAAAAACTTGTATTAATAAGAAACAGGAGGAAGAAAAAATATTTCCTTGCAAAAACAGTCGTGTTTTATAGAACTTATCTGTAGGATTTGTCCTGTTAACGATGTTCATTTCCTGTGGAGTTTTAGCCAGGTGAGTGAAAAAAAAGGAACCTTAAGTTCTTAGGTGCTGCAGTTGCTGTTGAAACTCCTCACACGTGTCTGGTATGAATGGTGTAGAGAGCTGACAGACATGTGTTTTCTTCGATGCCCGACAAACAAAAGAGATAGAAAATTTGAAAAAAAAAAACAAAAAAAAAAACCCAAAAAAAACGCTCTTATAGTGTTGGAGAGGAAGCTAAAAGGGAAACCTTTGATTGGTTATTTTTCATCCAATCACAGGGCACCCTGTTAGTGACTCCTTAATAATTCTGATATTTCTATATTTTTATTCTTTTTTATGTGAGGATATACCTTGGTGAAAACTTATCGGTGATATTGTTAAATTTACCTTTAATGACCTTCCTATTTTCGACTTCAAGAAATTTCAGCACCTGCAACCTCAGTCCTAAAAATTGATAGATCCCGATTACGAATTGATGGACATCGACTCACACCCTAACACATTAGTGACCCCGACTACAAAACCAACACACAACCTCTGCACATCTTCCTATAATCGGTAACCCCGCATGTGTATCTATGATTGGTAACCCTAACTACAGAAGCAACATGCAGCTTATGCGCATCCTCCGTTAAGTGGTAGCCCGCTCGTGAACACGGTAACTGATGATTACTCAGACTCGATACAGATCACTTATTTTAAGTAGAATCACTGAATAAATAATGATGCCGAAATTCAGTAAATCATAACTTCTGCAGTATATGAACAATGTGCGAGAAATTATCGGGTGACAGCGGCAGACCAGAACACTTGTGTGACACAAACCGAAAAACGACACAGTGTCATCAAATACAACAACGCTTTTTTTTACGCTCTTGCGTGGAACCATGGTCCATGCAAGAGCACAAAAAGGCCAAATTTAGCCTCAAAAAGGCCAATCTGGCAAGCCTTAGAAAGGAGTAAATTTCCAAACAAAATGGCGGTCTCGATTGTTGTACATTTAGTCTTAATAAAAAAATGTTGAAAAAAATAATAAAAATTAATTTTTTTCGGGTTTTATTTCAGCCTTAGGGTCTAATAATGTGTTTTATATAAGAAATAATTTTTATAAATTTTTGTCTGTCAAATAATTTACGCCGCTGAAATACACATTTGCCTACTTTTGAATTAAAAAAAAGTTGCCGTAGTTTCTGTTTTAATTTTTTTCATCTAATGAAAATATCGTGCATTCATTGGTTTTCTCATAATTTTAATTTTTTTCAACTAATGAAAATATCGTGCATTCATTGGTTTTCTCATAATTTTAATTTTTTTCATCTAATGAAAATATCGTGCATTCATTGGTTTTCTCATAATTTTAATTTTTTTCAACTAATGAAAATATCGTGCATTCATTGGTTTTCTCATAATTTTAATTTTTTTCATCTAATGAAAATATCGTGCATTCATTGGTTTTCTCATAATAGTCACGTACAGACTACATTTTGTATGGTAATCTGGAAGAAAGAGTGCGCAAGCCTTTTCTAGTCTCACACAAAAACATGCGTTCACATCTCAAGCTATATTACTTGTCATATACATATGCGCACACAAACATACGCGCACATGTACACACACGTAGATATATTCACGTTCACGTGTATACACGCACACGCTAACGCGCACATGTACGCACACACGGTCAACGTCACTTCCCTTTGAAAGGATATCCATACATGCGCAAAAGACCACTGGAAACAATTATAAAAGCAAGAGACAAGCTGTTTCCAGCCCTTTTCGACTTAGCTCCCGAGCTGAGTGGTCGTCGGACCATTCGCCCCCTGTCAGGGCGCCCACGCGCGTCACATCCCCTGCTACTATGTAGGGGGCACGAGCTAACAGACAGTATGTACGCTTTATACGCTTTCTCTCTCCATGAACTGGATTGACATTCTCACTCTCTCTCTTTCTCTTTCTACGTGCCGGACGGCCATTTCTCGTTCCACTACATTACTCACTTCTCTTCCTATGCGCGAACAAACGATAGTGATCCGAACGTGAGATTTCCTTTTTCCTTCTATACTACCAATCCCGCAACAAACGATGGCTACACCCACGTGTACATGAACACGTGTTATATCTAAAACATTCATTCTTTCAACAGTAAATAAACGACACGTTTATCTATTCCAACAATTGAGTCTTGTTTCCTTCATTCCATTCGTTTCATTATTTTTCTTTTGTAACGGGATTAGGATTTATATATCCTAGTCCTCTACAAGAGAGGCCTGTTTCCTCCGTTTGATTATAGGTGTCTTTACTGTCTGTCCACCCAGTTACGGAAGCACAAAATGTACATAATGGCACCCTTGAAATAAAAATAAATGTTTTTGTTATATTTTAATTTTAAACATGTTTTTTTTTTTTTTTTTTTTTTTTTTTTTTGCAAACATATTTAAGTTTTATTTTTTTGCAAACATATTTAAGTTTAATTTTTCCAAACATTTACGTTTTGTTGCTTGTTTATTTTCAAACATTTACGTCTTTTTTTTTTGTTTTTGTTTTTACATTTCTAAGAGAACATCCTTTAAGGAATACTCAAGAAAACACATGTCACTTAGAGGTAAATTGTTATCAACAACTGCATCCATTATGTGGTTTGGCAAGGGTTAATTGGCGGCAAAGATCGTAATAGATTGTGCATGTTTACAAAATAAAAAATAAAAAAAACTATATTTGAAAGAAAAAAAAAAATATTTTTGCAAAAAAAAGAAAAAACGTAAATGAGTTTGGAAAAACAAAAAGGAAACGTAAATGTTTCCAAAACAAACAACAACAACAACAACAAAAAATAAATATGAAAAACGAAAAAAAAAACAAAACCATAAATGTTTGAAAATAAACAAGCAACAAAACGTAAATATGTTTGAAAAAATAAAACTTAAATATGTTGGCAAAAAAACAAAAACAAAAACAAAAAAAACAACAAAAACGTAAATATATTTGAAAAAAAAAACCCTTAAATATGTTGGCAAAAAAACAAAACAAAACAAAACAACAACAAATACATGTTTAAAATTAAAATATAATGAAACATTAATTTTTATTTCAAGGGTGCCATTATATACATTTTGTGCTTCCATAACTGGGTTGACAGACAGTAACGCCACCTATAGTTAAACGGAGGAAACAGGCTCTCTCTTTCTTCCAGATTACCTTTTGTATGATTAATGTTACCAACTTTGTTACATTAAAAAAAAGTTTGCCGCAGTTTTTTTTTTAATGTTTTGATTTAATAAAATATCGTCGCATTGAGCATCTTAGAATGAATGAATCTCTTAATAAAAGAGAGTTGTCTCCCTTTGCAGAGTGAACTATTGTAAAACAGCGCCAAAAAATGTAAAATGCGACGATATTGTAATTTTTCTTAAACAAAACATTCGAGTAATTGTAAGAAAAATGATTTTTTTGCAACTACTTTAGTAAAATAGAGTTACCTCTGTTTGAATATATTAAAATTCCGAATAACGAAATAATTTTATAAATTAAATAAACTATTAATGCTCTCGAAAAAATAATGATCTTAAAAAATAAACGAAATAATGATTATCGTTTAGACAATCGCGAGTGTAAAGCTATAATGGTGCAAGGGAAATAACTCTGAACGATATTTTATCCGAATATTTTCTCTTCTATTCATATGTGTGCCTCTGTGTGCCTCTGTGTGTGTGTGTGTGCGCGCATGCGCGCATGTGTGTGCGTATGTGTATTTCATTCAATCGTTAATTAATTCACTGGAAAACCGTACGAATATTAAATGGTAATTTGATGCAGACAGAGTGAATTAAGTTTATCCCATTGGAATAATTAATACCGACTAATTAATGACGTTAATTCAGACGTAAATGGGATGTTAAAGATATCGTGTGTGTGTGTGTGTGTGCGTGTGTGTGCGCGCATACACATGATAGCTTTTATGCGTACGCGTGTATGCAAAATAAAGTTATCCACGGATATTTGCTTCTTTGTTCTTACAACTCATCAATGTGGCTAGACGTGTTCGGTCCTCCTCTACTGATGTAGCTATCAAATCTCCCAATTATCGATATTACATCCTATGAAACGATTACGTTATTTACAGTTTTACAATACTGATAAGCAAAAGTATTCAATTTTTTTATGCTTCAATGTTTAGTGGAAATTATTTTCTCCACTGACCGAGAGCATCATGTGTGCACACACATACACACACATATATATTCATAGTTATCCAAAGACACATATTTCGTCATCCGTAAAACTCAGTGGCTAGACATATCAAGATTCGAAACCTTGACCCCAGTGATTAACTGATCTTTATTGCAATATTCGTATGTTATTTATTTTTGCTAATGGATGACCACTTACCAAGGCTAAAATCTATCCAGGCATAAGGGTTAATACTAAAGCAACATTTGTTGCCCTAAGTTTTGTTTATTATATTTTTAATTACACAGAATTTAATTACACAGAATTTAATTACACAGAATTTAATTACACAGAATAGGTATATTCATTAGTTTCAGTATTGAGTAATGTTAAAAATCCATTTTAATTTGCAATAAACTTACCAAGTCACCCAAGATTCTGCCTATTACTCTCACCCTTTCTCAATCAGTATTGTTTGATCCCCCCTCCTTACTCTTATCTAAAACTGTGTCTATCTACCGTAGCTTCTCTCACTATTACTCTCTCTATCTCCATCTCCTTCACACTTTTTTTTTGGGGGGGGGGGTGTTGTTGTTGCAAGCTCACTTTTCTTTTAGACCAGCCGGAGTATTTTTGGTATTATTAAACCAACTTAGGGGTTGTCTTATTTCTTGACACATTCCCTTTCGTTGAAATTAAGTATGGTTGTCACCTGAAACATTCTTATCAGGGAATTTTGATGAGTCAATTTACAATTATTTTCTACTCTTTCTTTGAGGAGCTAGTTTATCCCCATATTAAACTGCTTTTGTTTCGCATTTTTCTGCTATAAGAGATATGTAAATATGTTTTTCTTTCAGCTCTTCTCTTTATGCTATCCGGAAAACACTTGGTGCATTGATAGTTACAGGTTTGCTTTGCAAGGGGTTCAATCATTTCGTCTTATATAAGTATGTTTTGGGTTGGTCTTAGATATTATATTTTTGCTGATTTGTTCCTGGTTACCTGAGCCACTTTACAGAAGAATGCCGATAAATGTGCTCACAGTTATTTCTGTATCTTTTTCCAGTGCTCCCAGTAAATGGTGACGACCATTACTAAACAATTAGTTGATCCCCAAAACAACTTTTTCTTAATTCAAATAAAGTAAACAGTGGCTGATGCAATGAGTCACTAACTGTTAAAATATTTTTATGCAAATATGATTCAATTTATCCTTGTACTTTCTTTTAATAAATTAATCTGCAAAATTTATTGCATATTTTGCAAACTTCTTTCCTCCGATGAGAACAATTGCATTTTTTGAAACTCTGTGGAATAAGGTCTTTCAAGTTAATCTGTACTCCTTGTCAGATAATTACAAATTCTGTATACCTTCTTTACAGGTTTTTAATGTTTTTTTGAAAATTTGAATTAATTTTCAATAGATTTTGTATATATATATATATATATATATATGTATTATTTTTTAAAAATATAATTATCCACTGACACGTGTTTCACCATTTACGACTCATCAGTGTGGCTGAATCTAGCGAGATCCGAAATCGGGACCCCACGGTAATGAGCCTAAACCCCTTACCGCTCATCTATCTCGCACGTCTGTTTGGATGTATCGTGATTTACTTAGATGTTGTTTATTTTTGTTTTTGCGATATGTTTTGAATGAATTCAATTATTTACGAAAGTGCATTTTTACCTAAATGCGTGTTGCGAATAATTTTCCTTTTAACCAATTTGGTACCCCCACATGGGGAGCGGTATATATATTATTTTTTTTTAAAATATAATTATCCACTGGCATGTGTTTCATCGTCTATGACACATCAGAGTGGCTGAATCTAGTGAGACTCAAAATCGGGACCCCATGGTGATGAGCCTAAACTCCTTACCGCTCATCCATCTTGCATGACTGTTTGGATATATCGTGATTTACTTAGATATTGTTTGTTTTTGTTTTGGGGATACGATACAATAATCCAGCATCAAGTCTAGCACTCAATCAGAAATATAAAGGATTAGCAAAACATTCTCTAGAATTTATAAAAAAATCTAGAATTTATAAAAAAATCTAGAATTAAACCAATGGATTTACACTGTCATTTAATAATATAGGAAATAAAATAAGTGTATCTTTTTACAATTCGACATTGTAGATCTTTATTCATCTACATTTTAAGAATACTTGAACACCACAATAGTGTTCACATATCCAAGGATGAAATGCACACTATTATAAATATAGCAGATCAATAATAATGATCAATGAATAAAAACTATAAAAGCAAACTCGTTTTATTCCAAACTTAATTGTAGTTTTATATATTTTGTATGTCTTTATAAATATATCCGATAATAAAGATATCGTCATATAAAAAGATGACAGATTGACTATGATGAAAAATAAAATTACACGCGAGCAAAATTTGAGAGATAATACGTGAATATAAAGCTGAATCAACACCCACCAAACATAAAATATCCATAATTCTATTAAATGTAGGCTTAGCAATAACTCTAGCATCCAAAAATCGATTTAGAATTCAAGTATCATTTATGACACAATCCTAACAAAATAGTAGATATAATGAAATAGAAATTAAATACAAACAATAAGATATCAATAATAATAATAGAAAAAAAAAGAAGAGAAACATCCCTTGGTTTACCTCACCTTATAACTAGATGGTAAAAAGTAAATTTGCTGAGAAATTCTAAACCTTATTAAAAAATTTGATGCACTTAATATCTTACATAAAATATTGAACAAAAATAGATTTAAAGTGTTCTATATTTGCTATGAAAACTTAGAAATGATAATCAACGGCCACAATACAACTGAGAATAAACAACAATAACAATAGTAAAAATAGTGATATAAGAAACAGTAACAATTCAAAAAGTAATAGCAATTACCAAAAATGAAATAAGAATGTTAATAATAGAGGAAAAATTGTAGCTGTAGAATTTGTGGATATTATCTGTCACAAATAACTGAAGCATCGTTTACAAAGCTACAACATTTTGTACATGAAAACCGGAATAAGAAAAATACTATATAGGAGAGACTGTTGTAAATTCAAAACTTGGTGATCACAAAAGCAGATTTGCTCGGGAAAATTGAGAAACAGAAAGAACTTTTGCTCCTAATCTTATGCCATATAAGAATATTGAACTTTTTTCTTTTTTAACACGTTGACTAAGCCGACCATGCAGAAATTGAAGGATTGGCTAGAAAACTTTGTCTCGTCTGCCATACTCTCCAGACCGCTCACCTATTGACTATCACTTTTTGAAGCATCTCAACAACTTTCTGTGTGAGAAATGCTTAAAAAGCATTCAACAAATTCATTGCTATACAAGATTTTTACATTATGTTACACTTGTTTTGCGTTGGCAAATATGTGTCGATTCTGACGGTGCTTATTTTGACCAATAAATTTTTATTTGAGTCGAGATACGTTCATCTGAATGTTAAAGTTAAAAACCGCAAAAACTTTCTTATCAATCTGATATAAAAAAAGATCCGAATCAAATATCGATTTATCAAATATATTATTATTTAATTGTGACTTTGAAACTCCAGCAAGATAAATACATGTTAGATCTATTGTCTCTTTTCCTTTATTAAACTTATTTTTATTTATGTTCATTCACTCATTAACACGATTAGACCTTTCTCTGTAAAATAGGAGGTGTTAATTCCTGGGAGAACAGACTTTTAACAAAAATAAAATTGATATACACTATTAACACCTATTAAATATATATATATTAAATCAGTTTTTCTTATTCATTCAAAAAAATGAATAGTACTTTTACAGTTATTTATCAGTTTGGCCAAGATCAGAGTGCGGTATCTGTTCTAAGCATCCTAGCGATATCAATCATTTTAATAGTGACGAAAATAAAAAAATGCTTAAATTCATTTCTATGCAGCTAGTTTAACGCATGCACTCACCAGGGAAAAAATAAATAAATAAAAATCATACTCTGCCAATCAGATGCATTTCTTTGAATTTATAAAAATTGCCGTTTTCAATCAACCCTGAATGCTTTTTATGTTTTTTCAGTAAACAGTTTGAGTAAAACTCAATGATACAGCTAACATCTATTTTCTCTCAGCCTTCTTCGCCATTCTGTTAGGGTTGGGTCAACTCACGTATACACACAGTCATAAGCATACGCACACTGACAGTAACACACATATACACACAACTCATTAACCCTTTCAAATCAACCAAAATAAATGCATAAACTTTTTCATTTAAATATTCTTAACTATTCTCATTGAAATCAAATGAACATTGACATTTTATTAATAATTTTAATCGAATGTAATTTGTGTAATTGAGCTGGGAAGTTTTCATTATGATTTCTCAAACCCGTGTATAATTCACAGCTCTTAAATTAGTCACCCAGACTTCTTCGATATGGACCCTCTACTTTCAAAGGACTCTAAAAGTATTAACACATATTCTATGTTTACATATGTGTAAAAACTTCCATGTTTTTTTAATATATATTTTTATATATAAATAAAAGATCTTTCGTGAACTATTCTTTGGAATTCATTATTTTATTTATATTTATCATTTAGCATCTCTCTCATTTGAGTACGACTTTAAAGGTTTGAAGTAAAAATGTTTCTCAAAAACCGACTGTCCTCGAAACTCCTTCTCTGAAATTAGAACCTCTAAAAGGGACCTCCAAAAATATGACTATTCGAATTACAAATCTAGATAAGAAAATATTAATTTCTTAAAAACTGTTTAAAAATGAAGAACAATTATCTTCATTTGTTGGTGTTTGTTGATTACTAAATAAACAATATTTCAAAATTGTATCTTGTATCACAGAATTAAATAAGTTTTGACATTAATACATGGTGGTATTATACAGGGTGATCGATAAAATTGTCGCCCTTGAAAAGACGACATGATTCCATTTCCGTTTGATGAAAACCAGTTTTCTCTTTTTTGTTACAGACCATCTACTTGTTGGCCAGTTGTGTACAAATCCCAAGAGCGATAGAAGCCTTCTATCATTTCTGAAAGTGGCACAATGTTCAACGAGCGAGATTGGAGATGCATCACTGTACAACTTATGCTCTATAACGATCCAAATTATGACATTAGGACCATTGCAAGCACTTTCAAAATGCAAATCTGGACAGTTCAATGCTTGAGGGCACAGCTGAATGCATCGGACAACTCATGGTTATAGTATTTGGTGTTGTTTTAAGAGAGGGCCACATCATGCCACCTCACATCTTCGAAGTCAACACCAAAGTGTATCTTGATGTGCTGAAGAGTGTGATGATCCTCTGCTGCAATCAAGTGGCCGCTGGCAGACTCTGGATGTGGCAGCAGAACTCGACCCCAGCCCACAAGTTCAAAGAGACCCAGGCTTAGCTTCAGGAGGAGTGCTATGACTTTGTAGCCTTCTCTCACTGACCCCTACTCCCCTGATCTGAACTCGCTGGATTACTTTGTTTTGTCATGCATTGAGAACATTACCAACATGTCTGCCCACAACACCAAAGCCAGCCTGATCGCAGCAATCCACTGAATATTCTGCTGAGCATGTAGAAAAGTATGCTCCCAGTTCCGGGCCCATATCGAGGCGGTGATTGAGGCTGAAGGTGGCTACATTGAATAGATGTCAGCGCTACTACATAATCGATTTTCCTGGATTGATTTTTTCAATAAAAGTTTTAAAACAAAGCTGTAGTGTTGTTTTCTTTAGAGCGACAATTTTATAGTTCTGCCTCGTATATTAAGGATAAGTTGAAACATCTTTTGCATTTATTCATTTAGATACGTTACTCATATTAAGGGGGAACAGACACATTTCTCTTTTCTATCCTCAATATATGTGTTTTGTTGTCTCTCCTTCCTTTTGTTGTTTTTCTGATGCATCATAATCATCATCATCATCATCATCGCTACTTATTCCTCCTATCTGGCGATTATAATTTAATATATAAAATTATCTTGTCAGGTTTTCAGAGTTTCTCATCGATAGAAATTATTTTAATGGATCAATCATTTTTTCTGTACAGTAACACATATATACAAAATGTATTTCACTTCTTTCAAATAATTTTTAATCGACCTGGGAATATTATTATGATGCAGTTATTTTTTTTTAATTATCTTTGTATATTTAGTTGCTTATATTCACAAACAAGAATATATACAATTCTCGATCTATTACAGCTTAGAAAGCAAAATCACATTATGCCATTAGTAAACAATCTTTCTTATTGTTGCTCAAACTTTTGTGTTAAGGTTGATGATTAACTAATCAATTTTCTTAAAATTCTTTGATTATCAAAAGATTAGGTAACAGTTTTCCATTTATAACAACTATTTAAAGTGTTTTTTTTTTTTTTTTACATGGGGTTCACCACTTATCAAGGCCCGAAGGCCACTCAGGCATAAGGGTTATTACGTGTACAGTAATCAATGAGATAGTATTGTAGTAATCATTAGTATTGGAGATTTGATAGAGTGTCTTACTTAAGGGGGCAGTTTGTCAGGAATTTGTTTATGTTGGAATTGAAGCCATCCAAGTTGTAGTCAGGTGGGAAACAGGCAGACGGAACAGAGTTCCACAGTCGTGCACTTCTGAGAAAGAAGCTCTGCTCATGGAATCTACGTTTGGATTTAGGCACAGATAAAGAGTGGGGGAAAATCATTGACAGTAGTTTCAGCCAGACGGGTGTTTCTCATGAAAGATTGGTGAGGGGGGACGAGAGATTGGAGCTCAGACGAGCACTTGCTGTGGAAATAACGATAAAACAAAGACATGCTCGCAACGTCTCTTCTGTGGGAGAGAGATTGCAGGGAAGAGAAAAGGGCATCCCCCACCAAACCACGAAGTCTATTTTGCATTCTGTCAAGGCAGGATAGGCTGTTTTTAGCAGCTCCTGCCCAGATGTGGCAGCAGTACTCCATCCTTGGACGTACTTGGCTTTTATACTGAGAGAGAATTACATCAGTAGTGAGATATCTTCTGGAGCGGTAGAAGGATCCCACCATTTTCCCAGTGTCCTTGGCAACAGATTTGATGTACGTGTTCCATTTCAGATCAGGAGTAAAGGTCAAACTCAGAAGCTTGTCAAAACATGGAGCCTCCCTAAGAGGAGAGCCATCCATTTCAATTGATGCCAGATGGGGATCAGAGCGTTGATGATGTAAAGATAGAAGCTTGGTTTTAGATGCATTAAAAGTGACCAGCCACCTCTTCCCCTATTGTACCACATGCTCAAGATCAGAGGAGAGAGAATCAGAGAGAACATCATCATTTACGGCCTTTGATGTGTTGCCATAGATGGTCGTGGAATCAGCATAGATGTCAACGAATGATTTAAGTATGTGTTTTGGGAGATCATTGATGTAGATCAGTAAGAGAGTTGGGCCCAGGATGGACCCCTGTGGGACTCCAGCATTATTACTGTGGACCTCTGATTTCTGCCCATCAACCACTACTCTTATGAACCTATCAGAGAGAAATGATTTAATGACTGAGAAAACATTTCCAGTAATACCGTAGCTGGAAATCTTGTGAAGTAGGCCCTTATGCCATACCTTATCGAAGGCCTTTGATATGTCAAGAGCAATTGCTCTGGAAAGGAAACCTTTGTCAAGAGATTCACTAATCCTATGTGATATAAACGTTAGCACGTCTGCTGTAGATCTTGCAGAGCGGAAACCATATTGCATGTCACTAAGAAGGTTGTTTCTGTTGAGGTGGTTGACTACTTCTTTATTTAATATGGATTCCAACAACTTACTCATGACACACAAGAGACCTATTGGCCTGTACTGAGAGGGAGATGACTTTTCACCTGAATTCTTAAATACAGGGCATACTGATGAGGTTTTCCAGGATGTTGGAAAGCACTTCTCCTTAAGGCAACGCTTAAACAGTTTTGTAAGTATGGGGGCAAGTTCTGGTTGGAGCTTTTTCAGTACTATAATTGGAATACCGTCAGAGCCAGTTGCTTTACTGGAATCAAGGTTCTTGATTAGCTTGGCGTTCTCACGCACAGATATTTGTATGTTGCATAGCGTGTTGTCTGTTATAGGAGGAAATACAGGGAGTTGATGGCCATTGTCGCATAGGGTAGAATTAGCTGCAAAGTTCTTAGCAAATAGTCTGTCCTTGTCTGATGCTGACGAGACGACCTCATGTCCATTAATGATAGTTGGGATAGAACGCACGCTTCTGTTCAAGATCCTATTTGCTATTTGCCAGAACTGGTGGGAACCAAGCCGCTGCTCAGCTACTTTGGATTTAACAGACTGAGCATACAGCTCTCTTGCATTTTTTACTTCGCAGAAGTCGTATTTGCGTCATCATCATCATCATCATCATCATCATCACGTCTAATCGTTCTAGCTTTAACTAGGTGTGTCAGAATTTGGGGAGAATTTTTGACACCCCTACCAAAAAGCTGCGAATAAAATATAAAAATACTCGTAATTTCTCTTTTAAAAGTGGGTTGTTTATTTTCTTCATGGAATATACTTCCAAAATAAACTATTAAAGTTGTTTAAAAAATAATAGAAATATTATTTTTTAATTTAAAAAAAAAAAAAACAGTGTTTACAAAGTGCCGGCGTGCCTTCATGCAGCCATTTTGTTTACGTAATGAAATTAATTCAATTTTATGAATTTTTTTTTTTCAATTTTTTCACTTTTAAAATCTATCAAAATTTTTCTATTGGTTCAATTGTTACCATATTTTCAGGTTCAATGTGAAATTTTATGCTCTTTCCAATAAACTGAATATAATATTTTAGACAAGGATTTTTTTTTAAACCCCTCCCCATTTTTAAATGTCTATTCAAATGAAAATAATTAATTTTCTCACCTCAAATTTATATATCACAAATTGTAGATAAAAGATCAATAAATAAAATAAGCATATTAAAAACAAAAAAAAATACAGTTATTTGCAAATTTACCTGTAAAGTCCAAAGTTTAAAACCTTTTTTTTAAAAACCACGTTGATTTTTTTTAATGAAACCTTATAATCTTCTTATATTGCACAGAAAGTTTCGTTTTATTACGAAAATTATTTCTATTTCATTCAATGTTTTTTTTTAGATATAAAAAAAAGATCACCCCATAAAGTGGAAATAAAATATATTTAATCAAAAACTCATGTATTTCTTTGAGAAAAGAAAAAAAAAAAATTCTTTGACTGTTTTTGTTTTTTAAGGCAAAAACTTATAAGTAAAATATAACTAGTTTTCAGCTATGGAGCCACAAATTTCTTCAAGAGCAAGGCTAGACGGCTAATGCGAATGTGTCGTTTTTACATTCTTCTGTTCATCCATAGTTCCAAACAAAATGAATCACCGGTTTGATGGTTGGCTAAACACCGTAATAATGTTTATGTAAAGGCGGGGTTTTCAAATACTTGTTTTAAAAAATTCTTTTATTTAAAAAACACATGGAATTTAAAATATAAATATGGATAAATTCTTAACAATATAGAATGGAACTACCCATTGAATAGTATTTTTTTTATAGGTAAGTGATTTTTTGGCATTTATATATACATATATTTTATCGAAGCAAGTTAAAATACCTTGATTTTCTTTAAATCTTTTTTAAAGAAAACCGATTTAAAAAAAACAAATATTGGATAATTTGCTATTAAATCTGTTATTTTTTTTTTTTAAATTCGGTCTTTGCTCCTTTAATTGAAAAAGAAATTAGAGTTTGAATTACATTTTTAAAGTAGTTATAAGCTTCGAAAGATGGTAAGTTGAATTATTAAAGTTTTTATCACTCATTTTTAATGCCCGATCTGATATACCTAACCTTTAACTGATAGCTTTTTCCAACATCCAAATATAACCATGATCAATAATGAACAACTTTTATTAAAACACAAACAACATTTCCGTATTTTCTTAATCATTATTTAATTTCTAAACAAAACAATTTCTTTACATTTCATTCTATTTTTATTCCTCATAACCATACACTTACTACAATGACCAACGTTCTCTGGTGAAGATACAGTCAATTATAAATTATTACTTAATTCAACATATTATTCCATCGTCTAATATTTCGTTTGATGAATTCCCGGATTACATCAGATATTTACTGGTAGTTACTCATAAAAACAACAACAAAAAAGTTCATTTCTTAACCCACAGCATCTGTTTCTCGAATAGGCTCAGTCTAGTACAAGGCCATTCAATATTTTACAAATCTGTTAACATTAATCTAAAAAACAACAACAACAAAAAAAACAACAAAAAAAAAAACAACGCACACAATTATTTCCATAAAATAGAGCAAAGAGTGACCGCCCTTAGATTGGAAAAGAAAGGAGAGTCCGCCGTGACAGTTTAAGACGAAAATATGCTTTAAAACTAAAAGATTTAGCATCGCACATCCAGTGGTTAAGATATCATAAAGTCAATCGTAACTTGTAAATAAACCTGTTAAACGTTTCACTTAGTTGTTGTATCATTTTTACGTGGTTATTTCACATTCAACACTTAGGTTGGAGTGCTGACGATAAGTATTTAGTTGAAGAAATCTATCTCGACCAAAAAATTGAGAATCGTTGTGGCATTCTATTTATACATAACCTACCGCTCCTCCTTATCTATCTTTTTGACTTTAAAAGTAAGAAAAATGACCATAATTACTGAACGATTGATTACAAAAGATCGTTTGGTTTGGTTGTTTTTTTTAATGACATATCAATACTTTTTGAGTCATTTAATGCCGAATCCAATAATTTTGATAATTTTTTTTTTCTTTTTTTTTTTTTTTTTAAAGCTTCAAGTTCCCTCTATATTCAAATATTTATTTGTACGTGTTATATGTATTTGGATTCGTTGGTTTTATAGAAAAAGTATTGATTTTGTTTTGGGTTTTCAGAACATAAGTGAGTTTTACCAAGGAAAAAAAAAAAAAAAATCAAATAAAAAACAATTAAAAAAAATATCAAGTGCATTTTAGGCCCAAAAGATAGTATCTTCAGACAGCCTGATCCGATCGATCGATCGATCGATAGATAGATAGATAGATAGATAGATAGATAGATATGCAATACTAATTTCGTTAGAAGAAAAGAAAGAGATTAACGATATTCAAGAAAAATAAGTTTTTGTTACAAGAGTGAGAGCAAATCGAATATTGAATCTGTTCATTTTGAATTTAATGTCGATTTTAAAACAAGTACACATATCATAGATGATGGCGGTATTTCATTTGTTAGAATTTGAAGAGAATTTTGCTCCAATAATGTATTATATTGAATTAACACACTAAAGAATAATATTAAATTAAAAAAAGGAAGTGCTAGGTTAATGCCAGCAATTCAATATATATTTCAATATAAGCTGTATCAGAAAGAAAAGCTCTTATTAAATTCTGATATAATAGTTTCATTACTCACGGGAAATGGAATTAAATATATATAATGTTGACTTGTCGGATTTTCAAAGTCAGACTTAACTGTCAATTAAGTGGCACATAAAACTGCTTCTGACAACACCATTTCAATTCAATTTCTTTCTTACAACCAACCTTTTATTTCTTTATTTTTGTATTAGTTTAAAAATGTGCAAACAAATAAAAATTAAAAACGACAACGATTTCACAACATTCCGGTCAAGGCCAGGTAGATTAAGCTCAAGTGTGGTCAATAGTATTATTTGAATAAATGAGTAATAATACATTCGAAAGGTTTTAAATATAAACTTACAATGTGGCATGATATCTGAAGTTATTGCAATTTCCCAAGTGAAAAGATTGATAAGACATCTTCATCATCATGTAAGGCATCTTCATCATCATATGAGATATTTACTTGCAGTGAAATACTTATACTTGTGTCAGCAAACATTACTTGTCAAACAAGCACAGTGTGATTAAGCTCTCTAAGGCAGATTTAAATATCATTTAATATTCACAGATTATTATTCACGATTCAAAATGACCAACTTGTTCAAAGATAAAAGTATTACAATAGAATAGATGGCACAATTCCTTGCTGATTGTTCACTTTAAAAAAATTCCTAAATTGAGAAATGATAATAATTCTGAACTAGAGGAACCTGTGGAAATTCCATAAGGGACTGATTCATATGTAATATGTTGTCATTCTGTAGATATTCAGCATAAATGGAGACACTCTGATATTATAGTAGCTATTTTGTTAAAACTGCAAAAGTATTTATACACGCTATTATATATCTATATCTATCTATCTATCTATATATATATATATATATATATATATATATATATATATATATATATATATATATATATATATATATATATATATATATACACTCGTGAGCAAAGCCCTGATTTAAACCCAGTCTAAAATATTTGGTTCATAATATCTCGTGCATTAGCTGGAAGAACTTTTTCGAATAATGACAAACTGTGGGAAGCTGTGCAAAGCGAATGGAATAGCAGTTCCTCTATTTATATATATATATATATATATATATATATATATATATATACTCGTGAGCAAAAAAAAAATGGGCCAAACAAATTTTATACATTTTATTGCACTAAAAGCTAGATTGAACAATGAACAATTTGAACAAGGAAACTTAAACGAGACTAATAACACAGAACAAGACATTTACTTTAATAAATGCTTAGAATGGAATCGCATTCCCTTTTGATTTCTTTAAAAGATCAATCCTTTTAGATATGTTCTCAACCAAAGTGGAACACTGCATAGAGGAACTGCTATTCCATTCGCTTTGCACAGCTTCCCACAGTTTGTCATTATTCGAAAAAGTTCTTTCAGCTAATGCACGAGATATTATGAACCAAATATTTTAGATTGGGTTTAAATCAGGGTTTTGACCTGGCCGAAATATCACATTTATTGAATTATCAGAAAACCATTTTCTTGTGACATTAGCAGTGTGTGCAGGGGATATTATCATGTTGAAAAATAATGTTCTGGGATATTCCCAACTTCTGGATACTTAGTAACAGTCCTGTTTCTAATATTCGAATGTATTCCTTTGCATTGATTGACTTCTCACATCTAATAAGTTTCCCAACTCCTGCTGCAGTAAAAGTTCCCGATACCATTCCCGTGTTTAACCGTCGTTTTTATGGAACTTGGCGAAAATCTGTCTCCAGTTCTTTGATTGCACAGTTCGGGAGCATTGGGAGCATCAATAACAAGACAAAATCTTGATTTATCTAACCAGAAAACATTCCTGAACCAGTTTGTATCTTTCCTGCCATAACACAAGAAAAATCTCTTTCTATCATTGATGTTCTTCTTAGATAAAAATGGCTTCTTTGCACACCTTTTAGAAGAAAATCCTATTTCTTTCATTCGTCTAGATATTGTATATCTAAAAAGAGAATTTCCAGCCCCTGTTTTGAATTCTTTGCTATGGTCAACATAAGTTTTCTTTCAATCCTTCAACACAGTTAATTTAAGCCTGTGGTCGTCCGTCAAAGTGGATGCTCTAGGGCGACCAGATCCAGATTTCCCTTTTACCAAGCGGTCGACTTCAAACCTTCGACCAATTCACATCGGTACAGAAAGAGATATTTTCACATTTTCTTTTCTTAAAATATCACAAATCTGCTTGTAAGTCATTTTGGACTGTCTCAATCCTGCAATTCGGTTTTTTATATCCTCATCAAGATGCGGCCTTACCATTTTTAAGATTAATTTTTCCACTTATTATTATTATATGCTATAATAATAATGATCTGCAAAATAGAAATTTTCAGTTAAAATTAATAAAAGTTCATAGAAAAATATTGAAAAATCGATTTCTTCCTTCTTTCACACTTGGCCCATTTTTTTTTTTCTCATGAGTGTGTATATATATATACATAACTTTAGCTATAATCGAAACTGAAACCAAAACTTATGAAAAATTCTTGATAAAATTATTTATAAAAACATTAAATGACTTGAATGCCATCAGCTATAATCGAAACCAAAACCAAAACTTATGAAGAATTTTTGGTAAAATTATTTATTGCAAGAAATGGAAGTACATAACAATTAAACAACCCGGATATAAGCGTGACACAGAAAATAACACACATGCCATCGCATTAATATATAGATTGGTTTCAAAAGGATTCAAATCTCTTCTAATCTGATGCAGTAGAAGGCAAAATGTCAGCACCATTCTTTCTTTATCAAACAAATCGGCTGACATGGTGCGGCGAACATTATTCAAAATGTCTAGATTTATGCTGATATATACAGAAAATCATAAATAGAGGAAGGTATCCTTTCTCGATCCATATTTGACACTCTAAAATAACTCACCAATTCTTAATCGAACAGAAGGAACCACCGCAGGTTATAGGCTGTCATGCTGCATACACTTTAAGATTTAAAGTATCATGATACAAAACCGATGAAGGAACTATTTGAACACAACGAAAAAGAAAATAGAAACATACAACAAAACATAATGAAAATAAATATGCATCTAATCACTTTAATGCGTAAAATCACTTAAATACATGCAACAAGTTCGAAACAAATAAGAAACTAGTATATATACATAAAAATGTCATCCTAAAACACAAAACTGACCTGAAATGACCACAATTGTCGTTAAATTTAAACCAAACGAAACTTGTGATGGATCATTAGAACACTGCATACCCACCGAAAAAAACAAACAAACTAATTCTCACTTTAAATCATATATCATATAAGGTGAAGTCCGAAATATTTTTGATATAATAATAGATATTTTTGATATAATAATGGATATTTTTCATATAATAATGGATATTTTTCATATAATAATGGTTCATTACTTACCAAGAAGATAAGGATTAGTGAGATTTTCAGTTAGTCGGTAGAATAGTACTATTCAAAAACTGAGAACTATGATTAATTCATAGGACGATTAAACAGATATTTGTTGGAATTGGACATGAAAACGATCATGTTGTAATCTGTAGGGAAACATACCCGCGGTAACATGCTCCACAGATAGTAAATTCTTAGGAAGAAACTCAGTTAATGAAAATTCCATTTTATTTTAAATACAATAAAGGAAAAAAAGCTCTATGTAGTGTTGGAAGAAAACAAGTTCTGGCTATATATATATATATATATATATATTTTTTTTTTAATTATATTTTCACCCCAAACAAGGCACATTGCTACTTTGGTGTAGGGGGCTACTATCAGGGGAAACATCTACTGGGGTACTATGTAGGAATTAGGGCAGCGAGATGTTGGTTCACGTTGCACTTGAACTTATGCATGTCAGTACAGTTGGGGAAGCAGTGACCTGGAATGGAATTCCAAAGTCTAGCAGTTCTGGGGAAGAAACTACTGGAGTAGAAAGATCTTTTACATCTAGGGATCTCTACAGTGTGGGGGTGGGATTTTGCAGCTTGTCGGGTCTGTCGAGGGTGTTCACGTCGTGGGGGCACAAGTGCTTGCAGTTCTTCAGAGCATTCACCATTATAATACTTGTAGAAAAGGCAGAGGGATGCAACGTTTCGACGATGGGACAGAGGCTGAAGTTTAGATGCCAGTTTAGGGCCTATCAGATTTGCGACTCTCTTTTGAACCCTGTCAAGGAGCGAGAGACTAGTAGCCGATGCACCGGCCCAAATATGACAGCAATACTCCATACATGGGCGAATAGTGGCCTTATAGAGGTACAGGATACTTTCGGGTGTTAAAAGTTTTCTAGCACGGTAGAGAGAGCCCACCTTCCTTGCAGCGGCCCTGGCAATGCCCTCGATGTAATTGTTCCAACTCATGTTTCCTGTGAACGTTAGGCCAAGGAGCTTGAGAGACGTACTCTCAGATAAAGAGTCGTTGGCCATTGCTATAGGTGGTAGAGAAGGTTTCTTGTAATTATTGAATGAAACCAGTTTTGTCTTGGTGGCATTGAACGTTACCATCCATTTTTGTCCCCATTCCACTACAGATTGGAGGTCATCCTCTAGTGTTTCTGCCATTACTTTAGATATATGTTCGTTTGTTTTCCTGTCGTGCCTGCTATAGAGTGTGGTGCCATCAGCATATATACCATTCTCAGAGGCAATCTTGTCGGGGAGGTCATTTATGAATATCAGGAACAGCAGAGGTCCAAGGATAGATCCTTGGGGCACTCCCGCATTTATATCATATTGTTTAGATGTACGACCGTCGAGGACAACCTGGATTTTTCTCTTATCTAAGAAGGATTTAATTATGTTAAGTATTCTACCAGTGATACCGTAAGATCTAATCTTCCTGAGGAGACCCTCATGCCATACCCTGTCAAAAGCCTTAGATATATCTAGAGCTACCGCTCTGCCCTCTCCCGCTTTGTCCAGTGAATGGTATATGCGTTCAGAGATTACAGTGAGGATGTCTGCCGTGGAACGGGCTTGTCTAAATCCATATTGATGGTCGGTCAGAAGTTTAGCATCTGTAAGGTGCTGGACTAGAGCATGGTTAATTAAGGTCTCAAATATTTTGGCAAAAAGTGGGAGGAGGCTAATAGGGTGATAATTTAATGAGTCAGTTCTTTCGCCAGAATTCTTGAATACTGGTACTACAGAAGCAGTTTTCCAACAGCTCGGAAAGCAAGATTCATTAAGGCATTTGTTGTAGAGTTTGGAGAGAACTGGAGCTACTTCGGCTGAGCACTTTTTTAATAGCACAGCTGGGATGAGGTCGGGTCCACATGCTTTGGAAGTGTCAAGGTTTTTTATGATAGCATGCACCTGAGCAGGGGTGATTTTCAGATCGTCTAGCGTGGCGTCTGTCCGCATAGGAAATTGAGGTAGGGGGTGGTTTAGAGGGTCCAGTGTGGCGTTTGAGGCAAACCGACTGGCAAGCATGTTAGCCTTCTCGGTTGCTGAGCAAAGAACCTCGTGATATATATATATATGAAAATAAAATTGTCTGCGTGTGTGTTTGTGTAAATTTCCCTACCAAACTACTCTGTCAATTTTCAGTCTACAGATTCGAGATTTGATATAAGAGGTATTTACATTTGGGAAAATCTTTATAATCGGTTTTCGGACAGAAATTTAGCTGTTAAGGAGTCAAAGTTCAACGATTTGACCTTTGAACACTTTACCAAACTCCTCCGCCAATTTTGGTTCTAAACACTTGAAATGTTAGATGTTACTTTGACATGGATCAAACTTTTTAATTTGATCTGAGCCAAAACAATAAATGTTAAAGCGCCAAAATTGGGGTCAATTATAAAAACTTTGAACCCTGCGGTCTCTACCAAATTACCAAATTTTTTTATCTAAGCATTTTAAATTTTACATAAAGTATATTCAGACATAGGGCAAGCTTTTTAATCGGTTTTTGGCCGAAAAGTTGCCTACCAAGGGTCAAAGTTCAAAAGATTTGACCTTTGCGATCTCTAGCAAACTAATTAGCCAATTTTGGGTCTAAAAATTTGAAATTTTACATAAAGGGTATTCAGATATACAGCAAGCATTTGAATCAGTTTTAGGGCGAAAATTTGACTGCTAAGAGGTTAGAGTTGAAAGACTTGACCTTTGAAGACTCTACCAAACTTCTCCGTAAATTTTGGCTCTTGAAATTTTAGATATAAATTACTTGGACATGAGTCAAACTTTTTAATATATATAAATACATATGCACATAAAGTTATGAACAGTATATAGGGCCAGAGCAAAACCGGACTGAACTGTTAGTCTATATGTCTATAAAAGTGCAAATGTGTGTGTCTGTGTTTGGACATTTCCCTACCAAATAACTGTCAATTTTCGGTCTACAGACTGGAAAATTGACATACGGGGTATTGAGATTTGGGAAAATCTTTTTATTTGGGTTTCGGCCAGACATTTAGCTGTTAAGGGGTCAAAGTTCAACAATTTGACCTTTGAAAACTCTACCAAACTCCTCCACCAATTTTGGTTCTAAACACTTGAAATTTTAGATATAAGTTACTTGGACATGGATCTAACTTTATAATTTAGCTTTGAGCCCGAAACAATAAATGCTAAGGGGTCATAATTGGGGTCAAAGTTAATAAAAAATTGACTCCTACGTCTCTACGAAATTACTCAGCTAATTTTTGGTCTAAACATTTGAAATTTTTCAAAAAGTTTATTCGGTTTTTGGCCAAAAAGTTGGCTGCCAAGGGGCCAAAGTTCAAAAGATTTGACCTTTGCGATCTCTAGCAAACTATTAAACATTTTTAATTTTACATAACGAGTATTCAGACTTGCAGCAAGCTTTTTAATCAGTTTTGGGGCGAAAAATTCGCTGCCAAGAGGTCAAAGGTGAAAGAGTATACCTTTGCAGACTCTGCCAAATTCCTTCGCCAATTTTGAGTCTAAACACTTGAAATTTTAGATTTAGGTTACTTGGATATGAGTCAAACATTTTAATTTGATTTGGGCCCAAAACAATAAATGTTAAGGGGTCAAAATTGGTGTCAAAATTTTAAAAAAATTAACCTTTGCTGTCTCTTACCAACTTTTCTATATGTTAGTTAAGGAAGCCTTATATAGAAAGACATTACGGTACATATGCAGACTTTTTAATATATACATATGTACATAAAGTTATGAACAGTACATAAGGCCCGAACAAAGCCGGGCAGAACTGCTAGTATATCTATAAAAGTGAAATTGTCTGTGTATACATTTCCCTACCAAATTACTCTGTCAGTTTTCAGTCTACAGACTCGAGATTTAACGTAAAGGGTATTGAGATTTGGGAAAATCTTTGTAATCGGTTTTAGGACTAAAACTTGGCTTTCAAAGGATCAAAGTTCAACGATTTGACCTTTGAAAACTTTACCAAACTCCTCCGTCAATTTTGGGTCTAAACACGTGAAATTTTAGATGTACGTTATTTGAACACGGATCAAACGTTTTAGTTTGATTTTAGCCCAAAACAATAAATGTTAAGGTGGCAAAATTGGGGTCTAAGTTTTAAAAAAATTATCCTCTCAGCCAACTTTTGGTCTAAACATTTAAAGTTTTCCAAAACTATATTCAAACACAGGGCAAGCTTTTTAATCGGTTTTTAACCTAAAATTTGGCTACCAAGGGGTCAAAGTTTAAAAGATTTGACCTTTGCGGTTTTTAGCAAACTATTCTGCCAATTGTAGGTTTAATCATTTGAAATTTTACATAAAGCGTATTCAGACATGCAGCAAGCTTTTAAATCAGTTTTTGGGCGAATTCTTGGCTGCTAAGAGGTAAAAGTTGAAAGAGTTGAACTGCTCCAATTTTTGGTCTAAACGCTTGTAATTTTAGATGTAGAATACCTGGACATGAGTCAAACTTTTTAATATACACATAAAGTTATAAATAGTACATAGGGCCTGAGCAAAGCTGGGCTGAACTGCTAGTATATACTACAAAAAAAAACTTTGTCCGTGGAAGTTCCGTTTAGTTCTCAGTACACACGGAGAAAGAAAATTTATTGACACTGGTTGTAGCTAGACAAGTTTTTGTTGTGAATGTTTCCGAGGTGAACATAGAATGAGGCTCAGTTAAGCACCTGCCATGAACGTAATGACAGAGTAGAGAAAGACTAGCAGCGTCTCTTCTGTGAGAAGGAGGCTGTAAGATACAGAAAAGGACGCCACCCACTAGATTTTGGAGCTGGTTTTGTACTCTGTCAAGGTAGGAAAGAGTGCCCTGAGCAGCGCCTCTCCAGATGTGGCAACAATACGCCATCTTATGACGTATTGCAGTATTTTTATGAAAGGCTTCCATCCCCTTTTGTCCCCTTTGAGTCAAATTAAATTGCACTAAATATAGCTCACATTATCCACCCTTACACATAGCATTTGTGTTCCAAAATTCGTAATGATCGATTCATTAATTAAGGCGTGATTTCTGTACATATTTTATTGTATGAATCATCATGGATACATTACAAGCTGGATGCAGGACGTTATCTTGAAATGTATAAGGATATCTGTGTACTACTCCTTCTAGTCTTAATTTCCTCTATCACCATTATTATTTTCCATTTTTATGATTTTCAATGGTAATCAGTTTACAACTAGCAGGATCGTTACTTGGGGTTGCCCGAGAAGATATACGAAATGTCAAGTACGAAAAATATTCAATCTTCTTTTTGAATTGCTAAGTACCCATGTACCAGGGTTGCTTGCTGGAAGCATGGTACAAAGCCAGAAAAGATTTGGTCACAACATCTCCCACCCATAAAAACGAATTAAACTATGATTATCTGGTGCATCATCTTATGTGAGTCAAATAAAATAGTGACTACGAATAAACTGCTGAAAAATTTAAATCACAATTACAAAATTGAATGCAGAAAGAAATGAGTTTTGTTATTTAAATTTTGAAAAAAATAAATGAAAGTAAGTTTTCGATGGAATTGTTGTACCGTAAAATCTGAACACAAATGAAGATATGTTTATCTGGTGCAAACAAAGGTATGGAATCTATTCTTACCAGTGAAATTGTTTTGTTGTTAGTTAAATAATCAAGAGTTAACAATTCTATAGTTCTCAAGTAACAATTTCCAGGGTTAAATTAAATACACTGCTGTCAAACCTTACAACTCCATTAGCTTATGAAAATGTTTGCTAGTAAGTTTGCTGAATGAATGGCTTCGGTAGAACTGCTTCTTCATCCCAATCTCAGTATTTCATCACAATCAGTAAAGTGAAGAAGATTGTTTAGGAATATATTGTTGACATTGTGAGTTGACTAATTGATAAGTATTATTTTCATGCTTAGGTATCTATGTTACCGTGTAAATTTTTTGATAGTGTTTTTGAGTTAAATTCAATTTATACCATTTTTTGTATATAATATTGTTAACTGAAAGTGCAAAAATAGTAATAAAGACCCCCCCCCCACTGCCATGTAAATAATGGTTTTCAAAATAATAACCTTATTAGTTCAGCACGGTGCTGTAGATGCATGAGTAGCCTATTTGTTTTTAGAATGTGTTCGTTTTCCATATGAAAAATGTAACTAAGTTTGGACAATATTTTTACGTCTAAAGAAATATTTAAACTAAAAGAAAATATATATTTAGTTATCGTGAAACGTAACGAGGATTATTCATTTCCAAATCACACTGCCTCGGCGTAAAACGAAGAAAATAGGAATCGCTACGAAAATGTTCACGCTGTTAATGAAAAAACACCTAATTTGATTACTTGTTTTTAAGCTAAGAAATTAGTTTGCTGTTTGATTTTGTCTTATTTACAAATATACTTTTGGATGCTAAAACCAACCCAAAGAAAAACGAATAAAAAATACTGCTTTAAAGATCTTATATAAAATGTGAATGCAATGAACGTCTTTTAAAAAGAAAGCATAAGAATAAACTATACTAACGATATGTTTGTTTTGAAGAAGCAGTTCTACAGAATTTGAACCGAACGCAACGACTCTTACTGATTACATGTAAATTTATTCGTAAACCCAAACTAACGAGTATGTATTTATTTTTAGTGGAAAGCTAATTAATCATGTATAAAACATAACATGTCTGCGTAAAACGAATAAATTCCTAAAGAGAGTATGTATTTGTAACCTAAGATACGCCTTAATTTGTTTTTTGTTAATAGTTTAAGATGCTAAAATCAGCCCAAAGAAAAAAAAAAATTGAAAGAATTAAATAAAAAACAAAACAAAAAAAAACGCATTTTAAATGCGAATACAATAAACTTTTTTTTGTGCCAACACTTAATTTGATTACTTGTTTTTACTCTAAGAGACTATTTTTAGTTTTGGTAATTTGATTTTGACTGCATGTATAATTTTGGATGCTAAAACCAACACAAAGGAAGAAAAAATAATAGGTAAGAGTTATTATTTTAAAGAACTTATATGAAATATCAATGCAAGTAAAGTTTTTAAACAAGAAAGCGAAAGAGTAAATCATACCGACCCAGTGACCGATACCATTTTGAATATTAAGAATTTAGTACTGTAGCGTTTGTTAATCGAAACCCATGGAATGACGGATTAACAGAATATAAGTTTTCAACCAATGAAATCGCTGGAAAATGGAGCGAATGATTAAGGGAGCCTTTATTATTTTATTAGATAATTTGTATGTACGAAAGAAGGAACATGTGGATAACCGAAAATGGAATAATGACGGATGTTGACTCTAAAGTGAATACTATGGAATAATTGGTCCAGCCTTAACTAGAATAGTTACAGTAGAAAACATTTAGTGAGTGAGTGTGGGCGTCTGTTGTACTTTTTAATTTGCTTTTTGCAAAAAATTATTGATTGGCTGGTTCCATAATTTAAATTCATGGACCCAGTTCGACCCGAGTAGGTTAGTGGTATTTCTTAATACGTAAGCTTTTAATTTTTTCGTCTTTCCAAATAATGTCAGTTTGCTAAAAATTCACCATCGAAGTTAATTTGCGTACCGTTGACGGCCTTTTCCTGTTTTGCGCGTTCTTAGCATTGTGGGTTTATTCAATTTCTTCCAGCTATTTAATTAAAAGGTCTGGACACGAATCGAGTTGCATTTTTATTTCTTTATAATGAATTTTTATTGTCACATATTTTCGCAACCCTTCTTTGTTATTTTCAGTCTCCGCCAAACACACTCGGGTTTTTATTCAATTTTATTTCTGCAATGAGTACCTTTGTGTCCTATTTTTTCTACGTATTAAACATTTTCTTGATAAATATGGACAATCCTTAACTTAATGAAAATCATCACATCGTTTACATGGAGACAGGATTTTTCTTCCTTCAAATTTTTTCTTAGCCATGTGTCGATATGTATGTTGTTTTTCCCTAACTTATGCTTTATTTTTACATGTGTTTTTACAATTTTCTGTCTGTTCTTTTATCTGCACGATTCCCGATTCAATATCCATCGAATGTTTTTTTATAATTTCTATTTTCTGGCAATCTTCCGTCAACATTTGTAGGGTTAGGTTTGGTTCATTTTCTAATTTTGCTAGGACACGCCTCGTAATTGTTGCACTTCGAGCAGCAGTCAATCTTTGTGCAAATACTAAACATTTAAAATTGTCTGCAATAAGGTCTGCAAGTTTGAATTCGTCGTAATGTTTATTTACCATGGCTGTGTACGTTGCGAAATCATTTTAATCATTCTTCTGCAAATTCAAACATGACCAACGCTTATGGAATAAAGAGACTTTTGGGCTAAATAGATCTGTAAAAAGTTCCACCGTCTCGGCGAAAGTTAATTTTGACGTTTTTCGTGGTAAAATAAAATCTACAAACGTTATACTTGGTCATCTCTAGTTTCCATAAACTAACCTTTTTCTGGTCCGACCACTGTTTGCAGTTGATACTGATCTTCATACCGACGAAAATAAGCTTTTAATGATTTACCTTCTTTAGGTTCGTAGCAGAAATTGTCAATCGCATTCCATATTGGGTCTTGTGAAAATGCGGTATTATTATCGGTGGATTTAAGTAAGCAGCTTTTTCATGTGCTGTTGATTTTCATATGGCTGAGCCTCTAGCCTCGCTAGTTGACCATCTGCGCGTTTCTAGTGTTTAAATAATAGTTGTTGTCTTTTATCTGTGCGTTGTTGTTGTTGTTGTTGTTCAATTTTGCAGTTTTAATAATTGTTCCAATTTACTTTGTAAGGGGTCCATTTTTTTATGGGTACCATATTGAATTTAGGGAAATTTAACAAAACCGTGTTCAAGTTAACCAGATTTTAGTATTTTAGAACAACTGGGACAAATGAACAGTGTTTTGTTTTCAATAATATTACATAGGAACATTAACCATAGTTTAAAATTTCAAGGAATTTCTTTTCCCGTAGGAGAGAAAAATATGTTGTGAGAAATATTCAATATTCCTTCAAGTAAATATCTTTTCACAAAAAATGTTGACAGAAGGGAAAACACCCGAAACCCGTATGTACTTGCTTTTTTTAGTAAGCCCCCCCCCCGCCAAAAAAATGAAAAGAAGTTCGCTGAAACTTATTTAAAGACGCGAGAAAAAAGCACGAATAACTCGTATTTCTCCCTCTTTGCACTTACAGATATGCCAAAATGTTGTGACGGCACCGAGCAAAGAGAAGAAAAAATGAATATATTCTTATTTTCCACGAGTTTGCAATTCAAAATTTTCTGTCCACGCATTTATTTGTTTTTCGCGAGTTCTTTTTCTCCATTTCATCAGTGTTTTTTGAACACTTGCTTGGTTTAATTCAGCTTTCTGTCGTGACTTCTTTTGAATGCTGAAGGTATTTTTAATTCGAGTGACCGCTGTAAGTCCGAAATCCGACGTCGCCACTATTATAACCCTGTTAAAGATTGCAAAGAAAAACAGAACGCCAAAATAACGTAACAACATGTATTTCAAAATAATAAAATAGGTGGATTGTTTGTCGTAGCCGACGAACGACCTAGGTTGGTCCACTTGATATCGACTGCAACCTTACGGCTTAATCTTCCGATATTTATTGAGATTGGAATAGTCTATTAGTAGGTAACATAGGTTAGTTCCACCACAGCAATTCTGTGGTCTCCTGGGACATCAAGAATCTACAATCTAGCAGTTCTTTCCTTCTTCTTAATTATTATGATATCCGGTGTCTTTGCTTGGATAAGTTTATCTATTCATACGTTAATTTCTGAGAAGATTTTATGTTTTTCGTTTTCCAGCACTCCGGTTTGTGTCCATACCTTTTGTCTGCATGCTTGAAGTGCAGTTGTTTGCAGAGTTCCCAGCGTACTACTTTTCCCGTGCACCCAGGTATCTGTATTATTTTTGGACTAGTTTGCTGCAGTCACTTACGTTGTTTACCGTTTCATCTCTTTGTTAACAGAGTCTACATTTACTGGTTTTTGTGTTTTATCTATTTTAGCTTACATAAAGTTTGTTATGAGCGCATTATTATTATAATATTATAACCTAAAGAAAATACAACCATTGTTGACTCTTTATTTAGGGTGAAGGATTTCGTTCCGATTTAATTTCAAGCGACGTGGGTTGTCTAATTTGCTATTTGCTTTTGCCATATGAACCAGTTTTGTACAAAGGCTATAAAAAACATGTTTTACTCGCAAACTTTTGCGTAGTGGTACGAATTTATATTTATTCAAAAGTAAATACACATTAGTCTTTATTATAGAGTGGAGGGTAGTCTTTACATAAATGCTTAATTCATCAGAGAATTAACAAATCACGTGTTTGTATTATGCCAAAAATTATTTCACATTTATCGGCGAGTAAATCTATTATAATATAATAATAGAAATGCCAACATTAAAATATACCCTTTCCCAAATAACTCAGTCACAAACATATAAAGAAATATAATTGTTACAGCCATTATGCAACGGGAAAGAATAGGCAGGTTTAATAGTTGATGACCATGCAAACTGGCTTCTGCCAAACCTAAAGCAGAGTTGGGAAATAAAAATAAAAACAATCTGCCGGATTCTGCCTGAAAGAAACACGCAGGTGTTTACAATGTTTAGCTTGATTAACGTATACAGATTGCAGTTTTATGGACGAGCAAAAAACCGAGAGAACCAAAACTGCTATTGACGCAGCCATTGCTCTTCACAACGACTTCCGTAGGTTTATATGTCGAGCAACAGGTGAAAAACATCCGGATCTTTCGAAACTTTTATTTTTTTCTAGCTTGATAAAATACAGGGTGACTCCCCCCCCCCAAAAAAAACGGGAACCAACTCTAATTAGGCCCCGTTTCTTAGTGTTTTGTCCGAATGAAATGAAACTTTGGTCATAACTAGTTTATTATATTTAAAACATCACATCAAAACACTAGGGTCTTTGGCCTTTTTTCTCCATTGACTGTAAAATGCTCAGTCCTCTGTTTTTTTTTGGGGGGGGGGCGGAGGGGGGTAACCCTGTATGTAGAATCAGGAACTATGTGTATAAATGAATGTATATTAATACTATATAAGTTATATAGTCTCTCCTGTTCCAACTGGAAAACTAACCAATTGCTCTTCTCTCCAAGCTGTTATAAAATCATATACTTTGCACGTGTCTTGGGAGAGGAATTTAGCTTCCGGTCCTTAACTGTAGAAGGCTGACCTTTTTAAAAATCGAGAAATACTAAACCTTTATAGATTCTATTGCTAAGGCATGCATTATCTTAAGTTATATCTATATTTTATAGCTGATCTATAAAATAGATACTTATTAGCCATAGTTTGTACTTATATTTAAAGTGATCTATATTAAGTAGCAGTCCTTGTCGACAACCTTCCTAGAGCTGGAGACTCGATCACCGGTTTGCAGACCTAAGTTGCTTAAGGAGTTCTGCCCATCATCTGACTGACTGTTGGAAAACTGCTTCTGTGGTACAAAAATTCTGTCAAAAGAACTGACCCATTAAATTGGCCCCATTACTCTCCTCCCTCTTTTCGCCAAAATATTTGAGTCCATAATTAATCAAGCTCTAGTCCACCACCTTACAGTTACTAAACCTCTGTCCAACCACCAATATAGATTTAGACAAGCCGTATTTCTACTGCAGATATCCTAACTGTAATCTCTGAACGTATATGCCATGCACTGGATAAGCCAGAGGAGAGAAGAGCAGTAGCCCTAGATATATCTAAGGCTTTTGAAAAAGTATGACGGTCTTCTCATGAAAATTAGATCCTATAGTATTACTGGACGAATACTTAACATAGTAAAATCCTTCTTAAATAAGAGAAGAATTCAGATTGTTATCGATGGTCGTACGTCTAAACAGTATGGTATAAATGCGGATGTACCTCAAGGGTCGATATTTGAACCTTTATTATTCCTGATATTCATAAATGACCTCCCTGATAAAATAGTCTCTGAAATGGGTATGTTTGCTGATGACACCACACTCTATAAGAGATAGCAGAGGAAAAGAAATGAACACATATCTAAGGCAATGGCGGAAACCCTAGGGGAAGACCTTCAGTCTATAGTAGGATGGGGACAAAAATGGATGGCAACATTCAATGCTGCCAAGACTAGCTCGTTTCCTTTAAAAATTACATGAAACCTTCTCAACCACCAATAGTTATGGCTAAAGATACATTACCTGAAAGTACTTCGTTCAAACTCCTCCGCTTAACGTTCACAAAGAACATGAGTTAGAACAGATACACCGAGAGCATTGCCAAGGCTACTACAAAGAAGGTGGGCTCTCTCTACCGTGTTAGAAAGTTATTTACGCCTGAAGGTATCCTGTACCTCTACAATGCCACCATTCGCTCATGTATCGAGTATTGTCACATTTGGGCTGGTGCATCTGCTACTTGTCTCTCCCTCCTGGACGGGGTTCAGAAGAGAGTTGTCAACGTGATAGGTCCTGGACTGTCATGTAAACTTTAACCTGTGCCCCATCAACAAAATGTTTCACCCTTCTGCCTGTTTTACAAGTATTTTAATGGTGGATGCTCCGACGAATTACAAACCCTTGTACCCTCTCGACATAAATACTCCGACAGACCTGACAAGCAGCAAAGTCCCACCCCTACACAGTAGAAATCCCTAGATGTAAGAAAGCCTTCTACTCTAATAGTTTCTTCCCCAGAACTGCTAGACTTTGGAATTCGCTTCCAGGTTCTTGCTTCCCCAACTGTACTGACATGCAGAAGTTTAAGAGTAATGTGAACAGACATCTTGCTGTTCAACTCCCTACATAATATCCCTGCAACTTATGTCCTTAATATTATCCCACACATCAAAGTGGAACTGTGCCTTGCATGGGATGAAAATGTAATAATAAAATAATAATAATAATAATAATAATAACAATAATAATATATAATAAAGTTTAATATTTGTCACATTCCGAAAATCACACACATTGATCAAGTAATGCTGAGTGTTTATTTTTTTATTTAACTATTGTGTACTTTCATCTAACAATTTAATAAATAAAATAACTGACTTATACAGAAAACGGACCAGGCTAAAATATTAACGTTATTATTATTTAGAAAGTCATTTTCCATATTGGGAGGGGAGGGTATATTTTAAATAATTATTCTGTACTTTCATCTAACAATTTAATATACAAAAAACTGACTTATACAGGCCGTTATGAAATAATAACGGTATTATTTAGAAAGCTAATCTAATATAGAGAGAGGAGGGTGTTTTGTAGCTGTTCTGTACTTTCATCTAACAATTTAATAAAATAAATGACTGATACAGGATACAGACCGTGCTGAAATAATAGCGTTATTATTTAAAAGCCATTATTTATACGTGGAGAAGAGGGTATTTTGTAAATATTCTGTACTTTCATCTAACAATTTAATAAACAAAAACTGACTATACAGAATACGGACCCTACTGAAATAATAATGTTATTATTTAGAAAGGCATTCTTATTATCAGGAGAGGAGAGTGTTTTGTAAGTATTCTGTACTTTCACCTGACAATTAAATAAATAAAAAAACTGACTTATACAGAATACGGATCGTGCTGAAATAATAATTTTTCTCGAGAATTGATCCATTTTCTAAAATGGACTTCATCTTTCTTAAAATTATGATAGCGATAATGGAAAGAGAAATTAGTTCATATATGTTGTACAATACCTGTCATCAGTACGTTAAACTGTTTCGGACATGTGTTAAATAGAGAAGTAATCAACCATCTCAGCAAAAATAACCTTCTTAGTGACACGTAATATGGTTTCCGTTCTGCTAGATCTACAGCAGATGTGCTTACAGTTATATCTCATAGGATTAGCGAATCTCTCGACGAAGGCTACCTTTCTAGGGCAATTGCTCTTGACATATCAAAGGCCTTTGATAGAGTATGGCATAAAGGTTTACTTCATAAGATCTCCAGCTACGGTATAGCTGGAAATTTCTTCTCAATTATTAAATCATTTCTCTCTGATAGATTCATAAGAGTAGTAGTTGATGGGCAGAAATCAGAGGCTCTTAGTATTAATGCTCAGGGGTCCATCCTGGGCCCAAATCTCTTTCTGATTTACATTAATGATCTCCCAAATCACATCCTTACATCATTCGTAGACATCTATGCTAATGACACTACTATCTATGGTAGCACATCTAAGACCGTAAACGACCAAGTTCTCTCTGATTCTCTCTCCTCTGATCTTGAGCAAGTAGTACAATGGGGAAAGAGGTGGCTTGTTACTTTTAATGCATCTAAAACCAAACTTTTGTCTTTACATCATCAACGCTCTGATCCCCATCTGGCATCAATTGAAATGAATGGTTCTTGTCTTGGGTAGGCCTAATGTTTTGACAAGCTTCTGGGCTTGACCTTTACTCCTGATCTTAAATGGAACACATACATCAAATCCGTTGCCAAGGTGACTGGAAAAATGGTGGGATCCTTCTATCGATCCAGTAGATATCTCACTGCTGATGCAATTCTCTATCTATATAAGAGGCTGGTACGTCCAAGGATGGAGTATTGTTGCCACATCTGAGCAGGAGCTGCTAGAAAGGACTTATTCTGCCTTGATAGAGTTCAGAGTAGACTTCGTAGCCTTGTGGGGGATGTCATTTTCTCTTTCCTCCAACCTCTTTCTCACAGAAGAGATGTTGCGAGTTTGTCTCTGCTTTATCGTTATTTTCATGGCAAGTGCTCGGCTGAGCTCCATTCTATGGTCCCCCCTCGCCAAACTTTCACAAGAAACATCCGTCTAGCAGAAAACACTATCACTAATTCCCCCCACTCTTTATCTGTGCCTAAACCTAAACGTAGATTTCATGATCAAAGCTTCTTTCTTAGAACTGCACGCCTATGGAATTGTTTTCCGTTTTTCTGCTTTCCAGCTGACTATAATATGGTTGTCTTCAAGTCTAACGTAAACAAGTTTTTGATGAGCCGTTCCATCTTGTAAGTTAACAAATTTACCGAATCTCCATTACTAACGGTTACTATATTGTCTAATTTCTACTGTACACTCTTTAACCCTTATCCTCGAGTGGCCTCTTGGCCTTGATAAGTGATGATGTCTATGTAAAAAAAAAAAATACATTACCTGTCCTAGGGTAGATAAAGTTATATTTTAAATCTGTGTTGTACATTACCCGTACTAAAATACCTGTCCTATGGAAGGTACAATTATTTCATACATATATTGTGTAATACCCGTCCTAGGGTAGGTAAAATATCATTTTGCTCGAGATAGACAATGATACATAGACATCAAAAATTCTTCTATCTTAAGAACAACAGGTGTGTTCAAAGTCAACCTCATTTTTTTTTTCATTGTTTTATATGGTCCCGACCAACGCCTTACTAGAACATAATAAAGTTTAATATTTGTGTGCATGCCTGTATCTAATAAGAAGAAAAAATACTTTAATGATTTTCATAAAATTTGCAACATAACTAATTACACCTCTGTTTATGTTTACTGTAGATATTTGCTTTAATTTTTATGAGAGCAAAAGAGGCATAAGCCTCTTGAAAGAAACGTCCCAAGAATCCAACTATTGGACAGATTTTCATCTTGTAATATGCGTAAGTATATATATATATATATATATATATATATATATATATATATATATATATATATATATATATACTTACGTATATTATATATTTATGATCAAGTATATATATATATATATATATATATATATATATATATATATATATATATATATATACTTGATCATAAAAATAATTTAGAGAATTAACACTTGTGTTTGTAAATTAAAAACGTCACAGCAATGTACCTGTCATATCGGAAAGAGATAGATTTCGGTCATTAATAGAAAATGTAAAATCTATTTTAGCCGACATCAATATTCATATAAAATCATAAAATTATGTCAATATTTTTTTTTATATATTTCTTCTTCTTATTAGTAGTAGTAGTAATAGCGATACTCACCACAAGCTCTCACACAGTCCATCATCAGAGATTTCTCACAGTAATTTTCCCTAGAGTCCGAGTGACAACAAGTCTACCCAGATTTTCAATCTTCTTCACCTCTTTTGATAACCTTTGCAAATTACTTTGTGTAATCGCAACAGTCGTTTACCAGTGATTTCTCGCTGGCAATGATCATTAGTTTCCACAGGAATTTAAGTGGCGATATGCCTCCTCAGATCTTAGTATTGCATTCATAGTGTAAAGGTCTGATTAGTGCTTTTCTTCCTTAATCTTTTAACCATCTTTTGCACTTCACAACTATTTTGTGTGTTATCAGCTGATGCCTTTTTTGGGGTCACAGTTTATAAAATATTTTGCAGTTACTGTTTCCTTGTGTTCATGTGTTATTTTTTCCATCTTCTGTTGCAGTTTCCATATGGATGGTTAGTGTTTTGTCACCACTACAATTCATCAGCGTGGCTGACTATAACGTGAGTACAGTCGAGTGTATATAATATCGTCATTTCGGGCCAATTCTAACCTGTTAATCTTGTCTAATCACTAAAAAATAAAAAAAGTAAACATAATACTGTTAGAGCATAACAGGTTGTTAGATTGTTGACATTTGATATGTTTCTCCAACGTCTGTTTAATTTTCTATTTTGAGCGGTTATCAAGATTCCTTGTGCAGTGCTTATGGGATAGCCGTTTTGTTTTATTCTAACTTGACAGAGTGAACACTAAATTGATATTGAATTAAAAACACGCTTTAAAATAATTTTAAACACAAATAAACTTATCCACATGGGTATAGGAGTTCTACCTTTAGTAACATATATTTGTTGCGTATTTGTTCTTTTGTTTTTTTCTATATCAATTTTTTTTGATAGTTACAGTAACAAATGCCCGAATCTCATTTTGGTGTTTAAATGCCGATATAATTTCCTTTTTAATTAAAGAAGCTTCTAAATATTTTCCCTTTATGTATTTTATTCCAGAATTTCATGAACTCATTGTGAGATTTTCATCTATATTTTTCGCTTGCTTCTAAAACCCAAAATACAATAAAACGTTATTTCAGAAGTCGGCGACATACAAAGACAGTCTCCAGTCGGCGCCAACAAACTTGAAAAAAAAAAAAAGAAACTTGTCTAGAGTATTTTAAATCTTTTAATAATCAAGTGTGAACTCCTCGCATACAGACGTTTAGCAGACAGGAGCGAAAAGGTTTATTAAAGGAATAGACAAAATTGATTCTGGAATGTTTACTTTGTTTATAGTATTGACTAATAAAAGAAATAAATTAGACTCTGAGAAATCTGTTAAATCTGGGAATGAGATTTATAACTTATTCTGTAGCCCTTTATCTTATGTTGTAAATGAATAACGTCTGATGAATAAATACATTTTTTTCCCATTTTTTATTGTCAAAAAATTTTTTTTCAATTTTTCAGATTTCCGATTCCGATTAAACCTTCTTAAACACTAATACGTACATTTCACAATTATCAACTGGTGTAGTGCATCGAATAATTCTATATTGTTCATAACTTGAAAATTATAGAAATGGGAAAATATAGAAATTCTAATATAAGAAACAAGACTACAGAGCAGTTTGCTTTCATTCTCAGTAAATACCGAGTGTGCCTCTATCATTTCAGTTTTCTCTTACAGCATCGTGTTTTTTGGTGATTCTGAAATGTTTTGGAGGCTGATCTACTAGAATGCATTCATAGATTAGACTAAGTGTAACTTTGGCACTCCATTTGTCCAAACAGTTTTCGAGTCATCAATAAAATGATGTTATTCTAAGATTAATTCAGTGTGAAAATGTATTTTATTTACATTTGGGAAGACGTTGTGTTTGAGCAATAGATGCAGTCTCATGTTAAACTCACCTTTTAAGCTGTTGGGATAAGTGGACGTCGAATCTACGCAAGATCCGAACGTTTATTAAACAAAAATATATTGGAAGTCAAATTATTTTAAAAAAAATTACAAATACTATTGTAAAAACTGAAATTAGAGCTTACATAGTGGCAAAATGCTCTAGTAATTTATAGGCCGCATCTTTGATTGTACGTCTCAAAAACAAAAGAAAATAGAAAGGGGGGGATAATCAAAATATGATTCAATGCTCATACACTTTGCACCCACTACTTGGATATGAATTTAAAGAAAGCTAAACTGTTTGAAATTTGCTTAAATTTTGGAAATTTATGCAATTCTGTCATTTGCATTGAAATTAATTATCATGAAAAATTGATTTATGTCAGCAAATCTACATAAAACTCTGCTGTGGCATTTCATATTCGTACGTATGAGATCGTCCGACCTCCTTAAGCAGATTAATCTGATGTCGCTAAGGTAACAAATACCGACTACACCTATTTTAAAATGAAATGCTCCAAAATCAAATTATGTCGTCCTCTCGACTAAAGCAGCACACTTGTAAATAAATGCATTAAAAAAAATGTGACATTCGCTTTTATTGAGTGAAGGGTATTTAGCTGACTTAGTTTTACAATAAAAATACGAAAAATCTTGTTATTTTAAAAAAAATAATTAAATGGGTAATTCTTTTTTGGTATGCCAGTTTTCCAAATTTCAGTCCGCCATTTTGGTACGCCACAAGTTATTAGGCATCATGTGATGTATATAAAACAACTTTCTACAGAAAAAAATGTTTATTTTTGCATTGCTAAATAATAGCAACGGAGTAAAATTTCGTTTTTGTTATTCTAAAACGAAACAAAGTAGATTTTCATGTGTAATTTTATGATTATAGATGTTAAAAGATTCTTGTAAAAATAAACTTTATTCATTTTCATTCTTTCGAAAAAATATTTTCCCGGTATGCCACACAGATTTATCAAAAACATCTGTGTGGCGTACCTGAAAAATATTTTTTCTAAATAATAAAAGTGAATAAAGTTTATTTTTATAAGAATTTTTATACATTTATCCAGTGAATCAGCATAAAATTACACATGGAAATGTACTTTGATTATTTTTAATTTGTTTTTGAAATTAGCAGAATTCTATCAAAAATTGGTGTTTTTTCCCATCACATTATTCCAAACAAGAGAAAAATGAAATATTTATTTTTTTACAAATATTTTTATTCTAATAGAAAACATACATATACATATAGCAATAATGTTTTCTTTGAATCTTTCAATTCTGTGTATATTTTATTTTACAAGCAACCACAATCTTTTATTCACCTTTTTAAATGGTATAAGCACAATAGAATTGATGCATAGCACCTTTTATAAAACATTTTTCCATGAAAATTTGAGGTTTCATTTAACATTTGGATCATTGAATCTACAATAGCATTACACTGTTTTTTTTTCTCATTCAAGTTCCAACTCATGCCATAGTTGATTTTCTTGTTACATTATTGTCACTGAAAATATATTCAATGTTATGCAGGGGAAATGTATTTCCATATTTAGCAAATGCTTTCCTCATAGTAGTACCACCAAAATCAGTATTTCTAATGAAAAAATGTTATTAGGTAATCAATTGTTATATAAGTGCTATTTTAAATTTGACATGAACTTAAAATTATGAATGGACAAAATATTGCAATTAATTCAATAGAAAGTAAGCATAAGTTATCTAGCTTTGCAAATATTTTGCATTCGATTCTTTGTCAAATTATTTCATAATTTCTTTCTTAAACTTTTAAATTGTTTTCAACTATTATCGGTTTTATATATTGCTAAAACTCACAAATCAGATGGGAAACTTTAATATCTCTTGCTAGTTGTATACAGAGATGTTTAGAAATTATAACAGAAACAGGTTTTATGTATGGGTTTGTATGCATACCATTCTATGATAAAAAGATAATTATTTCAATCAACTTCACAGAAGTTAAAATATCTTCCACCAGTTTTTACAGTTGGCTTTTTCACTGATTCTATTTGTAGGTTTACCGTTTTTGTTTATAAAAAATTTGGATCATCAAAATTAGATTTTGATGAAATAAATTAATTTCACAGTAAAGTAATGCACACAAAGAAGTTGGACTTATATTTCATGATTTTTTATTGTATGCAAAACACCAAGACAAATTCGTTTTTTCTACAGTCTTGTTCGACTTTACCAGTTTATTTGAACCAGGTTTACGTGCTAAATATTTTAATGCTTCATTAACTTCAAAGTTCCCGTCAATCGATATCAATATTCAAAGTTTTCCATTTAGAAGATTTTAATATATTTTTCCGTTTTTCTGAAATAAAATATTCCATTCGTTTATAGGGATAAATTTTTCTATGCAAAAATGTCCCACATTGTATAAAACCTTTCCCATATTAATGTACTGAATTCTAATCAGGTATTTTAGGTTTTCAATAAGTTGTTCAAGGAAAATCATTTTCCAGCCTGAAAAACTTTTGATAATATGATTCATGGATTCGGTGTTGTTATTTGTCCATGTTTAAAAATTTTATTCTCCCATCTTAGTTTGCATACATAGTTGTAAAATTTTCAATCCTAGCTTGTATATATGAACCATTTTGAGGATCCAAATCAATTTCATTAATTGCATTTAATGCAGAATTAAACGGATTCATTGTTTCTTGCATCTAAAACGCCATATTTTCCCAAATTTATTTTTTATTGATTGTTTTCATGCATTAGGCATGTTCGCATCATTTACAGATCTAACTAGGATGTCCCTTAAATGCCTAGTACATAAATATCGTGTGATATTCCAAAATACTGCATTCAATGCTTTCACGATAGCTTTCTTTTGATTTGATCCAATCTGAATTTGATAAAAAAATTTAAATATTTAAAAAAATTTTTGCCATCTTAGATGCTATATGGCTAAAAAATGTGTGGTAGACTTCATAAGTTGATTTCTTATATAAGAATACTAGATGATTCTTGGTGGTTCTTTTAAGTATTTTTGTATTTTTAAAGTTCATCAATGTCAGAAAATAAGGACCTAAGTTGAATGTTCTATCAATACTAATTGTAGAATTATCATCCATACAAGAGTAAAGATCCTTAATTTGGTCGTCTGTATAACGTATTAAAGCTGAAATATCAGCATCTATTTTAATAACCACCATAACGAATCCATCATCAATTTTTGAAGATGGTCGTATAAGGTTGTACTTGTTATTTGAGAAATTTTGAAAATCTTTGTTCTGTATTTCAGATTTCATAATGACTTTGTAATCAGCAATCTTACTTGGAATATTGGCTAAGTCTTTTTAGTTGGCAAATCTATGTTTTCATTCATATTTTCTAGAATTTAAGGATTGATTTTTATTTTTCTGCTTCTAAAAGTTGTATACTTTTATATTGGTGGAACATAAGCTCATCCACATATGAGTTTTGAGTATCAGAAATAATTGTAATCCGTCTTTTAAAGTTTTTATCAAATTTGTGAAGGAATTCATGTCTAATTATTATTATTACTTCTGCATCTTCAGGCCGTGGTTCCATTAAGATAAAATTTCTCTCATTTAATATTGATTTTTCTTAAAAAAATTCGTTGATTCTTTTATATACTATTTGGAAACTTTTTCCAAGATAATGGCCAACACGGTACACCTTTTTAGGAAGATTCCATTTATCACAATCATCATAAAATTTTTGTTTTTGCTGTCAAATCTCAACACAAATTGGCAATTATTTCTAAGATCATTTGGAAAATTATTTAATTTTTTTTGGCTTCAAAAAATATTGATAATGTTTTTTTTTTCACCTGAGCTTATATAAGTCATGAATTTACAACCCCCTTCTATATTATATGCAGATTTATTGATCAAGATGTTGCATCTCAATTTGATTAGGATTTTCACATGAAACGAGCATCTTGAGAATTTCATCTTATTCATTGTTAAAGCTTCTGGAATCACTGTTTGAATCAATGCTAATAGGTATATTTACTTCTGCAGACTGTTTCAATAAAACAAAGCAGTTTGAGCTCCAATATGCATTTTCTGAAGGTCCTGGCCACATTATATATATATATATATATATATATATATATATATAATATTATATATATATATATATATATATATATATATATATATATATATATTCTCCATTAAATGGATCAACTGATGTATCTTTATCTGTGCTTAATGCAATATACAATGCAAGAGCTGATAAAAATGTGTGTGTATATATACATATATATATATATATATATATATATATATATATATATATATATACACACATTGCAATATACAATGCAAGAGCTGATAAAAATGTGTGTGTATATATATATATATATATATATATATATATATATATATATATACATACACATTTTTATCAGCTCTTGCACTGTATATTGCATTAAGCACAGATAAAGATACATCAGTTGATCCATTTAATAGAGAATATATATTACGTTGAGAAGTAAGTTTTGCGGAATTTTTAATTTTGATTTTCAAATAAGTTTTCGTTATAATATCTTTATTTATATGCCATTTTAAATAGCGTTTTGTGCTCTATCTAATCGTTTGGATTACAATCGTTTTAAAACAATTTTGTCTTCTTTTTAGAACGTTGGATACTAGAAAGAAAAAAAAGCAAAGTCGTACAATTTCCTTATTCAATTCAAGCTAGGCCGAAAAGCCGCTGAAACAGCTCGCGATATCAACGATATCAGGAACCACTACCGGACGCACAACGCAATGGTGGTGTAAAAATTTTGTGGTGGCGACAAAGTCTTGAAGATAATGAGCATAGTGGTCGGCCATCCGATGTTGATAACGCTCAATTAAGAGCCTTAATTAAAACCAATCTACGCACAACCGCTCGAGAACTTGCTTCTGAATTAGACGTAATGTATACGACGATTTCCAACCATTTGAGGAAGATTGGAAAGATAAAAAAAACTTGATAAACGCCGTTATAAAATGTCATCTTTTCTTTTTTTTATGAAGCAAGAACGACTCATTTCTTGACCGGGTTGTAACCTACGATTAAAAGTGAGTTCTTTACGATTACTGGCAATGCAAAGCTCAGAGATTAGATGTCGACGAAGTTCCACGGCACTTCCCGAAGCCAGAATTGCACCAAAAGAAGGTAATGCTGACTGTTTGTTGGCTTGCGACCGGTCTCATCCATTACAGTTTTTTTTTAATGCAGATGAAACCATTACGGCAGAGCAGTACTGTCAACAAATGGATCAAATGCATCAGAAACTTCGACAACAACAACCATCATTAGTCAATAGAAAAGGCACAATTCTCCTCCACAGCAATGTCAGATGTACGTTGCTAAACCGGCCCTGCGGAAATTGAACGAATTGGGCCTCATCTGTCATAATCTCCAAACCTTTCTGTGTGAGAAATACTTCAAAAACCTAAGCGATACCAAAAATGCTATCAGCAACTTCATCGACACCATAACGCAAGATTTTACGTTATTGGCATAAATACCCCTTGTTTGTGTTGGCAAAAGTGGCTTGATTCTGATGGTGCTTATTTCGATCAAGAAATTTTTGGTTTGAGCCAAGATATGTTCATCTGAATTTTAAAGGTAAAAACCGCAAGAACTTTCTTGTTAACATGACAGAATATCAAGTGCCAAAGATGCTATAAACAATATTAATTAGTTTGCCAAGCCCTAAATTGATAAACATGGTTTTAGAACAGCATCAATATCCAATTTTGTAACAAAAAACAATGTTATCAGATTTTATGATTTCTATTTAGTTTTATATAGAGCGATATTTTGAGCCGGTACCAAATAAAGACCTGGAAATGGCATTATATGAGCCAGTTTTCATCTCATGTATTTTTGAGTGAAATAAAATTTCGAGTATTTAATCTGTTTACCAACTCTGATGCCATTTTTTGTTCTTTAATTAAGACATTTTTAATTTTTTTTTTTACATGGAGGTCACCACTTATCAAGGCCCAGAAGCCACTCGGGGATAAGGGTTATTGTGTGTACAGTAATCAATGGGATAGTATCGTAATTTTAAACTAATAAACTTTTAAATTAATACTTTCTACTTCAGCTATATTGATAAGTTTTTCATTATCTTCCAATGATTGCTTTAGTCTTGTCAGGCAATCAAGAAAAAACACCTTATCTATACAGACTGGACACAAAAAAAATCTTCTCAGTGGAACCACTATCTTCAGACAAAGCCCACCTACAGTTTCAGGTGAGCATTGTCTGAAGATAGATTTTCAATCCTAGCCAAAGCCGGTAAGAGGATTAGTTTGTCAAAAAACGCGGTGATATTACAACAACTATGGAAGGCAGTAATTACTGAGGATACAGTTAAGAGACTCAGCATTCCTATCCGGTTGCAATTAACCACTTGACAAAGGTCAGAGCAATAGTTGGCCGAAACGTCGTGAAACAACAACTATGAAGGTGAGGATAAGAGCCCACGAATAAATAGATAAAAATATATCAATTACTCATTTCAAAAGATTCTAATTAAAAAAAAATAATATACCATTCAGTACTTGTTCGACGATGGAAGACCAAATAAGAACGAACACTTGGATTTATAAGACCAAATAATCGAACCTTGATCACCCTTACGGGCCCGTGGCACAGTGGAATGAGGCGTTGAATCTCTACGGTTCCAGGTGCTTACCAAAAGTAGGCCAGATGATTAGTTGGCCAAAACGTGGTGAGAGGACAACAACTATGGAAGGTGGTTATTACTGAGAATATAGTAAAGAGACTCAGCATTTCTATCCCGTCGCGGTTAACCACTTGACGAAAGCCAGAGGATTAGTTGGCTAAAATGTTGTGAAACAACAGCTATGAAGATAACAGTCCTTATATCTAAATGTAATAAATGATTCACTAAATAATTTGTTGAGTTGACTTGGCTAAACCCTCACAAGTTTTACTTTTAATGTTTACCTTTAAGAAAAACAATCAAATGATTTGTATAAATCCAGCTAGAATCCAAGAATTGTTTATTCTAATTCAATTAAAGTAAATCTAAATACAAATTTTTATCAAATATTTATACAATATATTATGAGATTATTTTTTTACAAATAACCAAGTGTCACTTTTCCAAGTAAATGTTGCTGAAATTAAACGTTGAAAGTAACCCTGTTTAAAGATACGAGACCAGAGGTGAGAAATTAAGATTTTCTAGTTATGATATTTATAAAAAGTAAGGTACTTTCGTTTTCGAAAATAATCAAACTTATCTCCTTTGCATAACTGCAAGTCTTACTATTTTGATTAGATATTGCATAAAAATATTTTACTATTTCCATATTTAATTTTATATGTATTCGTTATATGAAAAAATAAAATGATTTAAAAAAATTCATTTTAATTTTTGTGTTCAGAATAATGTATTTTAAAAGAAACCGGCAAATTGACGATAGACTCTTAAAAATTGAAATCAGAAATAATAAACGTGATTTTCTGCATGCAATTTCATGTTTATTCGCTAGATAAATGTATAAAGATTCTTATAAAAATAAACTTTATTCACTTTTATATTTGAGAAATTTTTTTTCCAGTACGCTACCCACAAATCTATAAAAGAACGTTTGTTTCGATTTAGAATTAAGAAATCAAATTTAAATCTATTGCATCGTTGAATTTGAAAATAATAATAAACGTAGTTTTTCATATGTAATATTATGTTTATTCGCTTGCATAAAAATAAACTTTTTTTCTGTAGAAAGTTATTTTATACGTCACATGATAACTAACAACTTTTGGCGTACGAAAATGGAGACTGAAATTTAGCGAACTGACGCACCAGAAAAGGATTACCGTAATTTAATTGATACAGTTTTAAATAAAAGACACATTTATTTCATTTATTTAAATAATATTTATCAGACAATATAAATTATTTTTACGAATGAAGAAAGAGTTATTTTAAAAAAATAATATTGGCGTTTACAGACATTATTCTCAAATGAACGACGAATGAATTAACAATAAATTTTACCGATTAATGTAAACCGCACTGTGGAATTACCTCCTATATTTTAATTTCACTAAAGTTAAAGATATGCCGATTATTTTAATATATTATTTACAAAAAAGTGGACAACCACCGGATATCCTACAAATGATGACCTTTACTTTCGATACGCATTTGTAGTTGGTTTCTCACATTTGCATTACTTGATCGTCCCCCTTTTCCGCTAATCCTGTAATTGTTTGACGTATAGATATTTTCAATTTTTCCACTGTTTGCAGCCAATTCAGGTGACCGTAGGGAAATAATCACACGAAGAATGCGAGCATCCATGCCATCGAATGTCACCGTATAATGAGATTACGTGCCCTGGAAACAACCACCCCCTCTCCAAACCGATGTGCAATAGGATTTGTCCTGTTAATACATGAACGTCTAACGCAAAAAGTGAATCATGAGTTATATGCAAACACCGTTACTACCTGCATGGCTTCACTCGCGTAATGCCAGTAGCCGGGCAAAACAAATGGGGAATTTTATTGCCACAGTCTTTATAACTTTGCTCGGAATGTTGAAAACATTACCCTAGTTGAAGTGTGGATAGCCATTTTGCAATGACCGCAAAACATGGAAATATGTGAATCCCAGTTTCGAAACCCACGTTACTGTTTACATTTTTAAAAATTTTAGATTGCAATTTTCTAAATCGATCACTCAGATGAATAATTATTACCATTATTGGTTTGCTCGTGAAGTTCACATCTAAAAAATAATTTAATCATATTAAAAGGCTTTGTTATAAATAAAATAAAATAAAACATAATTTCTATATTTCGGAATTATTTTAGATGAGAATTTATAATTCGTATCACACTTGGATTATCCAAACTACTGTTCTCATATTGAGTGTTATTCTCACAACGCTTCGGCTGATGTAATCTCCAGCCTACTTCAAATGTATATTGTCGAACTTGGGCATCTGTATGGAATTTCAGGCAGATTCTTAAGTTCGGCAGAAAGATTTCTATGTTCGACAAGATTCACATGAAGAAGGCCGGATAGTTACATTGGCCAAAATCTTGTGAGAATAATATCCAACATGAGAACAGTGGTTCGAATAATTCAAATAATAAAAACATCTTTGTTGTTTGCTGGTGCAAACGCAGATCCCTCAGTATTATTGGACCTCTCTCAATACAAAATTAATGTCATCATTAGATTTCTTGTAACACTTTATTGTCAATTGTTATGTTTTTTTAAAATAGCATCACTGGCAGACAGACAGAAAAACAAATATATGTACTTTAGTTTTTTTGTGTATTGATATTCATATTAAAAACCCTTTATTCTATTTATTTAAAAAGAAAATACAACTTTGTTATATATGGGCCGTTGATTTGCATTTATCTGCAAAAGATCTAGCCAATTCTCACATTCTTTTAAACATTTATTTTAATTAATTCCCTACTAGATTTTTCAGTTTTCTTATGAGATGACCGTCTTTAGTTAATTATTACACAAAATAAAACAAATTTATAGTATATATATATATATATATATATATATATATATATATATATATATATATATATATATATAAAGAACAAGTAGTTAATAAAACATGTTAAAAACACTTTGAAAAAGAGTTAAAAACATATTTAACTTTAAAAAGGAAACACTAAATAAATGGATAGTCCTTAATCCGCGGAGTGTCGAAAAAATACTTTCCTTCTCATCATAGGGTAGGATTTAGCAAAATGCGGGATCGGATTTTGCTTGCAAAAGTATTAAATGAAACTACAAGTATGTCATAGATCTTACTTGATAACAAAAAGTGAAGCAGAGGGAATAGGGTAAATGGATATTCTGGTGAAGGGTGAAATTTTCAATGACGTTAAAATCCAAAGATGCAGAATCCAAGAACGTTAGTTAAATTTCCATTCGCACAAGTAAAATCCAAGGGAACCGCGTAATTGGAAGATGATCCAAAGTAATCCAAAAGGCAGAAATCCGTGGAATAATTCACAAATATGTACAAGGAAATGGGAAAGAATTCCAATATATTATTAAAAGAAAGATAAGATGTGCGTAAAAAAGAAATGGATCAAATATACGACTGTCGAGGCAAGATTGAATTCAGGAAAATGGGTGAAGAAGAGAGAAGAGAGGAAAAAAAAGTTGAATTATGATTGGAATAATTTTAAAATATAAAAACCAATGTCGAAAAGACCCAGACAAGATAACGTTAAAGGCGCCAAAAAATTTTAAAGCAAAAAGGAGGTCAACTGAAATTTACAAGTTAATATTTGAGAATTGAATTATCATATTGATTATATATATATATATATATATATATATAGTGCAAAACTTTGTCGAAATTCAAAGAATTACTTTTTCTTTTTTATAACTTTCGTTTAATTTTTCCTGGATATTTTTCATTATAGCTGTTTCGCTATGGGAAGGCAATTTTACGATTTATGTGTTCATAAAAATATCCTCTCGCCACCAGCTTCTTCAGATGAGTTTTCCATTAAATTTTAACAACAAAAAGTATATTTTTTACAAGATAAACATGGTATTCGTGTAAAGAGAATTTCAAAGCCATTCTTTCACACTTCCGCCATCTTTGGTGTTATGCGAAGATGATTTCTGTTTTAACCCATAGTTTCGTATTTTTATTTTTTATTTTTTATTTATTTTATATCTATCCTTTATTTATTTTTGTTTTAATTTCCCGTATTTTTCTCATTTGTTTTTTTCCAATTATCTTATAATTTTATTTCTCAATTTATGCGTGTTTATTTTAATATTCTTTTTTTGCTTGATATTTGAACTCGTATTATCACCCAATCGCTTTGCTTAAAGGTGAGGGTCTCTCATGGTATATATTTTTATATCAAGATTTACCCCCTTGCATCTTTTATCTTTTCTTATATTATATGTTTAGTTTTTCTTACTTTGTTTAATATTTTTTTCATTTTCCTTTTATTCAATTTTAGTTATATTCATTATTTTATTAATCTGCTCTAGTGCGTAAAATTAAGTATCTATTTCTGTGCTAACATCCGTGGATTACGTCTAGTCGTTTGTTTAATAATTTTTCTTTTGATATTAGTATATGGTATGCTTCTAATATACATAGGTTGCATCTTTTCGATTTGCTTGCTTTATATTTTTCCGCTTTATCAATTATTGACCATCTTAATTTATATTCAGTTTTATTCTTCCTAAATTCCTTAATCTATACTGCTAAAGTGGTTGAGTTTTTCTTGTTTTTTCCTGTTGTTTCCGTTATTACTATTGGTATTGTTTCTATTTTCGTTATTGTAATTGTAATTGCCACTATTGTTATGATCCTTTCTACTGCCGTTTTCATTTTTATTTACATTGTTGTTGTTTTCGTTATTTGTGGTGTTATTTCCTTTCTTAGTTTCATTTTAAAACGATGCTAGGTGATTACGGTATGTGGCCTTAAAGCAAGTTCCTGTGCTCCCCAAGTATACTTTAGTTTAATTATTTGTTATAACTTCACATTTGTATACTACGTTTGAAGCAAACAGTTCCCCGCGATTGGACATTGAGTAGGGTCCCGGCAGTTACATTCTTTTACGTTGTTAGATCCATTTTCTGTCCTATCTCTATTTTTCAAAAATTTGTTAAATTTTGTGTTATTTGAGCAAATTATGGTATTTTTTAAGTTAGCAGATGTTGAGAAGGATAGCTTAACATTGTTTTTATTAATTATCTTACCTAGTTTACTACCTTGCAGGAAATTTTTGTCTATAATTTGGTAAAATTCTCTCGAGATGTTATTTTTCATGTGGTGGATGAACGGTGGATTAAACCACGCCTGGCTCCTCCCTTTATTTATATTTTTAACTTCTCTTTCGGTTTTATTATAGTCTTGCTTTTCATTTTTCTTTTTTGTGTTTATTGTATTTTTTATTTTTACATTTGTTTTTGCTCTTTTTTTCCTTTTTTATATTTCCTCATCAATTTTAGGTAGAGTTGACCTTTGAAAACTCTACCTTAAATTCTCCGCCAATTTTGGGTCTAAACACTTGAGATTTTAGATATAGGTTACTTTGACATGGATCAGACATTTTGGTTTGATTTGAGCCCAAAATAATAAATGTTAAGGGTTCAATTATTGAACTTTGACCCCTTGACAGCCAAATTTCTGACCGAAAACCGATTAAAAAGATTTTCCCAAATCTCGAGTCTGTAAACTGAAAATTGACGGAGTAGTTTGGTAGGGAAATGTACACACACAGACATACAATTGCACTTTTATAGATATGTAGATTGTTTCATCGGTAAAATACAGATACACTAGCAATATAGTATTCCTACAACGTGTTTGCACACACATACACAGATATATACAGGAACTTCGTCGGTGTTTGAACAAAAGGAACATATTTCGATCGATAATCGTCGTGCTGGTACATTTGTTCTGAAAGCCGGAATTCCTGACTTCCAAGATGGCATGAAACAGGAAATCAAACTATGGAATAACAGAAGAAAGGTTAAATGGAATCAAACCACAGTTACACATAATCTGGGTTTATGTGGGAAAGGTTTAGGACCTTGTAAAGCTATTAGAAGACGGATTTATAGATTTCATAATGTATAGGAAATGTCATAATAACGTCGTTTCAATATGTGATTTTAAGATTATCTAACTCAACATATACCGCTACTTAACAAAGAATTTAACATACGTAATATGCTGGGCAAGAAATGACGTGAAATTTTCCTAATATTTGGCAAATTATAGAAACTACTACGTAGTTCTAAATTGAAATGACCGATAATTTAAAATATTTACAAAATTAAAAATATATTAAAAATAGCAAATATCAGTAAATGTTATATACTTATTCAATAATTTGTATTATTTGAATTATTCGGACTACTATTCTTATGTTAGATGTGATTTTTACGACGTTTCGGCCGATGTAATCTGCGACCCTCTTCAGGTATATCTTGGCGAATTCGGGAATCTCTCAAATTGGAGAATCCATACGAAATTTCGAACAGAAACTTTTAATCCTCTGTCACAGCTTTCTCTAGTTCCGTTTAGCAGAACTCTTAAGTAATTCGCAATTCTACTCTTAATATCGCACTGAGAGTTGAACTTTAACCTCACAAAACCGCCAGTTAGAACTGCTTATTACTTAATATTTATATCCGTTACAATATAGGTTTTTATAGAAAGTAAAAATGAATAAATTCTATAGAGACTCCAGTGTCCAATAAGACGAACCTGAAGAAGGTCTGAATACACATCCGCCAAAACATTGTAAGAATAACACCCGAGATGAAAAAACCAGTATCCAGACTGTCCAAATAATATAGATTATCAATCATATAAAATATTCCGAAATTTATTCAATAATTAATCGTTTCATAATGAGTAAATTTTTTCTTGTTAAATCTACTTCGTTTCCCATTACGAACCCGACTCCTAACTTACTTGAAAAAAAAAAAAAAAAAACAGAACACAGAAAAGATTCTTTCACTTATAGAAAAATAAAGCCTTTAAAATAGTCCACATAAAAAAAAACTCAAATTTTATAAAATGACAAATGCCTATTTGTATTTCAAGCTAAAACTTGAGAAAATACACAGCAAACACCCACAAAGTTAATATTTTTAATCAGCGTAACCTCGGAATAATACCATCGAACATTCAAAGAAAAAGATTTATTATTTGGGATCAAATGCTCAGTTCAATGATTCGATGTTATCAAGACGTACACACATGTTAATGTTATCATCTAAAAGTAAGTGACTGATATTCCTCTTACATCAACTCGAGTTATCTGTGTGTATGTTCAGACAGAGGAATGGGCAGGGAAAAACTAAAAAAGGAGTGGGAAAGGGAAGAAAGAAACAGAGGGGTAATTGATATGTAAGACATCTGTTGGATTTTGGTTAGAAGTTCTTAGTTCGTAAGACAGCGAATATTTCCAACTTAATATTTCTCGTCTATAATAATACATGTCGAGAACAGTTTTTTTTGTTTTTTTTTACCCGGTGATCACCATTTATCAAGGCCCGGAAGTCACTCAGGATAAAGGTTAATTCCAAGTACAGTACGTTAGTGTGGAGATTTGATTAAGTTTTTACTTAAGGGGCCGGTTCATTAGGAATTTGTTAACGTTGGACTTGAACACATCCAAGTTGTAGTCAGGTGGGAAGCCGGCAGACGGAACAGGCGTGCAGTTCTAAGAAAGAAGCTTTGTTAATGGAATCCACGTTTTGATTTAGGCACAGATAAAGAGTGGGGTAAATTTTTCACAGTGGATTCAGCTAGACAGGTGTTTTTTGTGAAAGATTGGCGAGGGGGGACCAGAGATTGGAGTTCAGACGAGCACCTGCCATGGAAATAACGATAAAACAAGGATAGGCTCGCAACTTCTCTTCTGTGGGAGAGAGGTTGCAGGGTAGAGAAAAGGGCATCCCCCACTAAGCCACGAAGTCTATTTTGTACTCTATCAAGGCAGGATAGGCTATTTTTAGCAGCAGTATTCCATCCTTGGACGTAATTCTATGAACTAAGAACATGTCATTATAGCAAGAAACGCCTGGCATATCAATCACTCCTCTTTTTCTTTCCTTTTTTCTTAACCCTTTTACATTCTTATCCGCCTCATAAAAACGTCAGACTTTTACTATCACTCCCATCATTACTTTATCCCCTAGTAACTCCGACAGGTATTTTGTTTTCCTAATTTGTAATTTTAAACTTTAAATACATAAAATAAGGATTACCTGATGAGATTAATACTTTAATCTAAATAGTAATTTTATTGTTGTAACGAATATAATTTTTTTACCTAAAATTTAATATAATAAAATTCTCCTCTTTCGGTTGAGCACTAACGACAACCTCGTTAAATTCATTGGATTTTATTTGTGGATACTTTTAACTTGAAATATATTTCAATCTTGAAAACTATATATAAATAATAACTTTTAGCCCCAATTACTTCGCTTCTAACTGAATTTTGTAACAATTGCATTAGACTGCTTCCAAGAATTAATACCAGTTCTAATATTATTGAAGGGATCAGCATGTTGAGCAGTTGACCATGAAAAAAACTGTGTGGGGGATTTAAGAACAAAGAAGTATTTTATCTCCCAACAGTGCTGATCAAACACCACCTCCTTTACAAAGCAAGGGTAAAAACGCTCAGTATATTGGCTTTACTTTTTTTTGCTCCAGATTAGTGTTTTGTTACTTAACCTATTTATGTTAGTAAAATATTCCTTAACCGTGTTGATCTCGTTACCTGTTGTTATCGATATTATCTTTCGATTTTTGTTTGCCCGTCCCACGTTTTCTTGGTAACTATTTGACTGATCTGCATCAACTATTTGTCTCTTCCTCTTAGACAGGGTCGAAAAAGAACATCTAATCTAGTAGGTTACATGCTGTTTGCAAAACTCTAGCCATTGCCTCGTCGTTACAATGTTGTATGCGGTTCTAGGGAAGAAAATCACTTTTTCTTTCGAATTTGCTGCACGTGTGTCACCTCAATATAAACGACCTCGTCCAACTCGATAATCAACAACATCGTACCCCTTTATTATAGAGCTGGTCAGTTGTCGGAAGCTTTCTAATTGGACTGCTTGCCTTTGAAATTCACTCCTTACTCACTGTTTCCATGATTGTACCACGATTGTATGCAGAGATTTAAATGTAATGTGGACAAAAAACTTGCTGCACAACTCTACGCTTAACACCCCTATAAATCTGGCTCTTAATTCATGGTAGCACCTTACATCTGTGTGGCGTTGTGCCTTTGGGTAAATATCAGTAAAATAGAATTTCCCATGTGGCGTTTTCCTTTCTTTTCTTTTTTGATTATATTTTCACCCCACACAAGGCACATTGCCACTTTGGTGTAGGGGGCTACTATGTGGGACATAAGCTACTGGGTTACTATGTAGGGAGTCGGGTAGCAAGATGACGGTTCACATTACACTTGAACTTCTGCAAGTCAGTACAGTTGGGGAAGCAGAGACCCGGAAGGGAATTCCAAAGTCTAGCGGTTCTGGGGAAGAAACTACTGGAGGAGAAAGCTCTCTTACATCTAGGGATCTCTACTGTGGTGTCTACTGTGGTGTAGGGGCGGGATTTATCTGCTTGTCGGGTTTGTCGAGGATATTTACGTCGCTGGGGCACAAGTGCTTGCAGTTCGTCTGAGCATTCACCATTAAAGTACTTGTAGCACAGGCAGATGGATGCAATATTTCGTCAGTGGGACAGAGGCTGAAGCTGAGATGATAGTTCAGAACCTTTCAGGTTGGAGATTCTCTTTTGGACCTTGTCTAGGAGCGAGAGACTAGTAGCAGATGCAATGGTAGCCTTATAGAAGTACAGGATACTTTCGGGCATTAGCTTTCTAGCACAGTAGAGAGAGCCTACCTTCTTCCCAGTGGTCCTGGCAATGCTCTCAATGTAATTGTTCCAACTCATGTTTCCTGTGAACGTTATGCCGAGTAGTTTAAAAGAAGTACTTTCAGATAATGAATCTTTGGCTATTGCTATTGGTGGTAGAGAAGGTGTCTTGTAACTATTGAAGGAAACAAGTTAATTCTTGGTAGCATTGAATATGACCATCCATTTTTGTCTCCATTCCACTACAGATTGGAGGTCATTCTCTAGTTTTTCTGCCATTTCCTTAGATATATGTTCATTTGTTTTCTTGTTATGCCTGTTATAGAGCGTGGTGTCATCAACATATATACCCATCTCAGAGGCAATTTTGTCGGGAAGGTCATTTATGAATATTAGGAATAATAAAGGTCCAAGGATAGACCCTTGAGGCACTCTCACATTTATATCATATTGTTTGGATGTACGATTGTAGAGGACAACCTGGATTTTTCTCTAATCTAAGAAGGATTTAATTATGTTAAGTATTCTTCCAGTGATCCCGTATGATCTGATTTTCCTGGGAAGATCTTCATGCCATACTCTGTCAAAAGCCTTAAATATATCTAGAGCTACCGCTCTACCTTCCCCCGCTTTGTCCAGTGAATGGTATATACGTTCTGAGATTACAGTTAGGATGTCTGCTGTGGAACAGGCTCGCCTAAATCCATATTGTTGGTTAGTCAGAAGTTTAGCATCTGTAAGGCGATGGACTAGAGCTTGGTTAAATATGGTCTCAAATATTTTGGTGAAAAGTGAAAGTAGGCTAATGGGGCGATCATTTACTGGGACAGTTCTTTCGTCAGAATTCTTGAAAACTGGTACTACAGAAGCAGTTTTCCAGCAGACAAGAAAGCAAGATTCATTAAGGCATTTGTTGTAAAGTTTGGAGAGAACTGGAGCTACTTTGGCGAAGCACTTTTTTAATAGCACAGCCGGGATGAGATCAGGTCCACATGCTTTTGCAGTGTCAAGATTTCTGATGATAGCATGTACCTGAGCAGGGATGATTTTCAGATCATCTAGTGTGGCGTCTGTCTGCAAAGGAAAGTGGTTAGCAGAGTCCACTGTGAAGTTGGAGGCAAACCGACTGGCAAGCATGTTAGCCTTCTCAGTTGCTGAGCAAACAATCTCATGATTGTTGGATAGTGGGGGAATTGTTGATTGCCCATTATTTACTACACTGTTGTAGATTTTCCAGAAGTCACGGGTTCCTAATTTCTGTGCTTCGATGCTTTTTTGGCGGTTTCAGTAAATCTCTCTTAGCTGTCGCTATTTCTTTCTTACAGTTACTTCTGGCTTCTATATACTTCTGTCTGTTTGAACTGGACTTATGTCGGTTAAATCTGCGGTGCACATGCTGCCTTTGCGCTATGGCAGCTGCACATGTAGAAGTAAACCATTGCAGAGAGTGGGGCTTGCTATAAATTTGTGCGTGAGAATATGTGCTTCAATTGCCATTTTGAACCATTCAGTGGTCTCATTTGCACACTGTTCAGCAGGAAGTGAAAAGATATTTCGCCATGAGGCGTCCTTGATAGGATCCCTGATGGCTTTCCAGTCAGCCATTTTATAATATCTCGTTGTTTTGAGCAATGGCTCTCCGGTTTTGGCTCTAGCTTTTAGGGCGATTTCAACCATTATCACCGCATGATCGGTGTTCCCAAGTGGGCTGTGGGCATTCGTTACACAGTCATCAGGAACTGTGGTCAGAAACAGATCTAAAAGTGGCGAGTGTTGTTCTTGCTGGTCTGGAAAACGGGTTGGAAACGTAACCATCTGTGATAGGGAATGAGATATAGAGAAGCCATGTGTTGTGGTACCAGCTGCGTCTGTGTAAGTAGAAAATCCAAGCCAGTTGCTGTGGTGGACATTGAAGTCACCAAATACATGCACTTGTGTGCTATTGTCGAGGGAAAGTGCTGTATCTATGCTGTCAGAGACTTTGTTTATTAGGGTACAATCCTGGGTCGAGGGAGAGAGGTAGAGAAAATAAAAGTAGCTAATGTTATGTTGCATGTTAAGTCTAAATCACATAAAGGTTTGATCGTCCGATTCTAGTTTAGTTTCTCTAGTCAAGGGGAGGGTATTACGAATATAGACTCCAAGTCCGTGCATATGTCTGTCAGAGACCTTACGGCAGAATGGGAGATATCCAGGCATGTTAATGTAGTTAAAAGGGATGGAGTAATGTAGGTTAGTCTCATTTAGTGCTAAGATATCCGGAGTGTTTGGTAGGAGAAATGCTTCAACATCATCTAAATTAATTCTAAGCCCACTGATACTCATAAATGCAAGCCTTAAGGAAGGGGGTAAGTTGATTTTTTTTTAACCTAAGCCTTGTTTAAGCTTAATTTTTGATTGTACTGTCATTATTTTTAGGTAAGGCGGTGCTGAACAAGTGGTTATGCAGAATACCAGACATGCGACACAAGTTGACCATCAGCTGACCTTTCATCAACTAGGATTGTGGCCTCAGGAAAGCCCACTGGGGATGAGTGCAGGGTCCCTTTCCATGCACGACATGGCACTACAAACATCCCGATATTATGCAACTGTTGGTGGAACAGCCGCTTTAAGCATTGCCAAAGATTTAGGGCCCCTGTACTACCAGTCAGAAACAGCAGCCAGGAACTGTCAATCCAGTACCCTCAACTCATTAGACGAAGGTCAACCCAATCTAATTTCACTGGCATATGTGGCACTCAAGCTCTCCCAAGTGCCAAGCTTAGAGGTGTAGGATGTGTCGGGAGTGGAGAAAACGGCATCCACTTCTCTAGTCAAGAAACAAGATCTACCACTGAGTGTTTCTGTCGAATCCCTGTGATAGTACCTCTGCGTCTGGCTAATAGGCAAAGAAGGAGTATGGAAGCTGGGCGATAGACAGAGCCTATCTACCCCTTAAGCAGTTTAGGTTTGCAAACCGGTAATTTGTTTGGGGTGCCAGCTCTAGGAATGTTGTCATCCAAGACTGGAGAGGCCCCCTTCCCCTTAGATTTAGTTCCAGAGTTTTCCTTCTCCTAGACCGATGATCTGAAAAGATCTATGGATCCATCAGCACCGAGTGGGTTTGCTCCGCGACTGGGTCCTATTCCCTATTCTCTTCAACTCTGATAAAGACATTTATCCTCTATAATTAATCACCATAAGTTAGTGATATGTGCAACACGATTTTTACATTAAACTATGACGTTTCTTTGTTAGCAGACTTAAGACTTCTAAGTCAAAGACTTATTTTGTGATGTCTAAGATGGATGCTATGCCAGTCTTCCTTCATACTAAGAAGTAAACAAATCTTGATCGATACATTTGTCTAAATCACGAAGATATAACAAAGCAATATTTTATTAACTTGAATACGAGTTGTCTGAAAAGTGTGAGGCTGTTGGTAATTGATATCTCACTAACCCGACACTGCCAGAAAGTATATCACATACCATTTACACAAGTTGAAACAAAAAGTTCTACCTCAATATTTGGTACATATAAACCTAGTTTTATTTATTATAAACTGGTCCATTAACCCTAAAAAACGTTTACTGCTTCCCGTTACCTCGAAAAGAAATAATATCCTCATCTTTTCTTGTATAATTATAATTCTGGTTTTTCAGACAGTGTCTGACAACTTCAGTTCAACATTTGTATCTAGCGAAACAATGCAGTAGTCATTCGTATGAATGAGCATATTTGACTTTGTTTGATTCAGTTTGATTGGCATTGATTGTCCGTGATTATTTTCAGACTTAGTCACCCACTTGAGAAACTATGGGAAGGTTATCAGCTTTTTTAATTAAAAGTGATGTTATGCATCTGAGAAGACAAGTCAAAATGCTTCCTAAATCGTGGCTAATTCAGAGAGATTTATTTAGAAATCATAGAAATTCTCAACGTATTATATCTGCCAATCCGATGACTCTCTATGCGAAATTAAGTACAGTTATTTTTTCGATAGCTTTGTAGCATATAGGTATTTTAAGCAACAACAACAACAACAACAACAACAACAATAACAACAACAACAACAACAATAACAATAATAATAATAATAATAATAATAATTATTATTATTATTATTAGTAGTAGTAGTATTAGTAGTTTAATTTTTAATACGCTATAATACATCTCGCATGCCAAGGGTGCTCTATGTAAAATCTGGTGCAATTATCTAAAGTAGTTTTGGAGCTGATGAATAAAAAAGATTGAATCTGTATGAATCATCATGTTTGATTTTGTTTTATTTTCAGTTATTTTCCCGGACTATTTCTACGATATATAGGGTCTATGTGAAGATTTCAAAAGTTCGTAGTGAAAGTGATGTTATGGATCTGATACGGTATCCACATCATCAGAGCCATCTTCTCACAATGCATATTGCAAACGACATTGTATCGAATAAACTAAACACTAACCGATATTTTATCCATAGATGAAGAGGCGGCTTCAGATAGTCCAGGTACTATACCGAACGCATATGACCCTACCAGATCAGATTGAATTCGAAACTCGGCATAACTGATAGTTCACGATGCTATCTTTTATACCAATCACATACCCCATCCACAGATTGGTTCAGAAAGCGATATTATCCAGTATACTATAGTCATTCAAATAAAAGAACTGAATATGTGTCTTCAAATATAAACAAACTAAAGTTCTTTACTTTTATGGTAAAAGGATGAGAATCACGTGATCGGAAAACATATTTCCTGAAAGAAAGAGATATTTGCTTTCCGGAAATAATTTAATTTCCTGTTCGAATGTGAAGAAAGTTCAAGCTAATTCAAAACAGATAGAAATTCAGTGAATCCAGTAATTAAGAAGAGTTAATTATTAAAACTTGGCACTTAGATAATGTGCAACAAAATAAATAAGTAAAAAGGTGGCTTTCTGAATTTTATATAAACCAGTATCTTTAGCACGAACGGACATGGTTAAGTTCCTCGTGGCTAAGCTAGAGTTCAAAATCAATTGAGCAGTCTAGTAGGAAATGTTCTCTCTTCTTTACAGCATCTTTATCACAAAAGAAATGTGGCTAGTTACTCGGTTCTATTGTTATTTTCATGAAACATGATCGACTAAGCATTAATATCCTTGCAAGATATTCAAAGGAAAAAATCGTTTTCTACCAAAAGGACAAAGACCTTTCCTTCATCATGTGTCAAACGCAGACGGATTTTCATGGATAAAACTTCTTTACAGGGTGGAAAGATAAAATTATCGCCCTAGAAAAGACGACATGATTTCATTGCCGTTTGATGACCGGTTTTCTATTTTTGTTGCAGACCATCTACTAGTTGACCAGTTGTATACTAATTTAATAGCGATAGAAACCTTCTATTATGTCTGAAATGTAACACAATGTTCAAGGAGCGATATCGGCGATGCGCCGCTGTACAACTCTTGCTCTCTACGATCCCATTTATGAAAACAGGACCATTGCAAGCATTCTCAGAATGCAAATCCGGACGGTTCAACGCTTTAGGGCATAGATCAACGAAGTTTCTATTCACAGTTATGATCTTTAGTGTAGCTTACAGCGAGGGCCATATCATGCCACCTCATATCTTCGAAGTCGGTTTGAAAGTCATCAACACCAAAGTGTATCTGGATGTGCTGAAGAGTGTGGTGATTCCTAAGTGACAAACTCTGGGTGTCGCAACAGGATTTGGCGCCGGTCCACAAGTCCAAAGAAACCTAAGCTTGGCTTCAGAAGGAGTGCTACAACTTTTTACCCTTCTATCACTGCCCCCTCCTCTCCCGACCTGAACCCGCTGGACTACTTCGTTTGGTTATACGTCGAGAACATCACCAACATGACCTCCCACAACATTAAAGTTAGCCTGATCGTCGCAATCCATCGAGTATTTGCCGAACTCCGCCAACGCTTGTGGAAAAGGCATGCTCTCAGTTCTGGACCCTATCGAGGCGGTGATTGAGGCTGAAGGCGGCTACATTGAATAGATGTTAGCTCTACTACATAATGAAGTTACTTAAATTGATTTTTTTATAAAAGTTTTAAAATAAAGCTGTAGTGTTTTTTTTCTTTAGAGCGATAAATTTATGGTTCCACCCTGTACAAGATATGATACTAAAATACTTGTCGTCATTTATTACAAGTAATAAAGAACGTGGAAGGTAGTTACCTCAGATTTCTGGATGAGGTTGTATAGCGTGTTAAGTCCAGTTAAAGAAAAAAAAAAGGAAAGCAAAATGGCGTCCGTATTTGATTATCTGCAAGTGGGTCTTGAAATCTCGTTACTCATATGCAAATAAGATGATGCCGGTCTGGATTAAAAGCCTGTTTCAGAGAAGTAGGATGTATTTTTACAAGCTGTGAATTTGGACTGTAACAGGTATATGTACAGTGCTGAGGCGTGCCGATTAAAACGACAACACCACACAATAGATTCAAATCTGTGGAAAATATTAACGCTGAACTGTTATACTACAGACTACAACATAGTAATCTTAAAATTTAATATTACACTTACTTGTCATCAACTGTCCTGAAAGTAATAAAACTTAGTTCATAGCCTTGATGTTGCAATATTTTGGACTTGTAATGGGGTATGATCCCACACAGTCGGACGATTCTATTTATAAACGATGCTGCTAAGAACTGACGAATCAAATTAATTCACGTTCTGCTACCAACCAATCAGAAACCAGAATTGCTTCATAAATATTAAACCTTTTCTGGAGCAATTTCACATGTTCTTTTCTGTCTCGACACGGCAAGAATATTTTGTTCTGTGGAACTGTCTACTACAAACAAGTCACCTCCCAGGACTTGTGTGTAACAGGGAATCATCTGAAACTGTTCTGAAACTAAAAATGGCTTACACTTCTAGACTTGATAAATTCGTCTGGCAATCTTTTCATCGAATTAATTCTTATTCCCGAGTAGTGATTAGTCTTTATAAGTGATGACCTTACAGTAAAATTGTAAATTTGACCGCATTTCTACAGCCTATTTTCCTAGTCTGCAGTTATCTCCATGAAAGTTACTCGTATGAGCTACAATCTTTGGTTCTCTTTTCTCCAGCCTGATTTTCACAAAAAGATGTTGGTAGTTTCTCTCAATTTTTTCTCTACACTCTTATTATTTCCATGGAAGATGCTCGACTGAGATCTAATCTCTCGTGCCTCACAGTAATAACTCGTTACCATACCATAACGAAAATAAACTTACCGACTCTCTTTTATCCTTTCATGTGTATGATTTACTCGTCTGTGAAATACACCATCACTTCGCTGCAGATAAAACATGGCCGCCGTCAAACCCTTTATCAAGAAATATTGTAATAAACCGTTACATAAGTAATTAAGCCTATTTCATACTTTTAGTTATTCAGCCTATTTCTGATAACATTAATTTCTGTTCATTAACCCTAACCTTCTAATAGCTTTTCAGTTTGAAAAAATACTGACCCAACAATGAAAAAATAAATTTACTCTTTTAACAATGTTTATGCTTGTTCAGACTTGGATTTAATAGACAAACGAGCAGGGGGGTTTCAAATTAAATCCTTACAGACCAATACAAACTCTTTTACAGACGCTTGAGTACTGCATCTAAAACGATTAAAAACAAACATATATAATGAGTGTTGCTGTAACTAAGACAACGGCGTATTAATAGTTATCGTTGGAAATGGGAGAGTAATAGATTATTTAGGGGCGGCTAAAAAACTTGCTTACATTGGATTTGAAGATGAACATATTGTAGTCATCTAAAAAAAAAGGCCAGGCAATAGAATTCAACAGGCGGGCAGTTCTAGGAAAGAAGCTTTTTTATGGAATCCACGTTTAGGTTTAGGCACAGAAAGAAAGTGGGGGAAACTTGATGTTCCTGGTAGCTATACGCGTGTTTTATGTGAAAGATTGGCAAGGGGGGGCAATATATTGAAGCTCAGACGAGCTTATTAGTTTGTTTTAAAAGAAAAGTCGTGGTTTTAAGACTGTAGAAATGTAGACAATGTATGCCGATCCAAACGCTATCACGTCTAATGCACAAATGACACTGCACCTGCGTGATTGTACAGGAAATCCGGTTTGTACTAATTTGCATGAGTTTGTGCCTCCGTGCAGATAAAAGACGTCGGATTTTTTTTATGTGGGAGGCATTCTTTCATTTGCTTCGGTCGGTGAAAGAGAGTTCATGTTGTTCGTTTCAGAAAGAGGGCGAAGAAGGAAAAAACTCAGTATCGCGAATCGAGGTCAGGAAGAAAGGGACAGTAAGAAGAAAGAACTACAAATAGAACATTGTAATTCAAGAAAAAAAATAGAATGCATTTTATTATATTTATAAAACTAATTTATAAAATTCGAGAAAGATTGACTTTTATTAAAAAAATAGAAAGACGACCAGACGAAATGTAATAATGTAAATAATAGTTAAAAATCTGTAAAAGTTTTGTAATATTTTTTGTGATCTGACTGTTCGACAAATCTTGGTTGCTAGAACTTCAGATCATAATGCAATTTTTCAGTGCAACGGTTTGAATCTATATTTACGATTGTCACAGTTTTAACACTCTTGTACGAGTTCGGTATAATTTTATTACAGCAAAATTTTAGTTAAAGAAAAAAAGCATCTGAAAATGTAAATCTTATGAGTTTTTTGAAGAAACGTTAATAGAAAACGTGACATGAAAAGGAAAAGCGAACAAATTATTTTTGATAAAAAAAAAAAAAAACAGAATAGAATTAAATTGTGCTAACTTCTTGAAAAACTTTTAACAGGACGCTTTTAATGGCTGACCTGATGAAGGTCCAATATTTATTATCTACCACGTTACGTTTTTATTTGTCGTTAACACAGATTTACGATCTACGTCGGAACAATCTATGGCGTTGTCGTGTTTATTCTCCCACAGAAGCGAAGGAAGGAAAAGAAACAGTTTTTCTTTTTACTTAAATCTTCTGATATAAAGTGAAAAAGTACATTCAGCACATAATCGAATAAGTAGTGGTTAACATGACAATATATATATATATATATATATATATATATATATATATATATATATATATATATATATATGCATACGCATGAGTGCGATATATTAGGTTGAGAAAAAAAGGACTTGCGGAATTTTTAATTTTGATTTTAAATGATTTAATTTCAAATATATTTTCGTTATAATACCTTTATTTTATACATCATTTTAAAGACCGTTTTTCGCTCTGTTCTAATCGTTTAAATTACAATTGTTTTAAAAAATTGTCCCTGTTTCAGAACGTTGAATACACGATGGAAAAAAGCAAATCGGTCATATTCCGGGTTACGCCGGCATGTTGAAAATAGTGAATTTGCTGTGGAGGTTGATTAGTACAAGGAGAGTTCAAGGGTAAATTTGCTGACGTATGTCAAACTCGGTAAATGAGGTCGACGATAGCATCTGGGATAGGTCAATCGGGCACGTGTGAAAGAGAACGTGGAAAGAAAGAAAGAAAGAAAGAAAGAAAGAGAAAGAGAAATATTATAGCAAGCCCAACTCACCCCTATGGTTAACTACAGATTGTGCAGCTGGCATTGCACAAAGACAGCATGCACTTCACCGGCTCGTACGTCATAAATGAAATGCAAATAGAAAAGAATTTACAGACGCTAGAAATCATTGTAAGAGAGTAATGAGCATAGCCAAAAGAAGATATGCTGAAATAACCAGGGAACGCATAGAATCGCAGAAGATAGGAACTCACGACTTCTGGAAATTTTATAATAGTGTAATGAATAAAGGACAATCACTATTCCTCCACTATCCAACAACCAGAAGTTTGCATGCACGGCAAACGAAAAGGTGGAACTGCTTGCTCGGTAATTCACTTCCAACTCCAACATAGATCCAACAAACGACCCCCTTCCAAATTTCTCTATGCAGACAGAAGCCACAATTGATGATCTGAAAATCATCCTTTCTCATGTTCACGGTGTCATAAAAACTTAGACACCCCCAAAGCGTGTGGGCCTGATTTTATCCTTGCTATACTATTAATAAATGCTCAACTGAGCTAGCCCCCGTACTTTTTAAACTCTACAACTAATGCCTTGCTGAATCCTGCTTCCCAAATAGGTGGAAGATGGCCTCCGTAGTACCAGTGTTCAAAGATTCTGGCGAAAGGACTAACTTCTTCGCTAAATCTTCGAGGCGCTAATCAATCAAGCACCAGTACAACACTTTGCAAAAGCTAATCTTCTTTTTGACAAACAGTATGGATTTAGGCAATGTCATTTTACTGCAGATATTTTAACAGTCATCTCTGAACGCATATACCATGCAATGGATAAGGCGGGTGAAGCCAAGGCTGTAGCCCTCGACATATCAAAGGCCTTTTACAAATTCTGGCATGAAAGGCTGCTAATGAAAATCAAATCACATGGTATAACTGGACGAATACTAAATATAATGAGATCCTTTTTAGACAGTAGGAATATCCAGGTTCTCATTGATTATTCATTAATGTGGGAGTGCTTCAGGGGTCGATCCTGGGACTACTATTATTCTTGATATTCATCAATGACATCCTCAATAATATTGAGTCCGAGATGGGTATATTTGATGATGATACAACGGTCTATAACATGCATGAGTGAAGACAATGGCTGAATCCTTAGAAAATGACTTTCAGACCGTAGTTGAATGGGGACGTAAATGGATGGTGCCATTTAATGCTAGTAAGACTAAGTTTCTCTCCTTTAACAATTACAAGAAACCTCTCCAACCGCTGATAACCATGACAAATAACCCCCTACCTGAGAAATTTTCCTTCAAACTTTTTGGCTTAACATTCGTAGAAAATATAAATTGGAATAAATATATTGAGAACATTGCGAAGGCTGCTGTAAGGAAGGTGGGCTCTCTCTATCATGTTAGAGAACTGCTCACACCTGAGAATATCCTGTACCTCTATAAGACCACCATTCGCCCATGTATGGAGTATTGTTGCTATATCTGGACTGGTGCATCTTCCACTAGTCTCTCCTTCATGGATAGGGTCAAAAAAAGGGTCTGCAATCTAATCCCACTTTGTCAACTAGGCTCAAACCGCTGTCCCAGCGCAGCAATGTTCCATCTCTGTGCCTGTTTTACTAGAATTTTAATAGAATGTACTCTGATTTACTAATTACACCTGTGCCCCCCCTTCAACGTACATATCCCCGACAAAACTGCTTAGCAACAAATTAATGTTGGAATTACAGACGCTATATATAGGAAGACGTCGACAGGTTCGTGCAAAAATTGCAAAAGCCTATGTCGTCATCTCCCCTTTGCTGAGGTTCCCAACTGTCAGAATATTGTCTACTCAAATAGCTTCTTCCCTAGAACAACTAGACTTTGGAATTCTCCTCCTGCTACCTGCTGCCTAAGCTGTACTTATATGCAGCAGTTCAATACAACGTAACCCAACATTTTAATCTTTCTGCATAGCATGGTCCCAATTAGTAGTCCCTTTCGCCCAAGTGGTAATATGTCTTGTTTGAGGTGAAGGTGAGTAAAAAAACAAAAAGAGAGAAGATATATTTTCTCTCGTGTGCAAGTCAGTTTGGTTTCCTATTTTGGACGAAGCTGACGAATCAAGATTGGCATAAAGATGCGTCGGAAAAAAACACAAAAAGAGTGTGAAAAAAATTAATTTTCCCTTAAAATCCAACGACTGCTCAGTCGGGGAAAGGAAGCAATGTGCACCTACCTTAAGTTGCGGAAGAATTGCCACCTTCGGTGACGTGACAGTTAACAATTGCTAGCTAGCAAAGCTTAGGTAATCAAAGAATAGCTTTCCGGCACCAGCCACAAATGCATCTGAAAAAAAAAAAACTTGACCACTGGGCAGAATCTCCTTTTAAATAACCAAAAGGTCATGTGATTAACTGTCACCTGACCTGAGGGGGGGGGAACTTTAAAAAGGCAGAGAAGGCAAGGCAATTTCTTTTTGTTAGTTGTTGGTAAGTGCACCCCGCTCTCCCTCTCTTGAGCAATCATTAACCCCCCCCCGTTTTTCACAAGAGTTAAGAACGGCCAATAAAAAAGAACAAAACTAAGCATTCACTTAAAAAAAAAAAAACACTCGTTTGCTCATTTATTCGTCGTTTCCAGGCCCGAAGAATCGACACAGAAAGAAGTCAGGAACTGAGGTATGCCTAATTAATTGCTTGTTATACACACATGAACACGCGTGTAAAATTAGACGATAAAACATTAAAATCACGGCAAATACAGATACATACATAGACAGACGATCACGGCTGCGCAGACACTTATACATAGACACAGAGAAAGAGACACACGCACTCACATGTATATCACACGTATATTACGCGATGGACAATATCTCCCAACCCCGATACACAACATATTTGTTTTGGTGATGCGATGACCATTTCGTGACCTCATGCCACGAAAGAGAATTTGGGTACACGCGAAAAAAAAAAATGAAAGAAAAAAACAAAGAAAAGAAACCCAACGCGAATGAGTCCACAGAACTAAAAAGAAAATAGAAACATAGAAAAAGGGTGAGATGCCGCATACTAAATAATAAAAATAAATAGCTTTTATGAGATCTGAGAGAAAAAAGGCGGCGATATTAAAAAAATGTGTGTCTAGCGTGAGATAGACAGAGAGTGACATGGTTGCCACGAAAAAGAAAGCAAAGAACTTAATAAAAGAAAAACGAATAGAAAGAAAGACAAATGATTTAAATGTCAAACGGATTGTACATTTTTAGTTAGTTAGCAGAAACCCTGTATTCATGAAATGACAATTGTTTTTGTGTTTTTTCCGTTGTGAAAAGTTTTAATGTGGCTATATAAAACTTTAAGCATTTGTGAAAAGAGAAGGCGCAACTGAATTTTCTTGCTTTTAAACAATGGACATGTTCTGAAATGTAAATGAAAGATTTTGTCGAGGAGAAATGTTTGTTTTATTTCAGGACAAATGTTGCTGGGTGCCTCTGAGTAGACCGTGGCCTTGTTCATGTTCGCACAGACGTTCTTTTTTGGATGTTAATGATGTTTATTTTTTTTTAAGGAAAAGGGGAAACTATGGAAATATAAAAAAATAAGGTGTAATGAATTTTAAGAGAAATTGTTGAATGTAAAACGTGTGTTTGTAAAGAGAATTTGTTTTCTTGGGTTTGTTTTTAAATTTTAAGAATAAAAAACAGAGTTACTGAAAACATTTGAAAAGAGAAGAATTGTAAGACCATAATGTCTGTGAATTTTGATAATTTTTTTTAAAGGAGAAAATTATTCTTTGAATATAACATGTAAGATTTCTTGAATTTTCCATGGGTTTGTAAAGAGATTATCTGAGCATATTTCTTCAATTTTTAATAAGATCTTTTTAGAAAAGATTCTTGGATCATAAACGTGAGGTGGTCCTCGATTTGATGATTTGTTTTGAAAAAAAAAATTAACTGAACATAATGCTTAAATTGGTATTCTGACTTTTGTTTTGGATAATTATAAACGAAAATGTCTCTTGTGTTTTAGAGAACGTTTTAGGAAAGTATTGTTGTAAGCATAACAGCTGGTATGCTTGAATATTTTTTTAGAATTTTTTACTGATTTTTTGTTTTGTTTTGAAGACGGACTGTTGTTCACGTTACCTTTAATTCCTGTTATTTTCGGAGCTTTTTTTTTAGTTTTTGAAAAGAGAAGCAGAATAAAATGTTTTTGAAATCGTACGCTGTGAATTCAGCCCATGAAAATGGAAGTGTTTCTCCATTATCGGCTGGGTTGGTCGGTGCTTCCCAGATTAGAGAACACGAAAGAAAAAGCAAACGTATTATTAGGTTGATGTAAAAAATAATGTATTTTGACGTTCAACTATATATATATATATATATATATATATATATATATATATATATATATATATAAACCACATTGTTTTTCCACCAACCTAATATTTGTGATAAAAAAAAACAGAATAGAATACAATTGTGCTAACATCTTGAAAAACTTTCATCCCGGAAGCTTTTAATGGCTTACCTGCTGAAGGTACGATATTTACTATCTACCACGTTACGTTTTTATTTATCGTTAACACAGATTTACGTTGTCGTACTAATTTTCTCACAGAAGCGAAGAAAGGAAAAGAAACATTTTTTCTTTTTATTTAATCTTCTGAAGTAAAGGTTGGAGAACTGTGTAAGAACTTTAGATTTTTGTCGGTATAATGTTGTTGATTATTGTGATGTTTGCAGTTTATAGTGTGTATTGTAACATACCTATATTAATGTTGATATTGAATGAAAAATGTACATGTAAGGGGTTTCCTATATCTTTTTGGTGGGACTGCTCGCTTATTAGATGAATTTTTTATTATAACTATTAAGAAAAAACACAAGAAACAAATCGTAGTTTCGAGATGTGAGCGAGACATAGGGGGAATGCGAATGTCAGTGACAAGTGTTCATTTAAATAAAAAGGTCGTCTTATGGTCAGTAATTTGTTTTTCCGGAAGGGATTCGCATGATTTATATTTTTTTTTTTCGTGATTTTCTTCCGACACAGATGGTTGCCTGGAAATTCGGTGTTCGCATTCGCTATGGCCCAAAAAGGGCAAGTAAGCTAAAACTTTGAAATCGATTCCCTATATGATGAAAAAAATGTGAACAGGGGCCACTTCGAGGCACTTACACGAGCTGAAAAAATGCGACGTATCTGGAGGGGCATAAGGCCCCCAGACACGTTGGTTAGCAGACGTTTTAATGGCAAATGAAGACATTACAGGGGAACAACTAACGTTATACGAGAATGATAAGGTGTATAGAATAATGGTACGCTGACACACATTACTTAAGAGTATATAATATTATTCAAACACGGTAGTTAAGTTGAAGTCTTAGTCATTTAGAACTGCTTTAAAGCTTCACCGCTCATTCATTCTTCGACCAAATTTCAAACAATTATTGCAGTTTATAGATCATCTTCTCAGCTATATTATAGAAATTTTTTTTCAATTTTCGTTCAGTAAAACAAAAGTTATGATGAATTTACTGGTTTTCAAAATCGTAAAAAAACGTAAGAGGTGAGCGACGTTTTTTATGACTGGTTTCCATAGCAACCACGTCGCTTCAGCGACTAGTGTTGCTACTAATCAACTACTGTCGCGAAAAGAGAAGTAACAAATGAAACAGACAAAATGAAAGAATGAAAGAGAGATAATTGGGGGGGGGGTTATTGAAGCAGACGAGTGCCATACATTGTTATTACATATGTGTATGGTACGTTTATGGGGGCAAAAAAATAAGACTGAAATTAAACAAAGAACAAGTGAATTTAATGCAAAAATCATGGATTCCAATAGAAAAATGCGAGCATGAAAAGTAATATGGTTAAATTTAAACATGGAAAAGTTAAAGACTAGTCCTTAAAACCGGAAAAGAAAAAAACAAGATATTCTAGTATAAAATACAATAAATTTACAACTTAAAATATTGCAGCATTAATTTAAAAAAAATATTCAATTTAACATTATATAATCAATCTTAATGCTGTAATATTTTAAGTTATAAATTTATTATATTTTTTACTAGAATATCTTGTCTTTTTCTTTTCCAGTTTTGACAGGTAGTCATTTACTTTTCCATGTTTAAGGTTAACTATATTACTTTTCATGCTTGCATTTCTCTACCGTAATTAAGTCTTTGTTAAGCATATATGTGGGATGACCTCGGTTTTGTTGTCCTGGTATTTCGGGCAGGGATTTAGAAAAAAATAGCACATGGTCCCATTGAAACGATAGTTAGGGGTAGAAACGCTTTTCCCTCAGCGTTTAGTGGTTAGGGGTATACTTAGAATTGTGCGACGTTTTCCTGGGTCTGCGCCAAGCGTTGTGGTTTTTGAAGATTTGAAATCCGAGGGATTCAGTACGTAGAAGATATCTTGTGTGTTTAGATAGCTGACCATCGTAAATATACGTTTCCGTTTCGTTCCCCAGAATTATAGTAGGATTAACATGGGACGTATAAGTTAATGACAGAAATACAAGAATAGTCTACCGACACCGGGGAGGGGGGGGTCAGAAAAATCCGGCTGACGTGCGGATCGTCGAGAGGTCAAGTGATTGAGGGCTTCGGCGTAATGGTTTTCAATAAGAAAGAATGGGGACCGCCAAGACTCAGAAAGAATAAAACCAAGCATTCAATTAAAAGAAAACAGTCATTTGCTCATTTATTCGTCGTTTCCAGGCCCAAAAGAGGCGACACAGAAAGAAGTTAGGAACTGAGGGATGCCTTATGAATTGCTTGTTATACGCACATGAACACAGTATAAAAATTGTCATTATGATCACGGCAAATACAGATACATACATAAACAGACTATCATGGTCGCGCACATAGATACAGAGGAAGAGATACACGCACCTATGTGACATGAACGACCCAAAGGGCGGTTGAGCCCCCCGAAAGAGGGAGGGAAAACTTAAAATTCACTATGAAAAACAAACAATCATTACTCTTAAGTAAATATGGTGCGCTCGGGCGACAGAAAAATCCCTGCTGAGAGAAAATAACAAAATAATAAATGACTGTGTTTTATTCATCTTTGTTTTATCCGTCAATAACCACACCACTTTAAAGGTTGAGCGAAAACATATGCGGTGATCCGGTGCAACAATGCGAATTCATATTTTAGAGAATGAATATTTACACCTCGAAGACAGCTCACCTGACATAAGGATCATGAATGTGACCCTGAAGGTCTGGTAAACAGCTCGCAATCTTTGCAGGTGCGATTATGTGGGAATGCTAAAAGAGGAACGAATCTAGGCATGGCGGAAGTGACACTGTCGTTGTTGATTGGTTGGAGGAACACTCTACATTAACCTGCCACGTACTATATAATGTGCAGAGTCGAAAAAAGTCAGCCAAGGAGTCAGTCAGTAAGAGTGATTCAGTTGAGAGTTCAATTTCGAAGTTAGAAGTGTATAATGAACGCGTACTCTCCTCTCCACGACGTCCCTTATTACTAATGTCGCACTACTAAGAAAGAAAGAAGTCCTTAATACTATAGATGTCAACTTATATGAACTCAATACTTAAACTGTAAAGAGCATTTGTACATATACCTTTTTGTTTGAAAATTAATCAGTAGACTAGAAGAATCTGAGTTTGTTTTCTTTTCTCTGGTCATTGAATTGCCTTCCTGTCGGAAGGCGAATTGTAAATCACTTTTTCTTTTTCTTTAGCGAGCGACCGACCAGCGAGGCGATGGGATATCAACCCTGACGCGAGAGAAACTAACAAGCGCCAGCCACGAGTCGAAAACTGACCAGCGCAACCAACGGTCCCTACTGCATTAAAAAGGTCACATCTGGTCATTGTCGATCAGAATAGTGACTCGGGCGAGATCAGAGTTAACGCCCACATGTATATCACACATATATACATATCACGCAAACAACGCTCGTATAAAAGATACGTAATGAACGACATACACACTAAAAATAATATCTCCCTTGCTGCACAACATTTGTACAATTTTCTTGTTTTAATTCAAGCAAGGCCGAAAAATTGACGAAACAGTTCTCGATATCACCGAAGCGTTTTGATTAAGAACCACTAATGGACGCACAACACAATGTTGGTTTAAGAAATTTCGTCGCGGCGACGAGAGTTTTGAAGATTATGAACGTAGTGGTCGGTAATCGGTTGTTGACAAAGATCAATTAAGAGCCTTAATCGAAGCCAATCCACGAACAACTGTTCAAGAACTTGCTTATGAATTAAGATTTAAATTAGAGATTTGAAAGACAAATATAATTTGATAAACGGGTGCCTCACGAATTAAACGACAACCAAAAGAAACGCCCTAATGAAGTATCATCTCTTCTTTTATACAACAAGAACGAACCGTTTATCGACCGGGTTGTTACTTACGATGAAAAGTGGGGTCTTTACAACAACCGGCGTCGCTTAGCTCAGTGGTTAGACGCAGACGAAGTTCAACAGCACTTCCCCCCAAAAAAAGTCATGCTCAGAGTTTGGTAGTCTGCGACCGGTCTCATACATTACAGTTTTTTTTAATGCAGGCGGAGAAGTACTGTCAATAAATGGATGAATATTACCCCAAGAAATATTAAGATGCGAGGAATAATTGTCTTCGGTTCACCACAAAATATTGAAAAAAATATAACACTTAGTTTTTGTTTTTGTTTCTGGGAAAGAAGGGAGAGAAAGGAAGAGAGAGAGATAGGGAGAGGGAGAGAGGGAGAGAAAGAGCATTTGTGGAAAGAAGAAAAAGCATGTGTGTACGTGTTTTCAGCAGCCTTGTAAATTTCGGTTCTCATATCTTTCTTCCCCAGTCTTCATTTTCTATGAGCGACGTTTTTTACAAAGGAAGAAGTAAATGTTGCCACCCCTGCCGGCAGTTTTGTATCAGCAGTAACCGGAGAGATCCTCTTGAGTTATTCTTTCTTTCTATATTTAATCATACTCTCAATAACAATGCTGGAGGTAAATATATATATTTTAACTGAGCTGGCATTATCCAAAGATCCGAACTTGTGTAACTCCCAAAGAGGCTGTCATCAGCAGGTGCAAAGTACCGGGATTGCTGTATTGCCATTTAGTGAATAGAGTCTGGACCATGCAATAGTTTCTGGTAGGGTATCTCGGTGCCATATTAGTAGGAAGTGTTACGATTTTCCCCACGTCATTGGTCAACAAAAAATCTTTACTTTCTCCTTTCTTTTTTCTTTCACCCCGTGTCCTTCTTTAATCAATGCTGCTGTTTATTTCCACAAAACACCCAAAACTCACGATGAACAGGAAACATTTTAAAAAGATTACACCTAGAACACACAATTTCCAACGCAGACCTCTGCTACTATCTCCTCTGTAACATCAGGAATTTAAGTTCTAACCTTCCGAAGTTGAAATCCAATTACGAGAGGCTAAATTTGACCCGTTGTTTCTTTGCGAAACTGGTAGTGTCTCAGCTATTTCCTTAGACGATTTCTTGATTAAAAGTTATTCTAGCTTAACCTCCATACCTAATCCCATGACCGCCACGGACATGGAATATGTACCTACATTAGGGATGGCTTTCTCTGCGACAGGAACTTCTCAAGGAAGATCCTAAACCATTCTGCATTTATTACGTTTGTTAATTTTTAAGATGAGGATTGGTTATTCACATTATTTGGTTTCTTTCGGACTACCATTCTCACCTTAAAAGTCATTTTCTTAACGTTTAGGTCGATGTAACCTGCGACATTATCCAGGTGTATCTTGTCGAACATATACCCTACGTGTTGTTGTACTTACAGCACCGTATTCCTATCTTCACTATACCGTCTTCACAACGATGGTGTCAGCATATTTGAGAATATAGTAGAAAAAATTAATCACCTCCTGACTGCCCATTCCTCAACCAGCATTTACGTATGTGAAGATTTTAATGACTACAAAGTTTACGAACCCACTTGTATTCCCGGGTGCAAATGAAACTCCAACATTAGTAAGTTGTTCAAACGCTGCCTTAAGGAAAGATGGTCCCCAACACCTTGAAAAAACGTCGACAGTCTTCACAATAGTTAAAAATACAGGGTATCGACCTTCAGTATCTCAGTAGAGACCAATTAGATTGCTGTGCGCCTTGAGTAAATTGCTTTAGTTCATGATAAATAGAGAAGGTGTAAATCACCTCAGAAATATAACATAGCATTAGTGAATCTACTGACGATGACTTCGTTTTAGAACAGTAGCTGTTGACATATTTAACCCATTTTATAGAATCTAGCATAAAGCAAAGGTCGACTTCATTAGAATATCAGCAACGGAAATAGCTGGGAATATCATCACGAAACTTTTTTTCTTTGCCAAAACAGTGGATTTTTCGTTTATTTCTACCGCTCCATTGACGCTCCAAAATGAGAATATTAACTAAAAATAAATGCAATAAGTTAAACTAAATTAATTATTGTTTCATTTTGATAGTGATTTAAACAACGATTGAAAAAATTGCATAATTCGGGTATTTGATATAGGGTTTTTGATATAGGGTTTTTGACATAGGGTGTTTGATGAACAACAAAATTAATAGCCAATAAACTGCTCAAGATTATTTAGATATTAATAATTAAAATTAAATTCTCCACAGATATGTGTCTATCGGTTTTACTGAAGTGCTAGTATCAGCTTAAATATTTGGCTCAAAAGATTAGTTTTATAGGACAAGAGAATGCTATAAGATGCGTTACAATAAAACTCACTCTCAATTCTTTCTCTCTCTCTCTCTATATATATATATATAAATATATATATATATATACATATATATATATATATATATATATATATATATATATATATATATAACCACCCATATCCACCACCAGAAGATGTGATCTAAGTTTAGAAATGTTAAACAAAAGACAGTTTATTTTGACTCGCAAAATGTTTAAATAACTCTGTCGGCATTCTCCGGTAGGGGCGCATCAGAGGATTGGCGATACAAGGTCTTTCTCAAAGATAGAGAAGATGACACCTGTAACAATGGACCTTCTAGGACTGCAGAGGATCGTAGCTTAGCCCGACAGAGCAAAGCCACGTGTCGTTAAAATGTCTACATCTCGTGGAAATTATTCTAAACAACGATAACGAATAACTCGATCCTGGCTGAGAACTTCAATACGTAAGGAAGGAGGGTTACAACGATTTTCATTGTATTATTCTGAACGTTTCTTTAACATATAGTCTTATTCCAGTCAAGCCAGTAAGTTTGCAATAGGCATATTGTATATAAGCACAACGTTGCATTCAAGAAGTAAACATTATTCTTTTGATAAATCCTTGTGCTGTTGATGGAACCAATCTGATGAATTAAAATCTGAAACCTTCTGTGAAACGAGTCCATCACTGATGCCCAACCAGAAAACATCTGGAAGATGTATTTTACGATTATATTCATATTTTCATCAAGAAAAAGAATGTTATATCAATAAATGTAAAACAGTGAAAGTCTAACAAACATGAAATTTTAAATAGAAAAGTAAACGTGACTTAAACATTTTCGTTTTTAATCTTTCAAGCGGTATATTTCAGTCCAAATCAAACATAAAACCATGGTAAATTAGTTGGAGATTTACAAGATATGTCCGAATAGATAAAAAGAAAATAGTATCGAGAAAATATCAAGTCTTAAAAAATAAAGATCAGGGAAGCAATAGCATTTACTTTTAAGTTGCAAAATAAATTGCCCTTCTACGACGTAGTATAACAGTCTGATAACCTTTGCAATATGGGTTGTCGAATGACTGTCAACGGAACAATAATCTAGAAGAGAATTGTAATAAGATAACTCGCTGTTTACCCAAGTTAATTCACACATGACCAACCAATGGAGCAAATTCGAAGCGAAGACAAAGGAAAAGCATCGACTCTCCCTTATAACTATTCGATCATGTGGTGCAGGTCAAATGATTCCAGTAACTATAAGTGTTAGGAAAAACATGACAACCTTTGGTTAAATATTCGAAAACACAGTATATTGCTTTTTTCTTCTTGTGCAGTCAATCCTCAATGGAAGTAAAGACGTGAGTCCCGCGACATCATTGATTAACTCGAGAGATGTTTAAGGGATATATATCGTTTTAGAGCGAGTGTTAAAATGTAGCGATAGACATTAAGCTATATATTTCTCCCTTCATTTCCATTTCTCTTCCCCTCCCTCTCTATCTTTCCTTAGGGGATGATAATCTGATAAAAAAGGAGGAAGGTGTCGGTCTCCTAATCGTCTGGGTACAATTAATTGCAATTAACACAAACTGAAATTGGAAGTAAAACACTTTTTTACTTGAAGTTTTTCTTTCTTTTAAGATATAGGGACCATATGCATTTTCGGACAAAGTCGGGTGATTCTGCTAGTCTTTCTTTGAAAGCAATGCAACACTACGAAATTATTTGGAATTATTTTTTTCTAAAATTAAATGTAGAACTGGGAATAAATATTCGTTTAAAAATAAATAAAACACTAAACAAATAGATGTCGCCATTTTTGTAAGAGTTCATCTTTAGAGAAAATTGACGCAATTTTTAGCACTTAGAAAAAAAAACCGATGATTTTGTTGCAGTGGAAATGATATAAGAGTAACCATTGTCTTTATTTTCTCCAAAATGAAAGTTAATCTATGGTTGCTCCACTTTTATTTCAACATTGTTTTTTTTTTTATTTTTGGTGTTCTGTTTTGTTCGTCTTTTTTGGATTCTTTTACTCACTTTTACGCCATTAATTCCGTATTCACGTTTTATTTATTCCCTTTCTCGTTATTACCTCTTTATTCCTTCTGTATTTTTCTACAGTCGTTAAAACAAGTTTAGAATCATTTGCTAGAATAAGGTTATTCATTGGTTTCGAAATATATTTAACATATGCGTTTATATGATGTACTAGCTAACTGCTGTTACATCAGCATTTACCTATATGCCTCCTTGTTTAGCAGCCATTGCGATGATTTATTTGTAGTTAAAGAATTTGACAAAAATAGGTACAAAATACACATTTTCAAAGAAAAGTTCGCATTGGGGCAATACCATATTTGGTATTGCGGGAATAAGATTATTAAAAATATGTCAGACGTATTGCTTTACGTGATTTTACATTATAAATCAGATCGATGCTGTTGCACCAAGTGTCATTATCGTTGGTTTGAAACGTCAAATTTCATTATTTACAATTTACTAGCTATGTTAGATGTTAGTTGTATAGTTTCTTATGCAATCATCTCTTTTCTTATTATATTTTTTTTACATGGAGGTCACCACTTATCAAGACCCGGAGGCCACTCAGGGATAAGGGTTATTGCGTGTACAGTAATCAATGAGATAGTATTGTAGTAATCATTAGTATTGGAGATCTGATAGAGTGCCTTACTTAAGGGGGGCGGTTTGTCAGGAATTTGTTTATGTTGGAATTGAAGCCATCCAAGTTGTAGTCAGGTGGGAAACAGGCAGACGGAACAGAGTTCCACAGTCGTGCACTTCCGAGAAAGAAGCTCTGCTCATGGAATCTACGTTTGGATTTAGGCACAGATAAAGAGTGGGGAAAATTATTGACATAAGTTTCAGCCAGACGGGTGTTTTTTGTGAAAGATTGGCGAGGGGGGGACGAGAGATTGGAGCTCAGACGAGCACTTGCCATGGAAATAACGATAAAACAAAGACAGGCTCGCAACGTCTCTTCTGTGGGAGAGAGGCTGCAGGGAAGAGAAAAGGGCATCTCCCACTAAGCTACGAAGCCTATTTTGTACACTGTCAAGGCAGGATAGGCTGTTTTTAGCAGCTCCTGCCCAGATTTGGCAGCAGTATTCCATCCTTGGACGTACTTAGCTTTTATACAGATAGAGAATTGCATCAGTAGTAAGATATCTTCTGGAGCGGTAGAAGGATCCCACCATTTTACCAGCGTCCTTGGCAACAGACCTGATGTACGTGTTTCATTTCAGATCAGAAGTAAAGGTCAAACCCAGAAGCTTGTCAAAACATGGATCCTCCCCAAGACGAGAGCGACCCATTTCAATTGATGCCAGATGGGAATCAGAGCGTTTATGATGTAAAGATAGAAGCTTGGTTTTAGATGCATTAAAAGTGACCAGCCACCTCTTCCTCCACTGTACCTCGCGCTCAAGATCAGAGAAAAGATAATTAGAGAGAACTTTGTCATTTACGGCCTTTGATGTGTTGCCATAGATGGTCGTGTCATCAGCATAGATGTCAACGAATGATTTAAGTATGTGTTTTGAGAGATCATTGATGTAGATCAGGAAGAAAGTTGGGCTCAGGATGGACCCCTGAGGGACTCCAGCATTAATACTGAGGGCCTCTGATTTCTGCCCATCAACCAGTACTTTTATGAACCTATCGGAGAGAAATGATTTAATGATTGAGAAAACATGTCCAGTGATATCGTAGCTGGAAATCCTGTGAAGTATGCCCTTATGCCATACCTTGTCGAAGGCTTTCGATATGTCAAGAGCAATTGCACTGGAAAGGAAGCCTTTGTCAAGAGATTCACTAATCCTATGAGATATAACCGTTAGCACATCTGCTGTAGATCTTGCGGAGCGGAAACCATATTGCATGTCACTAAGAAGGTTGTTTCTGCTGAGGTGGTTGACTACTTCTTTATTTACTATGGATTCCAATCATTTGACTCTTATAACAAGTATGCATAATGATCATTTAATCATTTAATCATGCCTCTATCATACTTAGAGATCGAGAATAGTCTCAAATATGAGAAATTGTTTGGAGCGATAGAAAGAACCGATTTTACGAAGCAGAAATATCAAATGAATGAATTGTAAGGTTATTCTACAAAACAAGAATGCCTTGGTAACACTCGCTAAAAAATTAAAACAATTATCAGAAACAGAATTTCTGACGTTGTTGAAGTGCGACCGACCCCCCCCCCAAAAAAACAAAAAACAAACGAACAAACAAACACAAGTCGTTGTTGTCAATTGCAATTAATTGAAACAGATTATTATTATTTGTTTTCTTATTCATCAATTTATCATCATGGACGGAGAGAAAATGAGAGGGGAAGAAAGAAAAAAGAGAAAGACAGAGAGAGAGAGAGAATGAGAGGAGGAGCGAGGAATAGACACGGATTGTTATCTATCGTTGCATTTTAAACAGTATCTATATACTTGCCTCTACAACGATTTCTCGTATTCCGCAACGCAGATCACGTGACTCCTAGATTTCCTAGTTCTGTTTATACACAAGCAAAACTTAACTTATTGAAGCATCGGCAACGATTACTATGTGCTTAGATGGATTCAAAGCCGCACAATACACAATTTGATGATTCGTGTGCAACGAGTAAATCTTGGGAAATAAATAAAAAAAATCTTTCAACGACACAAATTTTGCATTGTCTGTCAAGCTTCAGCTTTTTTTCGATTCACCGTAGAGTTGGTTTCCTGTGTGTTTGTTTTATAACCTCCATATTCTTTCACGAGGTGTGCTCAGATAAATTTATTGCACCTACACAAATATATCACCGACCAACAGCAACTTCTAACGACTTCACTGTATAAGTCCTGGAGATTTTCTAATCTTATAATTTCTTCCATCGAGCCACTTGAATTTGAAATTCCTTTCCTGTTCACCGTTTCCCCGATCTGTACAGAAATATAAATGTAATGCTAAGAAACATATTGCTAAACAACAGCCTACTTTTATTTTACTATAATGAATCTAGTTCGTAGCTATAGTAGTCCCGTACATGTCAGTGGTAATATGTTTTGCTTATAGTGATTTAAACTGAAAGAAAAAAAAACTCTGACGACTTACGACAAGCATAAACCGAGACAAAATAAAGATATAATTTGTTTAACGAGCATTCAGTGCAAGAAGATAACCATACGTTTTTACAAACTCGTCCACAAAAATTGATTATTGAATAATTGAAAAATATATTTTCTCCTATAGTTTGTATGAGAGATATTTTGGTACACAAATTATTTAGAATACATCTACAGAAATTAAATTATGTATTACTATATAAAAGAAATCATACATTTTTATTTGAATTATTACAATTTACAACAATGCTAAACAGAAGTTTTCCCTATTAAAGCCCCCCAAAAATCACAAACGCTTATATACAGGGTTGCGGAGTCGGATGGTGAAAGTCCGACTCTGACTCCTTGAATTCCCACTCCGACTCCTGACTCCGACTCCCAACTCCGACTCCGACTCCCAACACCGACTCCTTGATCCCTATGTTGAAATCTATTCTGCAGATCCATATATCAGCCTCCCACACCTATTCAGCATTTTATAATTACTTTTCATATATATCATTTTTTATGTTTAGCATTCACTTGTATGATAAATATACTCACATATACACTCTACCAGCTTTATTTATTTTACTCACGTTAACTCCTAACAAGGCATATCACCACTTGGACGAAAAAGGCTACTTTTTGGGACCATGTCCAGGAAAGATTTGCAAGATGTCGGTTTATGTTATATTTAAACTTCTGCATATCAGTGCAACCAGGAAAGCAGGTAACAGGAAGGGAATTCCAAAGTCTAGCTGTTCAAGGGAAGAGACTATAAGAATAGAAACTTTTTGGCATCTAGGGACCTCAACAGTGAAGGGGGTGAGATCTTATTGCTAAACGGGTTTGTCGGGAATATGTACGGGATACAAGTGCAACGAGTTCACCAGAACACATTCCATTAAAACAGGCACAGAGATGCAATATTGTGACGATAAGACAAGAACTGGAGCTTAGTTGATAAAGTGGGACAAATTAGATTGACAACTCTTTTTTGGAACCTATCCAAGATGGAGAGGCTAGTGGTAATTGCACCAGCCCAGATGTCGCAACAATACTCTATGCATGAGCGAATGGTGGCCTTGCAGAGGTACGGGATACTCTAAGGTGTGGATAGTCTTCTAGCTCGACAGAGGGAACCCACAATCTTTGCAGCAGTCTTTTCAATGTCCTCTATGTATTTGTTCCAGTTCATATTGCCCACAAAGTAAAATATGGTAAAATAGTCCCAAAAAAGGAGTTTGAAGGTATAATTCTCAGGTAGGGTGTTATTTTTCATCAATATAGGCTGTTCAAAAGGTGTCTTGTAATTGTTAAAGGAGAGCAGCTTAGTTTTCTTAGCATTAAATGTTACCATCCATTTGCATCCCCATTCAATTATGGTTTGGAGGTCATTTTCTAATGATTTTGCCATTGTCTTAAATTTATGTACATCTGTTCTTCCCTAATGCATGTTTGGGAGCATTGTATGATCATTAATATACCCATCTCGGACACAATATTATCAAGGAGGTCGTTTTTGAATATCAGGAATAATAATGGTCCAAGGATCGACCTCTGAGACACACCCGCATTAACGTTATGCTTCTTGGATGTATGTCCATTAATGACAACCTGTATGCTTCTATTGTCTAAGATGGATCTTATTATATTTAGTATAAATCCAGTTATAACGTACAATTTAATTTGTCAAAGGCCTTGGATGTATCAAGGGCTACAGCTGTGACTCCACCCACTTTATCCAGTACATGGTAAATGCATTCACAGATAAATGTTAAAATATATGCAGTAGAACAACATTGCCTGAATCCATACTGTTTATCAGAGAAAAGATTTGCTTTTGCGAGGTGGTGAACTCGTGTTTGATTAATTAAGGTCTCAAAGATGTTAGTGAAGAGGGGAAGAGATTAATGGGGCGATAATTCATCAGAATTCCTGTATATTGGTACTACAGAGGCCATCTGCCACCTATTAGAGAAGCAAGATTCAACAAGACATTTATTGTAGAGCTTGAAAAGTATGGGGCTAGCTCAGTTAAACATTTCTTAATTAGTATAGCAGAGATGAGATTGTCCTTTATTCACTAAACTAGCATAGATTTTTCAGAAATCCCGAGTTCCTATCTTTGGCGATTCTATCTGTTCCCTGATTATTTCAGCATGCTTTCTTGTGGCTGTCACTATTTCTCTCTTACAATAATCTCTAGCATCTAGGAATTTTGCCTATTTGTATTTGACTTATGATGTACAAACTGGCGAAATGCATGTGTTGTCCTTGTGCCATGGCAGCTGCACAATCCGTAGTGAACCATGGGGGGGAGTGGGGCTTTCTATAATACTTCTGTGTGGGAACATGTGCTTCAATTCCCGCTTTGCACCATTCAGTTATCTCATTGTCATACTGTTCAGCAGGAAGAGAGAAGATATCGGCTCATGGGGCATCTTGGATGTGTTCTCTAATGGTTTCCCAGAAAGCCCTGTTGTAGTACCTTGTTGTTTTGAGCGATGATTCCTCACCTTCAGGTTGAGATTTAAATGTGATGTTAACTGATAACATTATGTGGTCTGCGTTTCCAAGTGGACTGTGGGCATTAATCACACAATCCTCAGATAGTGTGGTGAGGAATAGGTCTAGAAGTGAAACCTGCTGAGGTTCAGGATCTGGTAGGGCAGTTGAAAACATTACTGTCTATGTGAGGGAATGGGCTATAGAGAAGCTATTAGTAGGGCGTCCAGCTGCATTTGTGTAACCTGAGAAACCAAACCAATTTTTATGGTGGACATTAAAATCACCAAACACATGTATTTGGGCATTACTATCCAAGAAGAGTGCTGCATCTATACTATCAGACATGATCGATTAGGGTACAATCTTGACTTGAAGAAAAAACAACAGAGAAAATATAAGTAACTAATGCAGTGATGAAATGTTAGTTGAAAGCACTTAAAAGTCTGGTCATCCGATTCAAGATTTTTCTCTCTAGTTTAAAGGAGGGTGCTACAAATATAGACTAAGCGCGTGTATACGTCTATCCGAGTCCTTACAGAAAATGGGGAGGTATCCTGTAATGTAAAAGTAGTTGGAGGGGATTGAAAAGTGTAAGATTGTTTCACTTAATGCTAAGATATCCGGGATTCTACATCATCTATGTTACCTCTAAGCCCACGGATATTTGTGAAAGCGAGCCTCAAGGGCAGACACAAAATGGTTTTGTTTGGGTGGTTGTCTGGTTTTATCGTGAGATTTTTTTGGGTTGTCATTTAATTATGTTTTTGTTTAATGTTAAGTTAGGGGAAAAGAGTTGAGCAAAGTCGGCCCGTTTTGACGCCAAGTATACACACGCAGTGGCCCATTAGCCAAGTCCAGTTTAAAATGTATGGCCTCATGAAAGCCAACCAGATATAGCAGCAGAGTCCCTTTCCATGCATGACATGGCACCACTACTATCCTGATATTATACATCTGATGATAGAGCAGCCAGTCTTAGGGTTACCAAAGAGTTAGGGCACCTTTGCTGTTAGTCGGAAATAGCAGCAAGACACACTGTCAATCAGTTACCCTCAACCTCTCAGACAAGACCGGCCCAAGCAAGTCTAGTGAGCACAAGTGACATGCAAGCAAATTTTCTCAGTTTCTGAGAGAAAGAGAAAAAATTTAAATAGGGAATAGGGGAATGGAGTTCAATGTCCTAGTCAGGAAATAAGGCCAAGCACAGGGTGACTTTGGTGAGTCCCTGGTATTGTACCTCTTGCCTGGCTAATAGGCAAAGAAGAATTGTGAAAGCCGGCGATAGGAAGAGCCTATCTACTCCTTAAGCAAGTTACGTTTTCAAGCCGGGAATTTGTTCGAGTCACCAGCTCCAGGAAGGTTGTCAACCATGACTGAGGAGCCCCCTCTCTCAGTTTTGTTATCAGAGTTTTATTTCTCTTAAATGGATGATCTGACAAGATCTACAGGTCCATCACACTGAGAGGGTTAACCATGCGCCTGGTTTCTACACCCGGTATTTCTGTGCCCCCACATGGATGAAGATATTGAGTATCTTACTTTAAAGTTTTTCTCTATTCTTCATAAATACGCGCAGGATTGGAGATAGATTCCCCTCTAACATTTGCAAGAAATTTTATCTTTCAAGTACTGTAAGAAAATCAGTCTGCTCTAGCAAATAATTTGTTTTAAAATAAATGAATAGGATATTAATAATTATTTGAATATGTAAGAGAATATAAAGCAAAGAAAACAAAAGAAATGGTGAAACTAGATCTACATAAAGAGGTTCCACACAACACAGATATATAGCTGTACTTAACTTGGAGTTCTTCGAGTGACCCATGTTGGTCTAGCTAAAAGACCAGCCTCTCCATGTGGAATGAATTTGGGGGCAAAGATTAGCGTTAATTTGAGAGCAGTAAGAGAGAGGGAGGGAGGATCTACTTTAAGAGCCAAATGTGTGCTTTGATTTTAATACTTCCTTTGTTTATTAAATAGAAAGGGTATAATTTTCGATTTCTTTATTAATAATTTAAAACATACAAACTCATTTACCAAAGGTGATGAATACTAGAAAAGAGATGCGTATTTCCATTTTTTCTATTGTGTCTATACATATATTGTATACTATAACTAAAATATTACAAACAAATGATATGCGAGAAAGATCTGAAAAATAGTTTCGAGAGGGTAGATAGCACAGAATATAGAAATGGAATAAAATAATACAATAAAATAATTTTTTTAGTAATATTTATTTTAAAGGCAGATTAAGGTATGGTTAAAATTTTAAATAGATTTAAAGCTTTTTTTTTAAATGCAAGCCCATCTTAAAAATTTTTAGTATCATATTGTATTGTATAACATGTGGAGTAGACTTCCCAGTTAAAATGAATTCGGATAAGAGTGAGAGTTTGGAAATGGGGTTTAAAATACACTATAAATACATTTAAAAACACTATAAATACATTTAAAATACACTATAAATACATTTAAAAACACAAACTAAGTTTATAGAATAAATTCAAATAACAAAGGGATAAAAAATGTACAATTAAATTTTATTATGCTTTCAGTTCAAAAGGGACTACGATATTTCGGGATAGAGAAACCTCTTTAGTCCATGGCATTTCGAAGCCAAACGCTTCTCTTCAGAAGAGGGGAGTAAAGACACATATTATACAGAGAAGAAATTTTTAAAACGATTATGTTGCCTTTCTGAAAAGAAGATCAAAGGAAAAACATGAAGCTGTACTGATACCAAAGCCGATTCAAGGACTGCCAGCAATCACTGTAAAAGAGTAATAAAGAATGCGAGAGATGTATGCTTGGTCCATTAAGTCCAAAGTAGCTAAGCAGTGGCTTGGTTACCACCAATTTTGGCAAATAGCAAACAGGATCCTGAACAGAAGCGTGTGCTCTATCCCAACCATCATCAATGAACCTGAGGTAATCTCGTCAGCATCAGACAAAGCCAAACTCTTTGCCAAGAACTTCGCAACTAATTATACTCTATGCGACCAAGGTCGTCAACTCCTCGTATTTCCTCTTTTATCAGAAAACACACTATGCGTCATACAAATATCTGTGCATGATGCTGCCAAGCTAATCAAAAAACCTTGGTCCCAATAAAGCAAATGACCCTGATGGCATTTCTGTTATAGTGCTGAAAAAGCTTCAACCAGAACTAATTCCCATACTTACAAAGTTGTTTAAGCATCGTCTTCCCAACATTCTGGAAAACCTCAGTGTGCCCTGTATTTATAAATTCAGGTGATCGGTCATCTTCCTCTCAGCACAAACCAATAAGTCTCCTATGTGTCATGAGTAAGTTGCTGGAATCCATGTTAAATGGAGAAGTAGTTAACCATCTCAGCAAAACTCTCAACGAAGGCTTCCTTTCTAGGGCAATTGCACTTGACATATCAAAGACCTTTGATAGGGTATGGCCTAAAGGCATACTTCATAAGATTTCCAGCAGCGGTATAGCTGGAAATGTTTTCTGAATTATTAAATCATTTCTCTCTGATCGGTTCATAAGAGTAGTGGTTAATGGACAGAAATCAGAAGCTCAGTATTAATGCCAGAGTCTCTCAGGGGCCCATCTTGGGCCCAAATCTCTTACTGATCTACATCAATGATCTTCTAAATCACATCCTAAGATCATTCAGAGACATTTATGCTGATGACATTACCATCCATGTCAACACATCAAAGGCTGTAAATGACCAAGTTCTCTGTGATTCTCTCCTCTCTGATCTGGAGCATGTGATGCAATGGAGAAAAAAGTGACTGGTTAATTTTAATGCATCTAAAACTAAGCTTCTATCTTTATATAATCAACACTCTGATCTCCTATCTGGTATCAATTGAAATGAATGGTTCTCGTCTTGGGGAGGCTCTATGTTTTGACAGGCTTCTGGGCTGGAAAAATGGTGGGATCCTTCTAGAGCTCCAGTAGATATCTCACTGCTGATGCAATTCTCCACCTAAGTAAGAGTCAGGTACATCCACAGATGGAGTACTGTTGCCACATCTGGGCAGGAGCTGCTGGAAAACTCTTATTATGCTTCGACAAAGTTCAAAATAGACTTCGTAACCTGGTGGGGGTGCCCTTGTCTCTTCCCTGCAACCTCTTCCCCACAGAAGAGACGTTGCGAGCCTGTCTTTACTCTATCACTATTTTCATGGCAGGTGCATGTCTGAGCTCCAATCTATGGTCCCTTCACGCCAAACTTTCATGAAAAACACTCGTCTATCTGCAAACACTATCAATAATTACCCCCACTCTTTTTCTGTGCGTAATCCTAAACGTAGATTCCATGAACCAAGCTTATTGCTTAGAACTGCACGTCTGTGGAACTCTCTTCCATTTCCCTGCTTTCCAGCTGACTACAATTTGATCATATTCAAGTCCAACATAAACAAATTCTTGATGAGCCATTTCCTTAAGTAATTCAATTTACCAAATTTCCACTACTAGGATATTGTGCCATTGATCTTTGTACACTCATTAACCATTATCCTCGAGTGACCTTTGGGCCTTGATAAGTGTTGAATCCTATGTATAAAAAAGGAAAAAGCTATAAAGGGCTATAGTGCCATTGGTTGCTTCTTATTGATTTATGCCCGTTATTATTTGGAGTGAGGAGATAAGATTGTAATTCCGGATTGATCCTGGACTAATCCAATTGCCAAATTTCATTTGACTAAGTAACTGGATAACTTTCAGATTACAATCCGATTGTTATCCAATCTAATCTACAGTGATCCCACTCAAAGACAGAACTTTCATTGATCTTGTGTGATGTCACAACCAAAATGAAAACAGCTGTCCAGACAGGATTTGCAGTGATCTGACAGACCGAAATATCTTTTCTTTTTTTTTTTACATAGGCGTCATCACTTATCAAGGCCGATAGGCCACTCAAGGATAAGGGTTAAAGAGTGTACAGTAGTCAAAAGGACAATATAGTAATCGATAGTAATGGAAGTATGGTAAATTTGTTAACTTAAGTGGAACGGCCCATCAGAAACTTGTTCACATTGGACTTGAAGACAACCATATTATAGACGGCTGGAAAGCAGGAACATGGAAGACAATTCCACAGGCGTGCAGTTCTAAGAAAGAAGCTTTGATCATGGAATCTATGTTTAGGTTTAGGCACAGATAAAGAGTGGGGGCAATTATTGATAGTGTTTTCAGCTAGACGAGTGTTTCTTGTGAAAGTTTGGCAAAGGGGGACCATAGATTGAAGCTCAGTCGAACACTTTCCATGAAAATAACGATAAAGCAGAGAAAACTCGCAACATCTCTTCTGTGAGATAGAGGTTGCAACGAAGAGAAAAGGACATCTCCCACCAGGCAACAAAGTCTATTTTGAACCCTATCAAGGCAGGACAAGTCTTTTCTAGCAGCTTCTTCCCAGATGTGGCAACAGTATTCCATCCTTGGATGTATCTGGCTCTTATATAGATAGAGAATTGCATCAGCAGTGAGATATCTACCGGATCGATAGAAGGATCCCACCATTTTTCCAGTGGCCTTGGCAACAGATTTGATGTATGTATTCCATTTAAGATCAGGAGTAAAGATCAAGCCCAGAAGCCTGTTAAAACTTGAGGTCCCCCAAAAACGAGAGCCGTTCATTTTAATTGATGCCAGATGGGAATCAGAACATTGATGATATAAAGATAGAAGCTTGGTTTTAGATGCATTAAAAGTAACAAGCCACTCCTTTCCCCATTGTACAACGTGATCAAGATCAGAGAAGAGAGAATCGGAGAGAACTTGGTCGTTTACGGTCTTAGATGTGCTACCATAGATGGTAGTGTTGTCAGCAAAAATGTCTACGAATGATGTAAGGATGTGATTTGGAAGATCATTAATGTAGATCAGGAAAAGAGTTGCGCCCAGGATGGACCCCTGAGGGACTCCAGCATTAATACTGTGAGCTTCTTATTTTTAACTACTACTCTTATGAACCGATCAGAGAGAAATGATTTAATAATTGAGAAGACATTTCCAGCTATACCATAGCTGGAGATCTTGTGAAGTAAACCTTTATGCCATACCCTATCAAAGGCCTTTGACATGTCAAGAGCAATTGCCCTAGAAAGGGTTGCCTCTGTCGAGAGATTCGCTAATTGATGAAGTGGAAGCATTACAGTACAAAATATGAGATATCTCCAAAAATAAAAGCAAAACCATACAAAAACTGCTAAATTTTCAAACCACTGCTTAGGAAGCAATTAAGTTATTGCTTATTCACCAAACCTGTTTTCCTGCTCTTATTTACTTATACATTTTCTCTCTTTTTGGAAATCATAATTTCTCATTTTATGACTAAGTGTAATGTTTAAATATAAGGCCTATACTGGCCACATGTATATTTTTACTGACGTATGTTACTAAAATAATTGACAGAAATGTTATTTCTAAATGTCTGCTTTAAATGAATAATACTTTGCTTCCAAGACACTTTCCTGTCTGTTTTGCATGATGAACATTAAAAATCTTTATACTCCTAAATCCTCCACAAATCCCTGTATATCTATATTATATATTAATGCTGTATTCTTGTAAGCTATATTATCTCTCCTGTTTCAACTGGACAAAAAATCAATTGCTATTCTCCACAAGCTGATATAAAATCACATACTTTGCCTGTACCTTGAAGGAGGGTTTAGCTTCCGGTCCTATACTTTAGTCGGCTGATTTTTTGAAAATCGTTAAATACTAAAAAGCTATAAATTTCTATTGCTAAGGGATGCATTAGCTTAACTTATATTTATACTCTATAGAATATCTATAAAATAGATAACTAATAGCCACAGTTTGTGCCCAGATTATAAGTGATCTATATTAACTAGCAATTATATCTTTCTTACATTAGATGGGATAAAGTGCTGCTGATTATCTTTACTTGAAAACTGACACCTAAAGCACATTTCAAAACAGACCCTAACCCTTATATTATAATTTTCCAATTAGTCACTAATCCACAAACCATATTTGATCTTTTCTTAACCCTAGTAAATATTCACCTTTAATCTACACCCTACACTCATACATACCTCCTTTAAAAACGTAAACAATCTTAATCCTATTCTGAGGAATGTAACTTCAAAGCAGATACTAATTCTTTGATACTAACTCTATCAATCCTAACTATCCATGCAAGAGCATAGAAATACCTGGCTTTGAAACCAGGTGCAGGGAAAACCCTCTCAGTGCTGATGGACCAGTAGATCTGGTTAGGACATCAAATCTAGGATAAGGAAAACTCCGATTTGTAAACCCGTGCCACTGACCTCATACGTCTTGCCACCAAACAGGGGAGGGAGGCCTCCTGATTCCTGGACGATAACCTCCCTAGAGCTGGTGACTTGATCAAATCACCGGTTTACAAACCTAATCTGCTTAAGGAGTAGATGGGCTCAGCCTATCTATACTCCATACTCTTCTTTGCCTATCAGCCAAGAGCAGAGGTGCGACTACAAGGATTCATTAGAGACGCCCAGTGCTTAGTCTTGTTTCCTGGCTAGGGCAATGAATTTGCTTTATTCCCTTCTCCTATAACTGGGCATCTTGGGGGTGCTTATTTATCATATATGCTAACATGATTGGACTGCGCTACTCCTGTCTGACAGGTTTGAGGGTACCGGTTTGACAGTTGCTGGTTGCTGTTTCCAACTGACAGTATGGGAGCCCTAACTCTTTGATAGCGCTTAAAGCGGCTGTTCTGTTACCAGTTGTGTAATATCGGGATATTTGTAGTGTCATGTTGCGCATGGAAAGGCCCCCTGCACTCATCTCTGGTGGACATTCCCGACGCCACATTCCTGTGGATGAGGAGCCGGCTGATGATCTACTCGTGTTGCATGATGGTGCCTATGCACATGCATTTTGTCTAGCACCTCAATCTAGATCTGAAACTACTAAATAGAATGAAATGACAGCTCAATCCAAAAGAATGTTCAAACCAGACACACACTTATGCCTCCTCCCTTGGAGCTTGCATGTACACATATCCGAGGACTTAGAACTAACTTAGATGATGTAGAATCATTTCTCCTAGCAAACTCTCCGGATATCTTAGCACTAAGTGAAACTAACTTGCACCCCTCCATCCCCTCTAACATCTTTAACATGTCTGGTTATATTCCACTTTGTCGTAAAACTTTAACAGGAACGGACTTAGAGTCTATATTTGTAACACCCTCCCCATGTCTAGGGAATCTAAACTAGAATCAGGTGATCAAGCCTTCATGTGCTTTAAACTAAGTTTACAACATATCGTTAGCTACCTGTATTTTCTTTATTGCTTTCCATCAACCCAGGACTGCACTATAATCAATCATGTCTCTGACAGCATAGATGTAGCACTATCCCTTGACACTAACGCCTAAATACATGTATTTAGTGACTCTAATGCCCACCACAGAAATTTGCTTGGCTTCTCTAACTACACTAACACAGCTAGTAGCATCATCCATAACTTTGTTATATCCCATTCCTTGACACAGACAGTAACATTACCGACCCTTCTCCCAGATCGCCAGGACCAGCAAACCTCACTTCTGGATCTATTTCTGACAAGACATCCTGAGGATTGTGTAACAAATGCTGATTGCCCACTTAGAAATGCTGATCATGTTGTGATAATGATAGAATCACTCTAAACTTTCAACCCCAAGTTGAAGAGCCATTGCTCAAAACGACAACGTACTAAAATAAGGCTGACTGGAATGCTATTAGAGATCGCATCAGATACGCCTCATGGGGAAATATCTTTTCTCTTCCTGCAGAATAGTGCGCAAATGAGACTACTGAATGGTTTCAAGCAGCAATTAAAGCACCTGTTCCTACATGAAGTTCTATAACAAACCCCACCCTCCCCAATGGTTTACATCTACTTGCACAGCTGCCATTGCTTAGAGGCAGCATGCATACGTAAGATTTATCCAGCATAAGTCCTGTACAAACAGACAAAGTATATAGAAGCTAAAAGTAATTGTAAGAAAGAAGTAGCAACAGCTAAGAGTGAATATACTGAAACCACCAGAAAACGTATTGAAGCGCAGAAATTAGAAACTCATTTTACTATACGTTCATTTCATCATGAATGTTTAAACATACCCTTTCACTCTCTGCTCGTCTCACTCTCATATTTTCTCTTCTGCACTCTATTGCTTTCTCTCTCTCTCTCTCTGTTATTCCTCTCTCACTCTACTTCTTTTCTGGCGCTATCATATCAGGCTGCCTGAAAATACTAGGTTCCTGTCCTAAAATTCATCAAAAATTGATCGTATTTTTTTCATTCTTTTTGCAAAACTCAATCATGTTCTGCAAAATCCCCCCCCATAAATTCTCTACAAAGCAACCAAACTAAACACCATGTATAAACATTTTCCCAAAATGACTGGATTATGCATTAAATAACTGAAAAAGGGTTTATACGCCGTAAAACCAAACAACCACAAATAAATATTTAAAGATATAAAGAACTTGAAACATAAAATCTTTTTCCAAAATTATTGGATTCGGCAAAACAAAACCATTCAACTCCTCATTCTCTATTCCGTCACGAATCCAGCCTTTTCGTCTGCTGATAAACCAACTCGGACACTGATATTTAAATAAAAGAATTAAAAGATGACAGCAATAGAGAAGGGAAGAAGTTTTATATTGCGCAAGAGAAGACGATAGAGAGACGAACTACTCGTCTTATCGCATCTAGTCATATTGTGCGTGCCAGTCCTCCACAGACTCTTTGAAATCTCACAAGTTTACGGACACAAATTTCCTGGCTAGGAGTCACGTCGTTTCGTTGACTTCTATTTTGAGGATCCTTTGTCTGTAGAAGTGTCACTCAAAAACAGCCTTCACTATCTTACAATGTGATTCAGTTTTTAGCATAAAAATCTGCATAGATTTGTTTAAACTACAGTTTTTTGAAGAGACACGTGATCAATACACGAGAGCGTGCGTGTCAGCTGCGCTTTCAGCATTCCATGGAAACACTTGGAGTTGTTTGAACTGCTATGTCATGTGCACAAGCAATCGAGTTAAGCCTGTTTCCGCGCGCCAGGTTAAGTGAGCTATCGACAGAAGTTATCACACTTTGAAAACGACAAAATTGTTAAATGTACCGGAATTGACCGAGAAGCAACATTCTGATATACCAAAATATATAACTGTATAAAAGGTAGGAATCTGTTTGAAAGAAAATTTAAAGAAATAATTAACTACCAATTGTATTATTGTTTCCAAAGGCATCATAATCTTTAAAAATATATGTGTGGATTCTACTATTCAGCTGTACTGTTATTGTAATATTTCACAGAATAGTACGTGTCTGCGCAGTATGTGCAATAGTAAAAATAAATTAAATAAGCTTGGTCATCTAGGAATCAATTATGAGGAAAATGTTAACAAATTAATGAAAAGTGAAAAATATAAATCATAAAGACAACTGTTAATAAAACGATTGTCGAATTGACCCCGAAGACAGCTCTGTTTGACTTTTACTCGGTTAGTCCATGCTTGAAAATGTAAAATAAATATAAGAAGCAAATTAATTCCACCCATTGTATGTGAATGAAGTGTTCCGTATTTAGATGGCAATGTACAGGAACTAACAGATACTGGCAAGATTTAAAAAGTAATATATTAATGATACTATGAATGAAGAAGGAATCACAGTAAACGTGGTGATTTGATTATAAGAGTTTAAATTTATCCGATTTGCTCCATTAATAACTGTCTTTGGAGAATCTATTGAGCTGGATTAAATTTAAAAATTATTGAAAACTGAAGTAAACGAACGGATATTTCCGAAAAAAAAACACGCATCAAGGATTGGCGTAAATAACTACCGAAACAGATTTGTATATGCAGCTTTTAGATGTAAAATTATACTTCTTAACGGAATAGAGGAAACATTGACTTTTTACTTTATCATAAAAAAATCGAAATAGCGCGACGTTTCCATCGGAATTCCCTTAATGTTTTACGGTCGTTATTTTACGTATTGTTTCTCATAAGAAAGCAATCAAATCATTTGAGGTTCAATTCCACCAACAAGCAAAACAAAAAAGTACAAAAAAAGCAAATAAGCATAAAAATAAAAGTTTGAAAAATTATTAAGAAAAACAATTCTATGTACAATTTTAATTTTCTCCCCCAAAAAGATTTACGTTCAATTTCTTAAAAATTAGATGACAAAAAATATCAAAATAATTCGAATTGAAAATTCGAATAATAACGCATGTCATATACATGCAATTGTAATAATTTGTTTTCCTCATTTGTGTAATTGTAGCTAAGCCGAAATTCAATGAGCAGAGTTTATTTTCAAAACCCCTCCGTCTGCGGGACACAATCCCACGACGTTCCTTCCCAGTTTACTGTCACATGCTCCTTTTCACGTCCAATGTTAATAAATTCTTGTTGAACCGTTTCTCTCAAATAATCAAATTCTTCCCAGTTTCAATGATAATTTACAAACTTTATTACAGAGCGATCAACACACATAAAATTTATAGGACTTTACTTGCTCTACTAGATCTGCAGCGACTTTCGCTCCGAAAATAATGGGAGAACCTTTTTCTTACTTCATCTGCACCTTAAAGCTACCTGTTCACTATATTTCCGACGTTATTTTCCAATGAATCTATATTTTGATTGGCTCCTCACCGCTGAATAAAAAGTGATCTTTCACAATAAAAAAAAAAATGCAATAAAAATGATTCAGTAAAAAGCGCACACTGTTTTGCAAAACCCTGGCAATTTATATACTTGCTTGAACAGGAAACAAGGAAAGAGAACCAGTTGAAATGATAGTCATTTGATTAAAATCATTATTAAAAATTTGTAGCAAAATCATTTCAATTCTGCTTCAAAATCGTACAAATATTAGATGTATAAAAATTTAAAAATATTTGATCCTTTAGTTTGCTGTAAAAGGACTTGAGAGAAAGAGACAGAAGAGAGAAATATAGGTTCCAAGAGAGAGAGAGAGAGAGAGAAAGAGAGAGAGAGAGAGAGAAAGAGAGAGAGAGAGAGAGAGAGAGGGGGGAGGGTAGGATTGGAATAGTTAGTGAGTGAGGAGGGGTTGAGTTAGAGAGAGAGAGAGAAAAGGTAGAGTTAGTTAAGGAGAGAGGCGGGGTAGAGATAGCTAGAAAGAGAGAGAGAGAGAGAGAGAGAGAGAGAGAGAGAGGGGGGGAGGTAGAGTTAGTGAAAGAAAGAAGGGGTACAGTTAGTTCAAGAGAAAGAGAGGAGCTCGTGAAAGAAGAGTATTAGAGTCAGAAGGAAAACAATTAGGGAAAAGTAGGAAATGAGGAAAAGTAGGGAATTAGAGAGAAAATTGGGGAGTGAAAAAGATGGTATAGAAAAGTAGAGGGTAAGTGAGTGTATGAGGAAGCAGTAGATTAGAAAGTAACAGAGTAGAAAGAGTGCGAGAAAGAGAGAAAGGAAATTTGAAGAGAGCGAGAAAGAAGTAAAGCATTCGGGAATAACTACATGAAGAACAGGGAATAAGTAGATAGAGAGAGAAAGAAGGAAGTAAAGACAGAAGGAAAAGAAACGCAGAGAGAAGAAATACCGAGAGAGAGAGAGAGAGAGAGATTAAAGTAGAGAGAGAAAAGGGGAGAGAAAGTAAGTGTACAGTCACTAACACACGCACACACACACACACACACACACACACACACACACACACGCTCGCGCGCAAATAAACAAACCTTTATTCATTTCAATTTTCCCCGCGCATTTTGCACAAAAAATAGGTTTGTCAGCAACAGCACAATTTCAAATACGCCCACACACTTTTCTCAAAACAACAAAAGTAAAATGAACATATTTTTGGCGGACGTAGTTCTAGACAGCATCACGTGACACAAGTAACCAACGAGGAAATTAAAAAGATTGTCTTTTTAACGCTTTTCCAAAAGCCAAAATATCAACAGGAGCAATCGTGTTCTGGAGCCTGCCAAAATATATAAAACGCATCAAACAGTCTTCTACGGGGAGAGTTCAGCCTTTTTCCTTTCTTCTCGCTTCGACCACACAACGAGAACATGCCTATCGTGTTCATAATATCGTCGCTTTCAACACCGCCAACACCATGATACACACGGCACGCGGACACCCAAAAATCACGCATCCATTCCGCACATTTTCTAATTAATAACAACGAATTACTTTCCTCACGAATTACTTTCCTCATGGGACTTTTAAGTAAGGCAAACTTCGCCAGATAAACATAAACTTTTGAAAAAATTTCATTATTTTCACACAGAACTTTAACCTTCTAAACTCAGTAATTCCACGAAGGACTTTCATCTAACATTTTAATCATAATCACTTGAAAGAACTTTCACCAATTGGATCTTTGTTTATTCACCTTATTGTTTTTGTTAAAAAATAAATGCGATGCATTTAAATCAGAAGGTGTTGTTTTGTTTCATTCCTATTTTTATTATCTTGTTTGAGGCAAAGAAATTTAATTTTACTTAAACTTCTGCACCCCTACATGAGAAAAGGGAGAGAGAGAGAGAGAGAGTGAGAAAAGAGAGAAAACATGAGAGGGAGAATTGAGAGAAAGCGATAAAAGAAAGAAAAAGTTGAACAGAGAAGGAAAAAAAGACAGGAAGTAGGTTCACAAAGTTAAGAGAGAAGAGGTGAAAAAGATAGTGAGAGGCGGCGAAAGAAAAAGAAAAAGTAGAAAGAGAATGAAAAAATTGAGGCAAAGAGAAAAGAAGAAGCATATAAAGAGAGAGGGAGAATGGGAACAACTAATGCATTCCTTTCAGACTTAAAAGTCGCTGAAGATTCTCCACTTTATTTTTTAAGTCTTTAGTACTTTTAGATCATGTGGATCACCGATGTTTGCGATGTCCATCCTCAACTATTTTCCTTGGGGCCTGGATGTTTCATCAAACGCCATTGTTGGAACTTGACAAGTTAGAGTGCTTCTTTCTCTCAGGAAACGGTTAGCACAAAATGGATACACTAGAGTTTGGTGCTTGAAGGGATTGGTGAGAAATACAAGAAAAAACATATATGTAAGAATAAAAGACATCATAGGAAAAACTATTGTTCACTACCGCTGTTATGTATATTGGATTATGCTTTACAATAGATCAACAAGAAATTCTGAACATGTCAACGCAGGAAATCAATCAAACAAAAAAACAAAACAAACAAAAAACAAAAAGAAAAAAAAATACCGTCAAAAGCTGGCAACTATTTTTTTTAAAGAAAAACACGAGAAAACATATATAAAATTCAAAGAACGAATGTAACAAGCCACAAAACATTCAAAACTTGTATTTTTAACCAGAGAAGATTTTAGAATTTAATGGCGTAGACTTGAAAACTCAAATGCATATGGACCCTGGTCAAATAAACATACAACAATATCCACAAAAATCTACTAAATCCATAAATCGTGTATGATATTTAAGCGCATCACTACCAATATATGATGTGACACAAGGCTCAGTTAAATGTGAGAAATCCAGCTTGGAAATCTTTGTTATATTATTTATAAAATACTTAATTTTGATTGGTCACAGAAATTGGACTAATGAGAAATCCAGAATAAAACTCCGATACTTAATTGAAAAGTTGTTCTAACAACACCGCGTAAACAACTATTACTATCACACTGCTCGCGGACGAAGTACTTAGATACGCAACGTACTCTTGTAGTAAAAATTCAATATTTTTTTTCAGGTTTCATTCTAAAACTAGTAGTGGGCTTCCGGCCGTTCCAATTATAAAATACCTTAAATATATTTTAATTTATGCAGATTTCATATTTATTATTACGGAGCCAATGCTCCACATGTTGTAGTATTGATTTTGAAAGTAAAAAAAAAATGATTTACGTGCTGTCAACTGGAATCGAACCCAAAACATTTAGCGCTCCAACCGCGCCCCTACCGTTTGAGCTAACCCGAGAGATAAATACGAAAGAGTTAAATTAAACCATTTATAGCTAGGATAGAATTTGTGCATATGTAAAACTAATAGAAATATATCAGCAAGTTGAAATGAACATTTTGCATTTCAACTTGCAACATATTTCTGTACGCGTTATTCATTTATCCAAACAAAATTTTTACTCGTTATACACCATCCTTGGTGCATCATCATCATCATCATCATCATCATCATCATCATCATCATCATCATCATCATCATCATCATCATCATCAAAGGGTTGTAGAGTCGGAAGATGTCCCTGATTGGCTTGTGAAGGGAAGAACAACACTGATTAGGAAAGATCCTGCAAAAGGAACAGATGCCAATAATTATAATCCAATTACATGTCTGCCATCGATGTGGAAACTGTTGACTGGGATATTTGCGGAGAAAATTTATGAACATCTAGAGAGTAATGGTGTTTTTCCTGACGAACAAAAGGGGTGCCAGAAAGGCTCGAGAGGTACTAAAAAGCAACTACTAATTGATAAAGCAATAATGCAGGATGCAAAGAAGAAGAGAAATCTGAGTGTAGCATGGATCGATTACAGAAAGGCTTATGACATGGTTCCACATTCATGGATATGTGAAATACTATTGATGATGAAGGTTGCTGAGAATGTGGTAGGGCTTTTGGAGACAAGTATGGCTCAATGGAAAACGGTGCCGACAGCAAACAGAGAGGAGATGGGGCAGGTTGGCATTAAACGTGGGATATTTCAAGGAGATTCGTTATCGCCACTTCTTTTTGTAATGATAATGATGCCACTGAGCATCCTCTTGAAGAGAGAAAAACTGGGGTATAACTTTGAATCTGGTGACAGACGCCTCAACTATCTACTGTTTATGGATGATTTGAAAATATTCGGTAGAAATGAAAAGGAAATGGAGAGACTGGTAGAACTTGTGGGGACATACTCAGAAGACATTGTGATGGAGTTTGGGATTAGTAAATGTGCGGTGATGATGAAAAGAGGAGTAAAGTTTCATTCGAATGGAATAGTGCTGCCAAATGGAAAAATCATGAAAGAAATAGAAGATACAGGATATAAGTATTTGGGAGTGCTGGAGGGTGTAGGCATCATGAACAAAGAAATGAAAGAAAAAGTCAGGAAGGAGTATCTTAGAAGAGTGAAACTAATTGCAAAGTCGAAACTATGGAGGGAATCTAATGAAAGCAGTAAATGCATGGGCAGTCAGTGTTTTGAGATACAGTGCGGGAATTTTAGAATGGTCTGACAAGGATTTGCATGTCATGGATATCAAAGTTTCATAAGTTCTTTAAAAAGTTTCATAAGTTCTTTAAAAATTATGGACTTGCTATAAAAATCGACCCAAACAAAAACAACAAAAAAAAAACAGTTAATTTCTTAGACCTAATCTTAAATCTTGAAAACTCTACCTTTGAACCCAATCATAAACCAAACCAATCTGTACTATATGTCGATAATGAATCAAATCAGCCTAAATCAATATTGAAATCAATAGTTCTCAATGTCTCTTTAAGGGTTTCTAAACTATCTTCTAACACATCTATATTCAACAAAAACACAAAATATTACAATGATTCCCTTAAAAACTCAGGATACAAATCACAAATCAAATACCTAAATAAAAACGAGAAAAATACAAACTGCATTGAAAATTATAATAATTGCCATAAACCCACTAAAAACATAATAACCTATAATATAGCCATCTCACCCCGCATACGAATGGCAAGAAACAATCAAAATACAACACAAAACCAAATTAAATCACAAGCATTAGCCACTAGCACAAATAAACCACAAACCAAAATCCGTAAGCGTAAAAACAGACATAGGGGATCCTATGGTTCAACCCTCCATATTCTAAAAATCTTGAGACAAACATAGCCAGGGAATTCTTTAAAATATTAGATAAAAACTTTAACGTCCCTCATAGATACAATAAACTTTTTAATAAGAACACGGTCAAAGTGTCTTACTCAACTATGCCAAACCTACACCAAAAAATAATTAGTTCTAACAATAATATTATAAAAAATGCAAATATAGAAGCTATACCAGGTTGTGACTGTAGAAGAAAAAAATAAATATTCTCTACAAGGTACCTGCAAGATAAAAAATGTGATTTATAGCTGCACAGTGTCACAAACCCAAAATACAAATTATCTTAATAGCAGCCATATATATCCCTCTTCACAAACTAACTCTTCCACACAATTATTCAATAATTATACCTCCATTAACCACTATACCAATCAAATACAACAATACCAATTACATACCAATACTACTTTTAATCTATCTGACAACAAATATATAAAACAAAATGTAATCTACTTCGGTCCCATATCTAGACTTAGTAAGCATAGAATTTCAACGCATAAGCACTCTTTTAAAAATCATTCCTTGAGAAAACAGATTGCTTTATCTAAACATATATGACGACTCAATGATAGAAATATCTCTTGCAATTTAAAATGGGAAATAATAGGATCTTATAAAGCATATATACCGGGTTACAGACTCTGTGCACATTATAGATATGAAGCCTTTAAGATTTTGAAATATAATAAATATAGAACCATTCTCTTGAACTTAAAAGACGAAATTTTTTCCGGATGCATTCATAAACCTTGGTTTAAATTTGATAAATCATAAAATTATTTTATTACTAATCTATCTTAAAATTTATAATTTATAAATCATTAACTATTATTATTATTATTATTATTATTATTATTATTATTATTATTATTATTATTATTATTATTATTATTATTATTATTGTTATTATTATTATTATTATCATCTGATATTTCACCATTATGTCCTATTTTATTTTAATTAATTTTATTATTTTATCTATTACACTTTGAATTTATATCTTACTATTTTATTAATGTAAGTCCTATAAATATTATAATTACTATTATATTTAAAAAAATAATACTATTTTTATTTAATCACTTCCAAGAGGATTCATTCATAATTTTAAAAACTCAAACATTAAATAATCAGTGTTTATCTCCCTTTTAACATGCAAATAATTCAGTTTTCTTTTGGAATAAAATTATCTCCCTTGTAATTGGAATTTTTCAACTAATTTTAGATGTAAGGTCACTAACGATTTTAACTGTTAATATTGTTCCATAGCGTCTCCTTTGAAAATTTGGATATCTACATCTTCAAGCATTCATAAACTACTGTTACCATCACAATGAATGCATTGACGATGATACGTATTAATTTTAGAAAGGCGAACCATTGCAAGGTTTTGTTAAAATATTTAAAATCTAGATTCTCTTAACCTTATCCTTGTTAAAATATTTAAAATCTAGATTCTCTTAACCTTACCCTTCAACCAGATTTAACCTTATTTTATTTTTATTTATCGTACATTGTTCATAAAAAAGTAACTATTTTCCTTTATGTTTTAAATATTTTCCAGATACATCTGCTTTACTTAAAAATACCAGGTTTATTTTGGTGCCTTTAGTTAAAAACCCACCACCCAATATTTGTGCTGATGAGGAGAATTGGTTTTCAAAAACTATATGATAAAATTATTGTCCAAGACTCAATGTTTTTCACAATAAAAACATCGTTTCTGAAACGATCGTACAATTTATTGATTTTGTTTGTTTTTCCTTATGAAACAGATTTTTAATTTTTAATTTTAATTATAAATTATCAATCATCTTACTCAATATTAAAATAGCTCTAGGATATACATGCTTATCGAGCTTATATATCTACATTACAACGAGCACTGTTTTCTTTTCTTTTATTTTAATTGTATTATTGAATACACTAATTCATTAAAATATACTCTGCTCTTTAGACTCTTGTTCCAATCCCCAAAGTATTATATATATATATATATATATATATATATATATATATATTATATGTATGTATTATATATATTATATGTATGTATAATATATATATTATATATCATATATACAAATTATATATATTATATATATATTATATATTATATTATATTTATGTATTATATATATATGTGTGTGTTTGTGTGTGTGTGTGTGTGTGTGTGTGTGTGTGTGTGTTTCCCAACAGAAGATTCGGCAAGTATCGGAGCACGTGTTTGAAAGTCACATGCCATATATATATAATCTAACAGAGCTTATTACTTCACTTACTTTTATGATCTGGCATGTGACTTTTAAACACGTGCTCCGATACTTGCCCAATCTTCTGTTTGGAAACCTATATTCCCGTCAAGGTAAAATTCCAGGGTCTGATAAATATTTTACTAAACATTCCTGTGTTTCAAACATCCTTTTTGCATACCCTGTTTTTACATAACAGTTAAGAAAACAATAATATTGTCTAATATCTAACATTTTACTTTTATAATAATAAGTATACTCGATTTCCTAAATCGACTATCAGCAAGCGAACCCGATGTTACCCCGGCATAATATTACATAAATTCCTGGAAGTAAACAAATGTAATGATTGCAAAATAATAATTGACTTACAAGTAAAGATTTTTTAAAAAATAAATAGTTTTAAAAATTGAATACTTTCAAGACACACACATACACAAACACACACATATGTAACGATAATATTTTAAAATAAATATTAGTAATAAGCAGTCAGAGAGTACTTAATGACAGGAAGTCGGATCAATGCATTTCATCAAAATTCCAATAAAATTGAGTTAATTACCCACGAGTGCATATAACACTATTATTTTACATTTCTGCAATGTACCTCAATACATGAACAACATTATTTTCAATTTATGCAATGTACCTCAATACATGAACAACATTATTTTCAATTTATGCAATGTACCTCAATACATGAACAACATTATTTTATATTTATGCAATGTACCTCAATACATGAACAACATTATTTTCAATTTATGCAATGTACCTCAATGCATGAACGACATTATTTTACATTTATGCAATGTACCTCAATACATGAACAACATTATATTCCATTTATGCAATGTACCTCAATACATGAACAACATTATTTTCCATTTATGCAATGTACCTCAATACACGAACAAGATTATTTTCCATTTATGCAATGTACCTCAATACATGAACAACATTATTTTCCATTTATGCAAGGTATCTCAATACATGAACAACATTATTTTCCATTGATGCAATGTACCTCAATACATGAACAACATTATTTTCCATTTATGCAATGTACCTCAATACATGAATAACATTATTTTACATTTATGCAATGTACCTGAATGCATAAACAACAAGTGAAGAAATTTCTTCATTTGTTTATGTTTTTGATTGCATTCTCTTAATGGAAAATTACCGGAGAACATCATGAAAAAAAAGAAGGAGAAGAAGAAGAAAAAGATTACTACTGCTACTACTACTACTACTACTACTACTACTACTACTACTACTACTACTCTTATCGCTCCGTCCATTATCATGCTGTGCATATTCTATATAAAAAAAATTGGTGTCGTTGTTTAAGCAAAGCTAATAAAAATGATTTGTCCTTCTTGGCCTTTTGGCTAAGATCAAAGTGTAGTATCTGTTCTCAGTGCGAAACTTTTGCTCTTCCGATTGTCCAAGAAGGGATCTGCCACCGGGCTCTTTAGCCAGGTTAAGGCATTCACTTGTCCACAAGGACCAGACCCCCTCCTTTGGGGAGTCAGGACCTTGTTGTTAGTCTAAGGTTTTTTAGTTTTAAGTAGTTTTAAGTAGATTTAAGTTCTTCTTTTCTCCCTCTCTCTGGGAGAAATGTCTACTTCTCCCTCTTAATTTACTAGCGGCACTCTGACCCGCTAGTCTTTTGTCTTCCTTCGCTGCTCTCCCGTTGGATCGAGCAGACCGGGTCTCTTTGTCGCTTCCTGTTGGGGTTGTTTGTGGGAAGGGTTTTGGGGTTAATACCTCTTCGTTTTTGCCTTCTCTCTGGGCAAAGATGCCTTTCCCTCTCTCCTCTTAATTGCGACGCGGCACTCTGACCCGCTAGCCACCACTGCGTCTCACTTCTCTGCTCTCTCCCCGCAAGGGGGGATCGAGCTGACTAACCCGACTCCCCCGCAAGGGGAGGTCAAACCTCTTTCTCTCTTCGCCCCTGGCCACCCCCTCCATCCCCGTTGTCCCCCATACTATTTTATTTTCTCCTCCCTCCCAGGCCTGGTCTGCATCAGCGACCAACACTCCCTCCAAGATGCCGAGCAGGCGGGGTTCATCACCCCAAATGCGGAGCATCTCTCCCCCTGAAAAATCCCCGGATAAGGGATTAAAATCCCGGCCCCGGGCCAATGAAGAGGTGAAACCAGCCAAGATGTCAGGCAGCAAGGTAGGGCCGCAGCCCGCGGCGACCTTGGAAGAAATGGGCGGGGTAGGGCCGCAGCCCGCGGCGACCCCAGACATCAAGACTCCCCACGAGGGCAACGACACTGGAAAAGGAGAAGCCAGTGCGCTAGAGAAGGTCGAGTCCACGGAGTTAGCAACAAACACTCCTGAAGACTCGGAATGCAGCCGAGGAACAGCGGGACAAATCTCCCCCGCTCCCCTCAAGGGCAAATCCCTCGTGGAAGGTTCTAGTAAGAGGAACAGCCCCTCGAAGAACAATAAAGCTCAAATTGAAGACACGATAGCCTCCATCAGATCTCTCTTCGAAAGCCAAAAAGATGACCCTCCCCTCAATAAGAACCAAGAGGGTAAAGAGATTGAAATGGTGAAGGCAGAAAGCGGCATGGTACCCGTGACCCCAAACCGGGAAACGTCATCCCAAGCCACAATCTCACCAACTGCAAGAGGGAGTACATCCTCAGGTGGGGAGGCAAATCTAACTCCCAAAGAATCTCCCAATCTGCAGCCGCCCAAGAAGAAGAGGTCAAAAGACCAGGATGGAAAAAACCTGTCCACGGAGGTAGCAGCGGAATGGCCAGCACTGTGCCCAGGCAGTAAATCGATGGAAGAGTGGCCAGCCCTAAGCACATCCAAGATCCCCCAAACGGGTGAAAGTTCCACACCCGTAGAAGGGGAAAAAACAAAAGAAGCAAATGACACGGACAGCAGTCCCCAAGGCAAGGAAAAAAGGGCGTGGGGCCCACAACAGAAGAAACTCACGCCGCAGGACTACAGGGACCTGTTCGAGAACACTTACAAGAATTACACGGAAGGGAACACCATCAAACCCCTTCCGGGAGCTGTGGAGGAGCTACAACATCGCATCATTTCCTTTGTCACGGCAGACACCAGAAGCAAAAGCCTCACAGGGGTCGGCCAGGAAACAATGATGCAACTCCTCCAGGATTTGAAGGTCCCGGCCAGTTATATAGTCCGTAGGAGCTATGCAAAATGGGAACTGCTCCTGTCGGATAAGGAAGAAGCGGAGAAGCTGTCCAGGGCCAACATCACCTGGAAGCATTTGGCCCTCAAACCGGAATATCTAGGAAAAAGGCGAACAACAGTGTCAATACTGGGAGTTCCCTGCTACCTGGGCGCAAAACAGCTGGGCGCGGTACTGAGTCAGTACGGTGACGTTGAGGACATATGGCCGGTCAAGGGTCCACGCAACCTCATGACAGGAAATTACAAGCTGTCTATGAGTGTAGACCTGGCCAGCTTTGATAAGATCCCCGCGATCCTCAAATACGGGGAATGGACACTCTCCGTTATAGTGGAGGGAAGGCGGCCGCACTGTTGGCACTGCCTCAAGCAGGGTCACATGGCCAAAGACTGCCCAAAGAGACCAGCAGCAGGACCATCAGTAAAACTGCCAGCCCAACAACCAGCAACAGCAGCAGTGCCGGCAAACCAAGAGGAAGAGGCCGGTTGGAGCAAGGTGGTCAGGAAGAATAGACCAGCTAAGCCGTTGGCCAATAACACCAACAACAACAACAACACCAACAACACCAAACAAAACCAAACCAACATACCCACCACGCATGCTAATAACATCAACAAACACAACACAGACCCAGGCATCACAAGGAAAAACATTACAAGCACAAATAACACGAACAAAAAGATTACAGACACAAACACTCAAGTAAACAAAAACAACGCAAACACCGACACCAACATCGCAAACACAGACAACAAAACAGCAGACGCCAACATTGCAAACACAGACAGCAAAACAACAGACTCCATCAGCAAACACACAGCAGACAAAAACAGAGACACCACCAACAAGAACACTGACCAACGCGGGAAGGTTTCCAAGGTAGAGGAGATGGAGGTTCAAGCCTCCTCTGCCAAAAGAAAGCTCCCAGCATCTCCGACAGAGTCGGAGGAGGAAGTAGTGTTGTCGGAACGAGAGGAGGGTGACAACAGTTTGGATAAACAGTCGAGGAGGAGGAGGAGAAGCAACAAAAGAAAAAGGGAAGCAGCGCAGGCAGAGGAGATTACCACCGTGCATACGGCTCCTCAGGATTTGCCTAAAGCGGGCTTTTCACCCAACGATAACAGCGTCACGCCAACCCCCCCTCCCTCCTCAAGTCGCAGCAACACTCCGCCAGAAACTACCAACCCTCCGCCGGTCAGAACAGTGAGGACGAAAAAACTTCCTTTTCTGCCGGGGGACAGGATTTGTGAAGTGGATTCACACTTACCTATACCGGACCTCAAAGGACAACAAAAGGCCCGGTACAACAAACTGAAGAGCTTGGTCCACGTCGGCGGTGACAACATAGCCGACCCGACCAATTTTAAAGACACTCCCTTGTTGACCACGTTTGTCCGTGTCAACAAGGACGCCAGAACCGAAGCCCTTTGGGCAATGATTCATGCAGCGAAGGATGCCATCCCGGGCCAGCAGCTGGTGGACGATGAGCATCCTTCACTAAAGAACTTATCTTACAAATGCGAGGGTAGAATCCCTCTGTACATACACCCCTCCTTTTACAGGGCACTCAAGCTAACCTTCCCGCTGGACGTGGGAGGCGTGGCCAAGGATGGAGTACCCTCTGCTGATCTACTTACCGGGAGCCTCGGCCAGGCCTGCCACGTCCTTACTGTCGAGGATTTCAGACCCGTCTGTGACAGTGCTTAAGGTAGGTGATCATGTCTTTAAACTTGGCTACATTTAATGTGAGGGGCATCAGGTGTCGAAGCAAAGCCTCGCGCGTTGTGAGAGACCTGGTGTCCCTTAAGGTAGATATCGCTGCTATCCAGGAGACCCACTTTATTTGTGACGAGGATTGTCAGGTGCTGGTAAACGATTACGATGTTTACTCAGCATATGGCAATACTTATAGTCGTGGAATCTCCTTGCTAGTGAAACGCACCCTGTCAGCGTCGGTGAATGTTGTTCACGCAGGCGAGGACGGGCGGGCGCTTGTTGTTGATGTTGCTGTTAATTGTAGTGTTTTTCGGATTGTTGCTGTTTATGCTCCCAATGCTGCTGTAGAGAGGGCAACCTTTTTTCGACGGTTGGAGGGCTTCTTAGTGGATCCGGAACGGTTAGTTTTAATGGGTGATTGGAATGCAATCCTTGATCCCAGTATAGATAAGGTCGGGGGGGCTAGTGGGTCGGCGTGGTGTGACAGCACTCTGTCTGACCTGATGGCTTCGTGCGATCTCGTCGACAGATTTCGTCTTGATCATCCAGGGCGGGAGATGTGGACGTGGCATTCTGTAGTGCCTTCCCATCCAAGTACTTACTTGGATCGGATGTTAGTTAGAAGAGGCGACATAGACTTCCTATCTTGCCCCACGTTCCACTTGCTAGGACACTCGGACCATAAACTCGTTATGGCCCGTTTGAACTTAAGTGCTAGGCCTAAACTGGCCGGATACTGGAAGTTCAACAGCTCCTTGTTGGAGCTGGAGGACTACCGGTTGAAGGTCACTGAGCTAATTCAGCGGGCTTTAGTGGGGGCGGTTACAGGGAGTAAGTGGTGGGTTAGTCTTAAGGCCAAAATTAGGCGCTTCTCTGTCAAGTATAGCCAACGCCTCGCGTTAGATAAGGCTGAGGCAAAGAAGCGCTTAGAGGATAAGCTGACCCGGGCGGTGGAAGGGGGGGATCCCCTAGAGTTAGCACTAGCTAAACAAGATCTCAACCGCTTGGCTAGCGAGCGGTACGAAGGTCAAGTAGTTAGGGCTAGGTTAAACAAAGTTTCTAACGAGGCTGTGAATGTTGACGCCGTTGAGCGTAAGGCTGCTTTAAGGCGCGGTTCGGATGGGTACATTCGTAAAGTACATAACCTGGAAGGACACGCTTTAGTATCGACTCGGGAGATCTGCGAGGGGTTTCGGGAGCATCTATCGGTGCGCTTCACCCAACTACCCAGGCTCAGGGTTGATGAGTTTGGCAGCTATTTGGCTGACTCGCCCCGCCTCACGGCGGCTCGAGCGGCTAGCTGTGATGGTCTTATTACTGAACATGAGGTCATTACTGCGTTGAAGCAGGTCGGCTATAACAAATCTCCGGGGCTTGATGGTTTACCCTACGAGTTTTACTTGAAGCTGTCGCCCATGTTGGTCCCTCTTCTGAAGGATATGTTCAACCATTGGTTTGCCCAGGGCTCCATCCCTGGACAGGTGACCAAGGGTGTGATCACATTGCTGAGGAAAGGTCAACGGCATGGTGGGAGGGAAAACTTTGATGATTTCAGGCCCTTGACTCTGCTAAACACAGAGTTAAAGATTTTGGCAAAGATTCTTGCGAATCGCTTGCAGGTTGTCATCACTGACTTGATCGAACCAGACCAGACTTATGCTGTGAAGGGGAGATCGATTCAAGACAACTTGCATTTGATACGCTCGATCATAGAGGGGACAGAAGACGACGCTGAAGCTGCGCTGATCAGTTTGGATCAGTCCAAGGCATTCGATAGGGTCGACCATCGGTTCCTAGGATCTGTGTTAGAGGCCGCCGGATTTAATCCGGACTTCCGCAAGTGGATCTTTGTTCTGTATGACAGGCCAACGGTGGCGGTGCAGATCAACGGTAAGCTATCGGAGTCATTCGCTGTCTCTCGGTCGGTGCGACAGGGTTGTCCGCTGTCGCCTCTGCTGTATGTCCTGGCGTTGGAACCCCTCCTTCGCAAGTTAAGGGACGAGGCGGCTACACCAGTCCTGCGCGGAATAGCTCTCCCTGGAGGCACACGAGCCAGGGTTTCCGCGTTCGCCGATGACGTCACCGTGTTCGTGTCTTGCCACACGGACGTTCAAGCGGTGGTCGAGGCGCTCGCTCGATACGAAGAAGTAACAGGGGCCATCTTCAACCGTAGCAAGTCTGTTGGCCTGCGGTTGGGGGCCTGGACCGGGGTAAACTCGCTTCCAGGTATTTTCAGCTGGACCGATGGACCGGTCCGTATTCTCGGCGTTTGGTTTGGACCGGGACTTCAGCTGGAAAAGAATTGGTCGGAAGTACAGTCTAAGGTCAAATCGTCAGTCAAGACTTGGATTGGAAGGAAATTGTCCTTGAAGGGTCGGGCGGAGGCGTGTGCTACATACGTCTTTCCGCTCATCCTTTACCGTTTGTCTGTACTTCCTCTCCCTGCAGAACGACTAACCCGCTTACAAGGGCGCCTCGATTCACTTTTGTGGAACGAGGGTAAGCATTATGTCTGCAGAGAGGTCTGTGTTCAACGTCCGAGCGAGGGAGGCCTGAGTCAGCCCAGTCTCTTGTGTCACAGAAACGCCGAGAGATTGGCTTTCCTGGGTCGTTCGCTTGAAGGAGACGCTCCTTGGGTCCCTGTGGTTGAGAACTCGTTTCCCAATCTCAAACCCAACCCTTCGGTAGAAGGTCGTCGTAGACCGAAGGGGGAGTCCAAGTTCTTCTCCGAATGCCGGACCGCTCTTAGAGCTTTGCCGGGGACCAGTGTCCTCGATCAGCCAAGGAAGGAACTGTATCGGGATTTAGTGGAGGGGACCGCGAAGGATCCACTTTGTAGGCGGATGGGATGGTCGATGAAGGTTGTCCGTTCTCAATGGTGTTGGGCGCCGGGACGGGAGATTCTGAATAACTCGGAATTCTCCCTGACTTGGCGACTGGTCCGAAATGCGCTGCCCCTCTTCGACGAACTTTTCCGGTATAAAGAACATACCAGGCGCTTCTGTCCGTGCTGTGACGAACGCGAGCCCGAAACTATCGAGCACGCGTTTTTTAGTTGCAGCCGGATACAGCCCCTTTTAAAGTACGTCGAGGGGGTAACAGCTCGCATCGATGCCGAGTGTCTGCTCGATCTCGACGTAGGAACTTTTGTGTACAACATGGAGCCGCCGTTCCCCAGGGAGGAAAGTTTGGTTTTCCTGGCGATCCTAGCAGTAGCGCGCATGGTCATTTGGATCACGCGCCTCAAGTTGGTCCGCGAAGGGACATCTGTTCCGGATCGGGATCTGATCGTTTACTTTAAACATTTGCTTAAAGTAAAGATCAGATGCGATTGGAAGAGGTTGCCTAGAGTGGATTTTGACAAGAGGTGGGTGCACAGCACTAGTTTGTGCATCCGTCGAGGAGCCAAGTTTGAGTACGTGTTCCCTCCGTGAGCATGGCACGGGCGGTGCTGGGTCCTGCGGAACCCATCCCGCTTAAGTTTAGCATAAATTAATTAAAGAGACTCTTGACTGGTGGTATAAACGAGATCCCGCTCCTGTTATTATTTTTTGGTACTAGAGATCCTCTGAGTCCACCCACTCCCCAATCACCTAACTTTATTTTGGATGTAATCCTGGTCTTCCCCCATTACTCAGAGGACACCAATCCTCCCCTCCTCCCATAAATTTCTTTTCTCCTATTAAGGCTCTACCCCTACCCCTCATAGGGATCTTCCTGCTTGTTTTCGGTCCCCCGGAAAACAGTGGGGGGTCTAATCGCTAGAGTAGCACAGGGGGGTCAATACTAACAAACCAAGTAGGCTGTATATTTTATGTTTACATTGGACTTTTTTCACTAGCTTGCCCCACTCCACGTGATTTTAATAACTTGATTATTGTATATAATGTTATGAATTGGAACTCCTTTTTGTCATCTCACAAATGCACACACTCACCTTATTGTTTAATTAAAAAAAAAAAAAAAAAAAAAAAAAAAAAAAAAATGCATACACAGACATACAGATAAGTTTTTACCAATTGTACATATGTTTTCTTTTATTCTAAACGCTGGGGATATATTAGTTAGATTAGAATCCACAGAGTGAATGAGGTATTGTGGTAAATGTTGCCAGTCAAGAGTGAGACTTCAAAGTCCATCTTATCAATTGTCAATAGTCACAAAGACCCTGAACCCTCCCCTCCCCAATTTCTTATAGGGCCTTGTGCCTAATTTTGTTGTGTTAATTTTTGTTTTTATAATTTGATATTGTAAATGCATTTTTTGACTTCAATAAAATAAATAAATAAGATCAAAGTGTAGTATCTGTTCTTCAGGTGCTACATTTCAATTTCTTCTCCCTCAGTGGAAGAGAAATCCTTTATGACTAAGACAATTTTTTTTCTCCACGTTAAAAAACGACCCTAAATCTGTCCCGTGGGGAGGCATTGTGAATAGGTACTTTAATGTAACAAACCTTTAATATTAAAAAAGCAACTGGAAAAAGTTATTTCTGATTTAATTACAAAATGCCCTGAAATATCACTTCTGATTAATTAGAAAATGCCCTGGAAAATGTCCATTCTGATTATTTTTTGTTTACTTGCCTCTCCACAAGGGCGGAATTGAACATGAGGTCGGTTATTAATTTAGGGGAAAACAAGCTCCCCAAAAGGGGCACTCTGGTCAATAACAAAAATAAAAATTGTATAAGTAATAAAGGATTTCTCCTCCATTAACCAAGAATAAAAAAGGGGGGATTTAAGTCACTGGAATTCTGAAACTGATACTACACTCAGAAATTCATGTTGAAGCAATGGTTGCCTAATCTCTAACCGTGTTAATATTTTTATGTATTACTTTCGAAAAGCTGCTGAAACAATTTATGATTTAAAACATTACTTTATTTCAAGTATATTTTAAGCAGTGGGTTACGGGATATGAAGTCAGTCCCGGAAATTACTCAAACCGTTTACGATTTAAACATTATTTTATTTCATGTATATTTTTAACTGTGGGGTGGGGGATATTAAATCAATCCCGAAAATGGGTGAAATCGTTTACGCATTACACATTACTTTATTTAATGTATATTTTTAACATTGGGGTGGGAAATATGAAGTCGGTTCCGGAAATGGCTACAACTATTTACGTTTTGGACATTACGTTATTTAATGTATATTTTTAACAGTAGGATGGGAGATAAGAAGTCGGTCCCGGAAATGGGTGAAAAAGTTTATGATTTATACATTACTTTATTTCATGTATATTTTCAACAGTGGGTTGGGGATTATAAGTCAGTTCCAGAAATGGCTGAAACAGTTTACTATTTAGACATTACATTATTTCATGTATATTTTTAGCAGTGGGTTTGGGATATAAAGTCGGTCCCGGAAATTGCTGAAACAGTTTACTATTTAGACATTACATTATTTCATGTATATTTTTAGCAGTGGGTTGGGGATATAAAGTCAGTCCCGGAAATGGCTGAAACAGTTTAGGATTAAAACATTACTTTATTTAATGTATATTTTCAACAGTGGGGTGGCGGTATGAAGTCAGTCCCGGGATTGAATGATGTGCAAATATATACTATCAGAAAGCGTCGACCAGTATTGAATGAGATAGGTGGAAAACATATAGTAGCAAAATACCCAGCGTCGCCCGGGATCAAATGAGATAGTTGAATGATATATATTAGCAGAATATGTGGCGTCACCTGGGATTGGATAAGATAGGTGAAACATATATACTATGAGAATGCCCAGAATTGATTTGTTTGTAATGAAATAATCAACCCAGGCACTATATCAAAGTTATTATTTAAGTAAGGGGAAGCGACATAGTGGGTTAAGTTATGAAAATTATTGTCGAAATGAGTAACATATCCAAGAATTATGAAAAATGATGAAATGTGAGTTACTTGATTGGTGTGTTTGTAATGATATAATAAGCCCAGACAATATGTCAAATATATAAGTAGGAGGGATAGGCATAATGTGGGCTTTAAATTATAAAAATTATTGTCGAAATTATTAACATATCCAGAATTATGAACAACGATTAAATGTGAATTAATTAGTTGCGTGTTTATAATAAAATAATCAGCCCAGGAAATATATCAAAGTAATTATGTTAGTAAGAGAGGGCGATAAGTATGGTTTAAATTATGAAAAATGATTGTCGAAATTAGTAACATATCCAATAATTATAAAAAATGTAATATGTTATTTAATGCATTAGTGTGTTTGCAATGAAATAATCAGACCAGACAATACAACAAAGTTATTATTTTAGTAAGTGGGGCGATGATGTGGGTTAAAATGATGAAAAATGATTGTCAACATTAGTAACATATCCAAGAATTATGAAAAATGACACAATGTGAGTTAATTGATTGGTGTGTTTGAAATGAAATAATCATCCCAGAGAATATATCAAAGTTTTTATTTTAGTAGTAGGGGGTTGATAATGTGGGTTAAATATATTAAAAATAATTGTCGAAATGAGTAACATATCCAAGAATTAAGAAAAATGATGAAGTGTGAGTTAATTGATAGTTGTATTTTTTATGAAATAATCAGCCCAGACAACATATCAAAGTAATTTTTTTTAGTAAGAGAGGGCGACGAAGATGGTTTAAATTATAAAAAATTATTGTCGATATTAGTAACATATCCAAGAATTACGAAAAATGACGAAATGTGATTTAATTGATTATTGTGTTTATAATGAAATAATCAGCCTATACAATATATCAAAGTTATTATATAAGTAAAGTGGAAGGAGATAAGGAGGGCTTAAATTATGAAAAATTATTGTCGAAATTAGTAATATATCCAAGAATTACGAAAAAATGATGAAATATTAGATAATTGATTGGTGTGTTTGTAAGGAAATAATCAGCCTAGACAATATATCAAAGTTATTATTTAGTAAAATGGGAAGGGCGAAAATGATGGTTAAAATTATGAAAAATGATTATCGAAAGTAACATATCCAAGAATTATGAAAAATGATTAAATGTGATTTCATGCATTAGTGTGTTTGTAATAAAATAATAAGCCCAGCCAATATTTCAAAGTTATTATTTTATTAAGGAAGGGGCGATAATGTGGGTATAAATTATGAAAAATGATTGTCGAAATTAGTAACATACCAAAGAATTATGAAAAATGATGAAATGGAGGTTAATTGATTAGTGTTTGTAATGAAATAATCAGCCCAGCAAATTTATTAAAGTTATTATTTTAGTAAGGTTGGGCGACAACGTTGGTTTAAATTATAAAAGATATTTTCGAAATTAGAAACATATCAAAGAATTACGAAAAATGATGAAATGCGAGTTGATTGATGTGTGTGTTTGTAATGAAATAATCAGCCTGGACAATATATCAAAGTTATTATTTTAGTAAAGTGTGCGATATGGTGAGTTTAAATGATGAAAATTTGTCAAAATTAGTACCATATCCAAGAATTATTAAAAATGATGAAATGTGAGTTAATTGACAGTTGTGTTTTTTATAAAATAATTAGCCGATACAATATATCAACTTTAATGTTTTAGTAAAGGGAGGGGCGATAATGTGGGGTGAAATTATGAAAAATTATTGTCGAACATAGTAACATATTCAATAATTATGAAACATGATAAAATGTGAGTTAATTGACCAGTGTGTTTGTAATGAAATAATCAGCCCAGGAAATATATCCAAGTTATTATTTTAGTAAGTGGGCGATACAGTTTTAATAAAAAAGTAGAATAATATGATTGTGCCTTCATTCATGCTGAACAAAACGCTCAGAGCATGCTCAGCAACAATATATTACATATGAAAAATGCTGCTGTGGAATTCCCCAGGTCCTGCTAGTTATTATTATTATTATTATTATTATTATTATTATTATTATTATTATTATTATTATATCACGTCATATCATGTGCTACTAGTCCCATGTAATCCAGTATTCCCTGCCGCATCGTCGGGTCACCGGCGACTAAATTAGTTCCCCCACTAGCCTTGTCTGGTGAGGAGGGTAGCTAGTCGCTCAGAAGGATTAAAAACAAGACCTTCCAAAGGACGGATGAACCCTTTTCGATGTCAACGGTCAACTAACTTTAAATGAAATAAGCTACTAAAATCATGGTCAGTCATACTTCTTTAAGCTTGTGAAACATGGATCTTATACAGAAGCGATGCAAAAACCCTGGAACACTTTAGTAACACAAGCTGAGGCAAATTTTGCATATGACCAGGGAGAGCCACACCACTAACTTAGAAGTTCTGGACAGGACCATAATGACCATCATTGAGGCAACCGTCATTCAAAAATACTTTATGGAACGCAAAGGTGCTATGGACTTTGAGGAAAAAAAAGAAGACAATATGAAAAGGCTCGGAAAAGAAGACGGAGAGAACGAGAAGAACAGTCCCGTCCCTCGCCTTCACTCTCTTGCAAATACTGCATGCGACTCTTCTATCACCGGTTGGGCCTTGCAAGCCATGTAAAATATAGGCATTCTAAAAGATAGGGGACAGATGATGGACCCGATACTGGAACACAAGTGGGTGCCGACGATTATTATTATTTGCGCCCACTAGTAGTTTTCACTTAGGTTATCGTCCGTGATTTCTCTCTGCCGACAACCTGTGGTGTTTCCAGTACTCTCCATCTCTTTCAGTAAACTTTGTAAATAAATTTGCGTTATTGAAACAGCCGTTTATTATTGATTTCTCGCTGACAACAGCCATTGGCATTCACTAGGATTTGGTTTGCAAGAACCCTTCTCAATGTCTTAGTCCTCTTCATAATCATCCAGTGGAGGTCTGGTTAGTGCTTTCTATTTTCGGTCTTTCCACCCTTCTTGACATTATTATTATTATTATTATTATTATTATTATTATTATTAGATTTGTTTAAAGTAGTCAGGAATTTGTTTTAATGGGTGGCTTTGAAAAAAGCTAAATAAGTGAAGTGAAGGGAACAATTGTGAAGCTGGCAGTTGGCAAAGGGGGTAATTTGGTAGGGAAATATAGAGGAAGCTTTTTGCAAAGATATATTACATTTATTATTTACAAGCGGAGGGGGAGCTTTGCCTGGTTATAAAATACGCTTAAATATGATATTTTAATTTGTCCAGGTTTTATATATATCATTGTAAAGTCGTAGATTTCAAAAGTAAGAAAAAAATATTTGGGTGTCATCAGCTAGAATCGAAACCGAAAGCAAAAATGTAACATTCAAGGCTGGTGACGTTACCACTATACCAACGTGACACGCATATGAACATACCGAAAATTAAAAATTAAATATAAACTAAGATGAACGTACAAAATGTATAACGATTTTTCACTTTTCACCCATCATTATAATCAAATTGTTTGCCGAAATATGCAATTTTAGAGTTACACACTTGGTCGGTTTTTATGTGTTGAAAATACGGTTGTCTAACTAAAATAATTATTCACCCATCTAGGAGAATGTCTTGATATGAATCTTTCAATACAAACCATTTACAACGTAATGTACAAACCATTAAACAATGCTTGAATACAAAAGGATTTATTCTCCGTATTTCTCCCACGCGAGAACAGAACAGATGACGTCTTACTAGAAAGTCACAGTTATTCACTCTTTAAATAGTGCGTAATTTACTCAGAGATTAAAAAAACAACACTTTGGGCCGATTACGAGTAAACAGCATAAGATTTTTCTCTAAAAACGAATTAAAAATAAAAATATGCTTTTCGACTTGGAGATCATTAATAAAAATCGTTCTCTTATTTGAATACGGTGTATATATTAATTTTTGAAATGATTACGCGTAAACAGCATGCAAAACAAAAATGCAAATTCCATTTTTCTATGGGGAGAGGGGTAGAGTGATGACGATTACATGTAAACAGCATGAAATTATATCTGATACCAAGAAATTAAAAACACATTCCAGATTTCAGACGGGGGATAACTTAAAACAAAATTCCCTTATATGTGGCATAGTTTAATGATCATTGTATCGGCCTAGACGGATTTCTTTTTAGCCGTAATGAAACCATTTACTCATTACCGTGATACTTTCTTTACAAATGCATATACATCATGAGTTTTCATGTATTTGAATTTTTTTCTCCTATGCGTTAATCACATCTTTTGCTTGTTCTTGTACCGATGATCTCCTGGAGAAGTTCTAGCCACTGATCAACATTATCCCAATTGATACACACCGGACATTCATTTTCTGCATTTTAGGGTGTAAAATACATGATTGGTTATGTTTGAATTCTATATTCCACCAATGGCCATAATTTCCGTTTGATTTTGGTTGTGTACTCATAATCTTTCCTTTTTTTCACTCATTACTTCGAATAATTTTATATTCTACTATTTTCCCTTTACTCGGCCTTGTAGAATTGTCTTTCTGTTCCTCCCTGTTACTATTGGAATTTTCATCATGTTGGTTTTCAACTTCTTATCCCAAGACTTCATTCATCTTATTTAAGGAAATGCATTTTCTTTATTCCTTGGCTTCCTAAGGTGCTTGTTTACCTTTATCAAGTGACATGAATACATTCTGCAGAATGCTTCTCCATGTCGGATCAATACACATTGGCCCTTTTTACCAAAAACTTTAGCAGAGCCCCACCATCTTTTATAGTTTTTCCTCTATAGTAAACGCTGTCCTGTCATAAATTGTTCATCCGCATAATGTCTTATATTAAAGCACAGTGCTCTCCGAATTTTTTCACTTGATTCAACCTCAATGAACCATTTTCTCTCAGAATTTAAGGCATTTAAATTTATTCTAACAATATCACTGATTGTTGAAGCGTTTAATGCGAGTAACTGGCCTATAAAAACTGACGGCGTATTTTTGTTGAATCAAAAACAAGCTAATTTGGGCTATGTCCAGAATCATTCTGAAGAGCATTTTTGATATTACAGCCCAAGCCAAAGCTATTCTCCATCTTCAAATGCTTCCTCCATTGTTTCAGCCAATATTAAATGGTGAAATTGCACAGTACCATTGCTGAATGAACTTTCAGCGGCTGTAGTGCAGGTTTCGATATTCAGTATTTCATTCATCTCTGTGTAGCTATCGTTATTAAATTCCCCCTCCCATTATCACCCAAAAGCGTTTGCGAACTCCAAAATATGCACTGCACATTAAACATATGTTGCGAATAATTTTTTTACTCTTCTTAGTTTTAATCAGCCTGGCAGCAGAGTTCTTAGTGGATGCGTCATTTAGGTGTAAAATACAGGATTAGATATGTCTGAAATCTTTGAAGTCCATACATACAGTGTCACTAAACTAGATCCCAAGAGCCAATCTCACCACCTGACGAACAGAGGGTCTTCTAAGCCTTAAACAAATTGAACACACATTACAGATATCCTTAATAAGAGCCAGAAACTCCTTATCATGAAAGGCGTTACTGCTTCTCACTAATGATATCAATATCTCTTTTGATGCATCAGCAAACTCTTTATGTAATTTCTCAGCCTTCGTTCTTTTCTCCATTCAAGAACATTTTTAAAGCTTCACAATGTAACACAACTTTCAGCCTGTAAAAGCATATTCATCAATGGAAGATTATAATGTCCAAAAGTTGTCTTTTGCAATTTTTTTTTTATATCAGCCTAAAATTTTACAGTTGTCTCTTATAAAATCTAGTATCATACCAGCAGCTTCCACTGATTTATGACTTAGTAACAATGGTAAATCATATTTGACAATGTCAGTCTCTATGTATACTATGACACCTTTTAGGATTCCTATAGTTACCGGAAATTTTACTGTTTTTACCTCCTCTCCATCACCAAAACAAAATGTTCTGTTGGATTTAAAAGTCTTCACTAACCGCTTATCTCGGTCATTTAATGTACCAAATAATACATTAAACATATATTCTCCAGTAACAGTTCTAGAACAGGCAGAATCCAACACTGCCATACTCAATGTTTCTATTACAAGATTGGAATTTTTATATTAGATATATTTATCAATGTTCGATAACAGGACTCGGAATTAATTAATGAGAAGTGTACATGGTTTGCATTCACAACAGTGTTAATATTTCTAATACTAAAACCAGTACAGTCTCTGATAAAATGCCTTAAAGAACTATACTTGAAACAACGTATTGTCCCAACTTGTCTTTCCGTTGGATTTGTTTTGTTTCCTTGATAGAATTTTTGTTCCGTTTACTTCCATTCTGATTGAAATTTACAGCTGTAATTTCTTCCTTAATAGGGGGAACTATTCAGCATTCCAATGAAGAAATATCAGAAAACACTTTTTTTAAAGTATCCTTCATTGCTGCGCAAGTTAAACTTATACATGTTGTCCGCGTTCATTTTTCGTTTCGTTGTCTTCCGACACATTCGCTGCATTTAAAACAAACAAATAAAAATACTTGGACTTCTTTCGCCAGAGAAATTCCATATTAACGTAATTTCTGGTATAAGAATTCATAACACACGAAAAAGTCGTGTATGTTTATTCCAGCAAATCTATTTAAGGGTAAAATTCCTTGAAGAACATGTATGCCATCGTGTTTTCGTCCTTTAAATATATCTCGTCCAAGTTGTCCGTAATTATTTTTAATCCGTCAGTTCGGCCGATACCTGAGATGCCCAAGTGTCGAACGCATTCTCATATATTTTGTGGCCATGACAACAATATTGTTGGGCCTTGTTTTTACTTAGGTAAATCCATGAAGATATACCATATACATATGTCTTGTTTCCACTTGGTGTATATTACTTCACTCCGCAAAATTGTTTCGTAAATGACGCCATCTTTCTTTCAATTGTGTTTCAACATTAGTTGAAGAGCTATAATATCTGTCACATGAAAGAATACGCTCTTCAATGTTAGTTCACTAAGTATTTCCTATGGCGTAGGATAAACACGTGTTATTGTTGGCCGGACACCATATTGAATATCCACTCGAGATAAGGGACATAACTTTAATATATAGAAGACACCAAGTTCGATAACTCCAACTTTAACAATTCGAAAATGAAACAATAAGCCACCGCTCATCATAACTCTGTGCGCAATCGAGGATAAGAGTTAAAGCGATCTTTATAATCATCACAACAAGAAAATGAATAATTGTTTACCCAAGGGGGCGGCTCATTAAATATTTGTTTACATTATAGTTGAAGACTACCATGCTGTACTCAACTGGAAAGAAGTTTTCTTGTATCTTTCTCGACAGATAAATGTCGTTAGAAAGAAATTTTGTCAATGGAAGTTTCGCTTTGTCTTTACTGAAGAGGAACAGATATGAACGTTCTCCGCTATGATTTTAAGTAGCCAAGATCTCGCTATGAATGTCTTAGAGATGGTGACAAAGACTGAAGCACAGTCGGACACCATGAACATAACGCAACAATACAAAGAGGCTAGTAGCATCTCTTCTGCATGAAAGAGGCTGCAGGGAGAAACAAATGATCCCCTGCTAAAATTGTTTAAAGTAATAACATTGTGTAAAGAAATAACATAGGAAAAAGGAATCATGTTTTGTTTTTCATAAGTAGTGGAATGTGACTATTGTATCATCTCTGACCATCTTGGATTATTGCATCTTGGAGCAATCTTTGGATTATTGCGTTGAAAAAAATACGTTAAAATAATTCAAAAGAAACTACATATATAGAAACATCTGGCAATTAATACTTATAGGCATATGTAATGACATTGAGTGAGTTTTTTTAGAAATATATATAACTATACATATATATATGTATATATATATATACATATATATAACGTTCTCTTGTATTTAGTTTTGAAGAAATATATATATATATATATATATATATATATATATATATATATATAACGTTCTCTTGTATTTAGTTTTGAAGAAATATATAATATATAATTTCTTTTTTCAGAAAGTTTAGATGAGATATGTCATCTGTACCGTCCGTCTCAAACCTGATGTTAAGGAACCGTTTTAGGTCCCCATATCAAGCTCTCTTCAGCCGATACTCATCTTATTTATATGAACTAAAAGAGATGGGTATCGACTGTAGAGACCTTGATATGGGGGACTTAAAACGGTTCCCTATTATCAGGTTTAGGACTGACGGTACCAATGATACCAATAATTAATCTAAACTTTGTGAAAATAAAAATGTATATATATATATATATGTATGTATATATATATATATATATATATATATATATATATATATATATATATATATATATATGAAAAATGCATTACTGATTCCAGATCACTAACTTTACACCACCTATCTCTTTTGGAATATACTATATTGACCTCCAAAAGATCAAAGTAATATGTTCGTTCGTCTTGATATCCCCACTCAAACATAAATTCCTCGGTTTTGCGAAGTGGTGTAGTATACCATCTGTAATCATAGCATCTTCTTAAGAATTACTTCCTATTTAAAGGAATATTTAGTTCCTGTTTGTTCGTCATGTACACCAGCAAAATGCCCGATTGGAGGAAGAACATTTTTACTAGTATATATATTTCATATATAAGAGTTGGCGTTCAACAATTTTATATAAGCTTCGTAAGACGATGTGGAGAGGACATTGTAATCAGATTAGACGTTACTAATCGCTACAAGTAGCATTAATGATAGAATTGATATTATATTAATACTTTGCCGGCAATCCCCGAATGATGACACAAAAGGCTAACTTCCAAGCTGCTGTCCGGACAAAAATTCTCTTGTCAGTTTCCTATTGTCACTGAATGGATATAAAGCCGTTATACATTCTAAAATAATACGTACGCATTTTAAGTAGGTTAGAGATTAGCGTGGTCAACGTATCTGTGCAACTGGCATCGACAAACTCACACGCTAACCGCTGTTACTTGCATGTAAAATATGGAGAAATATATTGTTCAAATTTATTCAGGTCATCGCTTTATTCCACGAATAGCCAAAACTAAATTATTGTAAATTTGTACAATTTCAAACTTAATAAAATAAGTAACAAATATAATGACTTAAAATTAACATTCTGATATCTGGTTGTACTTATGACTCTGTTATTTACACTTCAGTAAAATATGCCTTTTTCAGAGTGAATGAAAGTTTGAATATATATATATATATATATATATATATACATACATACATACATACATATAAATATATAAATATATATATAAATATATATACATATACATACATAAAAATATATACAGATAATTATATATATGTACATATACATACATATATATACATATATATACATATATACATTAATATATATATACATATATACATTAATATATATATACATACATATATACATGTATATACATATATATATACACATTCATACATATATGCATATATATATACATTGATATATATACACATATATATATTTACATATATATAAATATATACACAGTCATATATATACATACATACATATATACATATATACATTAATATATACACATAACTATATATACATATATATACATATATATACATATATATACACATACATATGTATACATACATTTACATACATATATATACATATATATATACATATAAATATACATGCATATACATATATATACATACATAAATACATATATATACATATATACATATATATATACATATATATATACATATGTATCTATAAATATATATATACATACATATATACATATATGTACATATATATACATATATATACATATATTATTACATATATTCATATATATGTATATATGATGATTACAACGTCTGGTCAGACGAGTGCCACTCCCTAAGACATTTAAAATCCATGAGCCCAGATGCCTGAGGGAGTATCTATACAAATATGATGTTACAGAGTCTTAGCTTTGTATGACAGCTAAGTCTCTTTCTCGGTTCAAAATGTTGAGATCCAGCAACAAGCAAGAGCAAGATAGCCAGCAAGAAATTAAACTGCACACCAGCTTAATACGGGAAATGGTCTTTCGCTTTATGGTTTTTTAAATCAGAGATTTGCTTCTCCTAGAAAGGTTGCCTTCACCACGGCTAACGGGAGCCCTCTCCACCCCAATACACATACACACACAAATATACATCAATATAAAATATACATAAATATACGCATATATATATATACATGTACACATATATATATACATTATATATACATATACATACACATATATACATATACATACATATATATAAACATATATATATAACTATATATACGTATATACATATATATACATATACATACTTATATGTATATACATATATACATATATATACGTATATATACATATATATACATATATATACATACACATATATATATATACATATATGCATATATATACATATATACATACACATATGTACATATATATACATGTATATAAATACATATACATATATACATATATATACATATATATAAATATATATACATATATATATACATACATATATACATATATGTACATATATATATATATATACATATATGCACGTATATATACATATATGTACATACATATACATATAAGTACATATATATACAGATAAGTACATTTATATGCATATAAGTACATATATACAAATATATACATATATATATATACATATATGTACATATATATATATACATGTATACATATATATACATATATACATATATATACATATATACATATATATGCATATATACATATATATACATATATCTACATATATATACATGTATATATATACATATATACATATATATACACATATATACATATATATACACATATATACATATATATACATATATCTACATATATATACATATATGTACATATATACATGTATATACATATATATACGTATATATATACATATATATTCATATATATGCATATAAACCTATATATACATATATATCTACATATATACATATACATATATACATATATATGCATATATATCTACATATATACATATACATATATACATATATATGCATATATACAGGTGTATATATATACATATATATATACATACATATATGTACATATATACATACATGTATATGCATATATATACATATATGCACATATATATATGTGTATATATATATCAATCGTCCGTTAAGTCTCAAAAGACAAATGATACCCCCCTATAAATGCACTTGCGCATGTAATGGTGTGGCAACGGTTAGGCAATCTCCAACCACAACCTCTTGAATCAGTATTGCTTTAGTCCAGTGGCAAGTAGAAGTCCACAACGACTGGAAACAATGCCGAGATTAGCGAAAGCACATACAGCACCTGAAAGTTCCACATGGTTACCTATTTTGTACTTGCCAGGCTCATCGTTTTCTTATCTTCCGTGATCGGACGAGAACCGGTGTGTCACACGTCATTATGCAGTATATACATATAAATATAGTTTTAAGAAAAACCAAGACTTCAAAGAATATGTTGATAGCAATAAATAGTGTATTTCATTGTTAGTTACAATTGTATCAAGACTATTCAGACAAATTCCAACATTATGTTGTGTGAAACTTTTTACAAGAGCAGCCTTTCATCAGACTTATTTAATAAAATACACGTTAACAATAAGAGATTATGAAAACCATGTCATGCAATGTTACCACTAATTACCTATTTCCATTTTATATGTATTATTAATACTATTCGTTGATTTCTTAAATTAAATTTCTTTATTTGTTTATTTAATTTAAATTATTTTTTCTAAATCAGTCTAATCAACTAAGTTATATTGTTCCGACTCTATGTTAGTTTCGTATCTGGAATTTGCTTTGTTTATTACAAAAATATCGGTTAACCTATTTATGTGATTTAAGAAAAGGTTTTGTTTAAAACTTATTCAATAAGGAAAGGAAGTTTAACATTACTTTATACTTAGTTCATTCTCAATCTTCATTTAAAATTAAGGATCTCAATTTATTTTTTATTTTCTTTCGTTTCTTCCTAATAAGATTTACGATTTTCAGGTATTTTGGATGTAGAAAGGGAGGTGACTCTGTACGTTCGAAATTTTAAAGGTTTAGTTGAATTATAAGTTACCAAAATCCTAATATGTATCCATAACGATAAAAGGGAAGTAACTCAAGCCGTTCGATGTTTCTAGGTTTGGTAAATTCCTAATATGCATTTATGATTTATTTATTAATTAAACAAATCCAATTAAAACTAGGCTAACCTATTTAAAATATAAATTTGTAATGCATATTTTAACCATGATACTTTTATTACCAAAGATTTAACCTGCGTTTGCTATCCAACCATAATTTTCTGAGGTTATGCGTGGCTTCAATACAAAAATATCAATTCGGGAATTAAGTTCTTAAATACTTATCTAATAATAATACATGTACGTTTTACTCCAATGAAAGTGGTGGTTCGCCTTGGTTTTTTGGATTTAATCGTTGAGAACAAGAGTATTATTTAAAAAGCTAGGATTTTTCAAGTTTTACTGATCTAAAACCAGTATCAATTAATCCTTATTCTTTAATTATTAATACTTTTGTTGTTGTTGTTGTTGTTGAATTCATATTGCTAATTTTTGTTAAGCTATTTTATTGATCAAGAAACGGTATCAACTATTTCACCATCAATATGACTAAAATTACGTTACCAGTTTTGAAACAATATTGCTAATCGTTGTTAATCCTTATCCAGTAATCCATTGTCTTTATTTCTAAAAATGTGTTTCTAGTGTAGAATATTAGATTCCAGCTTTTCTTGCTAAATTTGAATCATTCATCTAATTTACATCATACTTAGCTATTTAACTCTATATTAAGTTTTGCTATATTTTTTCCAGAATGTTTTTTTTTAAATCCCAGCTATATTTCAGATGTGATAGCAAAAATCTATGGCTCTGAAGACACCCATAAAAATGATTGAAATTGAATAAAGAAATAAAGAAATTTAATTTAAGAAACCAATGAATAGTATAAATAAAACGTATTAAATGGAAATAAATAATAAGATGTAACATTGTATGATATTTTCTTTTAAATTTTTTAAAATTGAAATACGAAAATAGGTAAATATATAAATCTTTAAAAATACTTTAAAAGGATGAGATATAGGTAAAATCTATACGCTTGTTTTTATCCTTCTAAGGGAAATGGTTTTCATAATGTCTTATTGTTCAAGTGATTTTTATTTATTAAGTCAAAAGGAAGGCTGTTCTTGCGAAAATTTTCAAACGACATCATGTTTGACTTTGTCCGAATAGTCTTGAAACAATTGTCACTAATGATAAATTACACTATTTGTTGCTATCAACCCATTATTTAAAGTCTTTCTGTTAAAACAATAGATGATTGTTCAATTATGAAATATAATAACTCTGTAGTTAAGAGATTAAGTCATCTTTTTTTGGCTAAAAAATAACTGGTATATGAACGATTACTAAATAATACACACCAAGTAAAATAACAAATACTCCAAATAAGACTATATATATACATATGTATATGCATATATATACATATAAACATATATATACATATTTACATATATATATACATATATACACATATATACAAATATACATATGTATATATATACAAATATACTTAACATATATGCATATATACATATGTATATATACACGCATTATATATATACAGTGATGATCATATTTATTGGCACGGTAAAATAAAAGTTAAATTTTGTCTAATAAATTCTAAAAAAGGGATTAAATTAAAGAAAATAACAAAGTATATTATGTATTTTTGACTGGCCTTTCCGATGCAGCAATCGGATGTTAGAAAAAATAAATAACAAAGGAACAACAAACATAATTGCAAAAAACCCTTGTTCAAAATTATTGGCACGATTTATTTAATAATCAATTGTATAGCCTTTGGCCTTGATTACCTTCCTCAGTCGCTTTTCATAGTTTACAACCAAGTTGTTGCACTCTTCAGTAGTAATTTTAGCCCACTCTTCCTGACAATAATCCTCTAATTGAATAAGATTCTTAGGCTTCCTTTGCATTACCCTCAATTTTAATGTTCTCCATAAATTTTCAATTAGATTAAGGTCTGGGCTTTGTGATGGCCACTCCAAAACATTAATATGATTGTCCTCAAGCCATTTCTTAGTCAGTTTAGCCGAATGCTTTGGGTCATTATCTTGCATGAACCACCAACGACGACCAAGTGAGAGCTCTTTAGCAGAGTCTTTCAGGTTTTCATCCAATATTTTAACATAATCTTCCTTTTTTATGCTACCTGTGACCTTAACAAGTCGCCCTGGTCCAGAGGCAGCAAAGGATCCCCAAAACATCAAACTGCCTCCACTGTGCTTCACTGTGGGTATGGTGTTCTTAGGCAGGAAAGCTTCGCCAGATTTTCTGTAAATATAAGACACTTTATTATGGCCAAATAACTCTATTTTCGTTTCGTCAGTCCATAGAACACGTTTCCAGAATGCAACATCTTTATCAATATGACGTTTTGCAAAGGCTAGCCTTGCTTTCAGGTGCATAGGCTTCAATAAGGGAGTCTTTCTCGGGCGACATGCTTTTAAACCAGCTCTCTTCAAAACTCTACCAACTGTATGTCGAGATACATTCACTCCAGAGGTGCTCTGTTCATCAACAATCTCCCCAACAGAGATCCTTGGGTTTTGTTTTACTTGTCGAACAATTTTCCGTTCATCTCTTGGGGAAAGAATCCTTTTTCTGCCTCTACCCTCTAAACTTATAACGTGGCCTTGCGATTTGAACTTGTTTATTATGGCTCTAACAGTGGATTTGGGAAGGTTTAGCTTCTTTGAAGTCTTATCATAGCCCTCCCCATTGGTATGGCATGCTACAACAAGCTTCCTGACGTCTTCGCTGTGTTCCTTAGTTTTAACCATGGCGATTGAAAATTATAATTTAGTCACTTATAATAGTTTAAATAAATCGCTATCTAAAAATTATCTGAAAAAAATTATTCACTGAATTAGCGTTAAACAAGAATAATATGGCTATAAAAAAGTTCAGAAAGCACGTAAACCGGAAATTGATTGATATTATAGTGATACTAAAAGAAAAACAAAGCCGTGCCAATAATTTTAAACAAGGGTTTTTTGCAATTATGTTTGTTGTTCCTTTGTTATTTATTTTTTCTAAAATCCGATTGCTGCATCGGAAAGGCCAGTTAAAAATACATAATATACTTTGTTATTTTCTTTAATTTAATCCCTTTTTTAGAATTTATTAGACAAAATTTAACTTTTATTTTACCGTGCCAATAAATATGATCATGACTGTACATATATACATAATATATATACATATATAAATAATATATATACATATATACATAATATATATACATATATACATAATATATATACACATACATATATACATAATATATATACATATATACATAATATATATACACATACATATATATATACATACATATACATATATATATATATACGTACATGTATATGCATATACGTATACATGCATAGACACCTACATATATAAAATATATCCATATATATATATATACATATATATAATCATATATATTTAAACATATACATATATATATATATACATATACATATTCATATATATATACATATATACATTACATATATACATGCATATGTATTCAAATATATGTAAACATATATATACATATATATATATTCATATATATAAATATATATATGCATATAAACAATTATATATTCATATATATAAACATATATATACATATATATATTCATATATATAAACATATATATACATATATACATATATATATTCATATATATATAAACATAAATGCATGTGCATACATATATATATCCATATATACATATATATATTCATATATACATATCTATATTCATATATATACATTTATATCACTACATATATCCATTAATACATATATATATCCATATATACATATACATATACATATTCATATATATACATATTCATATATATACATTTATATCACTACATATATCCATTAATACATATATATATCCATATACATATATATATATATATATCCATATATATAAATTAATATCTACATATATATCCATATATATATATCCACCTCTACATAAGTTTATATCCACACATACCTATATTTGTGACCATATATACGTATACATATATATATACATATATATATATAAATATATACATTCATGTACATATATATACATGTATATACGTATATATACATACATACATACATATATACATATACATACTTATATACATACATATATGCATACATATATACATACACATATATACATATACATATATACATACATATATATGCATACAAATATATGCATATATATACATACACTTATATACATATATAAACATACGTAGACATATATATACATATATAAACATACATACACATATATACATATATATACATACATAAACATATATATACATACACATATATACATATATATACATACATATATATACATACATATATATACATACATATATATATACATATATATACATACATATATATGCATAGATATATACACCTATATATACATACATATATATACATATATATACATACATATACATATATATACATACATACATATACATATATATACATACATATACACATATACACATACATTTATACACACATATATACATACATACATATGTACACATATATATAAACACATATATACATATATATAGATACAAGTATACATATATATACATATGATGATTGCAACGTCTTGTCAGACGAGTTGCACTCCCTCAGACACTTAAAGTCCATGAGCCCAAATGCCTGAGGGAGTATCTATACAAATATGATGTTACAGAGTCTTAGCTTTGTACGACAGCTAAGTCTCTATCTAAGTTTAAAATATTGAGATCTTGCCACAAGCAAGAGCAAGATAGCCAGCAACAATTTAAACTACAGACCAACTTAATGCGAGTACTGGTCTCCCGCTTTATGGTTTTTTAAATCAGAGATTTGCTTCTTCTAGAAAGGTTGCCCTCACCACGGCTTATTGGAGCCTTCTTCACCCCAACACATATATACATACACACAAATATACACGGTGCTTGTTGGCCGTTGACTCCGAAAAAGGGTTCCTTCGCCCTTTGAAAGATCTTGTTTTTAATCCTTCAGGGAGACTAGCCGCCCTCCTCACCAAACAAGTCTAGTGGGGAACCAGTTTAGTCGGCGGTGACCCGACCCTGAGGCAGGTAGTACTAGGTTATATGGTTCCAGTAGCATATGCATTACCTGAGCAATATATATATATATATATATATATATATATATATATATATATATATATATATATACATATGTATACATGCATACATATATACATATATATACATACATATATATACATATATATACATACATATATACATATATATACATACATATATATACATACATACGTATACATACATATATATACATACATATATATATACATACATATATACACACATATGCATATATACATATATATATACATTAATACATATATATATATATATACATACATACATACATACATATATACATACATATGTATACATATATATACAAACATATGTATACATATATATACATACATATATACATATATATACATATAAATACATATATATACATGCATATAAATACATATATATACATATATATATACATATATATACATACATATATATACATATATATACATACATATATATATACATATATATACATACATATATATACATATATACATACATATATATATATACATATATACATACATATATATACATATATATACATACATATATATACATATATATGCATACATATATATACATATATATACATACATATATATACATACATATATCTATACATACATATATATACATACATATATATACATATATATACATACATACATATATATACATATATATACATACATACATATATATATACATACATATATATGCATACATATACATACATATACATACATATGCATACATATACATACATATACATACATACATACATACATATATATATACATACATATACATACATATATATACATACATATATATACATACATACATATACATACATACACATACATACATACATATACATACATATACATACATACGTATACATACATATACATACATACGTATACATACATACATATATATACATACATATATATATAAATATACACATATATTATGATGGCAGCAAATTCGCTTTCGAACATTGCCATCACTCGATATTGCACAAAAAAACAAAGGTATATAGAAACACGAAAACAATCAGTGATGGGCTGCACGAATGTGGCTTTTAAGCTCTGCTAAACTCTGGCATTCCTTAGTACACATTGTACAGACATGTATACCACTAGCAGCACGTTCTCACTGTTCTTTTCTATGCAGGATCAAATGCCGTTTCAAACCGCCTGTCGTTTTGTACATCCGCCCGCAGTTGACACAGGTTAACTCTGGCAACTACAGACGGCTTTGTAGCCCGCTGCATCGATGGATAGACTTCTGACTCATCAGCCCAGCTCTGCTAAGACATATTCTTCCGCACACCTCTCCAGACCAATTTGTCTCCCCCTCCCATCCACGGCTCCTTTCACTCTCCCTTTCCGGATATCGCGCTTCAGCCGCTCATAATGGGTTCGATCCGCCTCAAACTTGCCCACACCTCTCAGCAAGGTCCTTCTCCACCCTCCGCGATCCAAAGCAAGACTCTCCCAGGTCCTATCATCAATCTCATATTTTTTAAGGTGGATCTTAAACAATCCTTAAATCTCAATTTAGGCTTTTGAGCCAGACGTCTTCCCTCGGCGAGCTCGCCATAAAGGAGTTGTTTGGGAAGTCGACTGTCTAATATCCTCACCACATGCCCACTCCACCTCAGTCTATGCTTAATAACGTGAGCCTCAATGCTAAGGCATTGGGTCCGATCAAGCATCTCCACATCACTGACATACATCTGCCAACTCACACCTAAGATTCGCCGTAGGCACATCTGGTGAAACCGCTCGAGACGTCTCAAATGCTCCCTGTATGTTGTCCAAGTTTCACAACCATAGAGAAGAGTAGAGAGAACGCATGCGGCATAAACCTTAATCTTGGTTGGCAGCAAGATCCCATGACGTCTCCACAAGCGCCCGTCGAACTTTCTGAAGGCATCACTTGCCCTGCTGATCCGTAACGATACCTCATCATCCAGGGTACCAGACATACTCAGTGTGCTACACAAGTATACAAACTTAGAGAAAACTGCTATCCTTGACCCACAGATATAAACTGATGGCTCATAGTATGGCATGCCCGTAGCAGGCTGATTCATTAAGATAGTTTTTTTTTAGATTGATGGTCAGGTCCAATGCGCTGTAGGCAACCGCAAAAGCGTTCACAAGATGCTGCATATCAGTCACCGTATGAGCCACCAGACCACAGTCATCGGCATAGAGCAAGTCACAAATATGTTGGTGAGTACCTTTTTACTTGCATTAATGTTGAACAACCCCCCAGTAGTTCGGTAACGAATATAGACACCATCAGAGCACACATCACACATATACATACATATACATACACACACACATATATATACATACATACATATATACATACATAAATATACATATATACATATAAATACATACATATATATATATACATATACATACATATACATATACATACACACATATAAATATACATACATACATACATATATATACATACATACACATACATATATATACATATATATGCATACATACGTATATATATTTGCATACATACATATATATATAACATATATATATACATATATATATATATATATACATAAACATACATATATATATACATACATACATATATATAAACATACATATATATACATACATATATATAAACATATATATATACATACATATTAATATACATATACATATATACATATATCTATATGTACATATATATACATATATCTATATATACATATACATATATATACATATACATATGTACATATACATATACATATATATACATATACATATATACATATATATGCATACATATATATATACATACATATACATACATATATATACATATATATACATACATATATATATACATACATATGTATAATACCTTTCTATATATGCATACATATTTCAGAATAGTTTTTATTTAACAATCAGTTTTTATTGAAACGTGAGATTGTAAAGTTTACAAAATATTACTGGCAGTAATATTCTATAAGTTATCCCATCTAAACAAGAATTGCTCGATATGCAAGGTAGAGCAAATAAATGAAATTGTGATTCAATGAATTTCAAAAAAACTCTCATTGAAATGAAATGAAGTGGTTGAGTTTCATATGAAAGAATTTTTATCATTCTAAGCAAGACAAAGAATACTTTAGAAAATTAATCTCCTAAACCTATAGGGTTTCGATGTCTACCATCTCACCAGAGGACAGAAAATATTAGCAAGTACTTATAAAGGTATGCACCCTATTTGCTAAAAGTTCATATGCAATTAAATTGAGCATACTGAATAAATCTAGATCATATGCTCCAGGGGATAAGTTTTGCAATCTTAATATATCCGAAGCAGTTAACATCATCACCTTCAACAAATCCATAATAAATACCAAGAATGAACCAGATGTAAACACAAGAAAAAATTTAAATACAGCCATCTTAAAATAAAATAACATACACTGTCTGTATAAATGATAAATAGGTAAAAACAATGGACTAAATACACATCAGTTTTGATTAAAATCTAAACGATTACTTTGCTAATATAAAAATGTTCATTTTCTAAAGATAGGTTCTTGATCACCTCTTTTAACCCATATATACATAATACTTTCTCCTTTTGTATATATGCACATGTTAAGTAGGGCCTTACTATAAGCACATTAACATACTACACTTTTAATTTTTTACACGTAATTTGCACTCTAAGATCTTATTATAATAATATTTCCAAAAACATATTGCTTCCCAATTAAAGAATTTAAAATTTCGCCCCCATTTGCTAACCATAAGTAAAAATTCCCCATTGCAAGGTACTCTCTAGATCCGCACATATAAACAAGAAAGAACTATACTCAATGATGCGTCATCCCTGTTGGTACTAGGGTAATTCAACTATATAACCATAGTTGCACAATCCCACTCTTTTCATCTTATTAATGTAAATTAGCAGTGTAGGGGTTAAAAAATTATCTATGATAAACTTAGTCAAGTTACCTACACTAATATATGTTACCTACACTAATTAATGTTATAAATAATAGTGTTAAATAATGGTATACTTTCTTTATGTCTATATATATATTTTTGTATATAAGAGTATATGTCTAGGTATATATGGGCATACGTATTATATGTAGGTATATAGGGGCTTAGATGTAAGTATATATAGTGTAAGGGAGCGTATTTGTGTATATACTGTATGATTGCTTGTATGTAAAAATATATATTGTATGCGTGCATGCACGTGTACGTGTGTATGTATATATATGTATTCATGTGTTTATATGTAACTTTGTGTTATTTGAATGCATGTGTAGAAAATTTTCCCAGTTAAATATTATTAAATAGTATAATATTATGGATATTACTGATTTTAAACGTTTTTCAGTAAGGTATTATTATTACTTTATTACCTTTGTTTTAGCTTATTTAGCACTGAACTATTACCGTAAGGATCATAAAATAAAGATAAAACGCTCCATTAATAATCTTAGAATTTGTTTCACAATTAGCTCATAAACATTAGTATATTCTAAACCTTATGTCAATCCTCCTTTTTAAGGGAAACTATGGATACGTATAAAATTAATAATAATTAGCACCTCATGGGCAGTATATATAACTCGAGTTGACTGAACAAATACGATTTAAACTGACAAAGGGATTTGAGATGAAACTAGGATAAATCTTGAAAAAAAACGAATTATTCCTTTTACGTATTTGGCCCATCCTTTTATTTTTATTTTATTTTTATTTTATTTTTATTCTTATCTCTATATTCTTCTTATTCCTCTCTATCCTTCCCGAACCAAGTCCATATACAGTACAAGACCTGACCTCAATTAAGCGACCGGTCAAACTTTATGATTCTTTAAATTTTATTTAAAGAGATATCTATTCTGCTGTGTATATATACGTATATATGTTTATGTGTGTATGTGCATATATATGTATATATATATATATGTATATATGTATATATATGTGTATGTGTGTGTATATGTGTATGTATGTATATGTATATATGTATATTGTGTGTATGTGTGTGTTTGTGTATATGTGTGTTCATGTGTATATAGGGATGGATATGAACATGTGTTTCACCCCACTCCCTACCATTCACCACTACCTACTTTCCCTACTATTAACACCTCGCCCCACTAAAAATAATATAGACGTCTAATGAAAAGGATTCCACCAGACTTTGAATTATTATCGCTGGACCCACAACCAAATTTATACAAGCACTTGCCCGATTCGGATATCTACACAACTATGCAGATTACCCAATATATAACTTGGACCTAATTACCAAACGGATGTAAAGAACATATAACATGGATTTTGCCAAGCAAGCTGGATCCAAAAAAAACTTTCATATCCTTTTTCTGCAATTCCTCCTGCTACAGGACTTCTGATAAATTCATTATTTTGACTTTGACTTTCCATGTCTCACTGACTTTAGCAAATAGGGTGCATACCTTTATAATTATTTTCTAATATTTTCTCTCCTCTGATGAGATGGTAGACATCGAAACCCTGTAGGTTAAGGAGATTAATTTTCTAAAGTATTCTTTGTTTTGCTTAGAATAATAAAAATTCTTTGATATGAAACTGAACAACTTCATTTCATTTCAATGAGAGTTTTTGGAAATTCATCGAATCACAATTTAATTACACACACACATATATAAATACATACATACATATACATACACATACATATATATACATACATATATATACATATATATACATACATACATATATACATACATGCACATACATACATATATACATACATATATATACATACATATATATACACACATATATATACATATATATACATATATACATATACACATACATATATATATACATATATATAAATATATATATACATACATATACATATATATACATACATATATATACATACATATATATAAATACATATATATATATATCTACATACATATATATACATAAATATCTATATACATACTTATATATATACATATATACATACATACCCATACACACACTCATATGTATGTACGTATATATATATATATATATATATATATATATATATATATATATATATATATATATAAACTAGCTCTTTCTGCCCGACGTTACCAGAGTGTCTTTGGATTTAACAAAATAATCTTGAAAGGTACAATTTTAACCCTAACATAATTCAAATATCTTATCTATAGTGAATAGATTATGACTAATAGCGATTAAAATGTTAAATTCAAGTTAATATAAAAGTATTGTATTTCACATAAAAATTACTGTGCATGTTAAAATATCAGATGGCGTCAAAATTTATAGAGGCGTTTTCTTGGGTTAAGATTCTATTGAATACTGTTCGTAAAAAAATTGTAACTGAAATGTTTAAGTGTTTGTTCTGATAACACTTTACCAAATATTGGTTATAAAAAAATAGTGAAGTTTATCTCTAAAATCTAAATATTAAAAATACATAAAGTTGTATTATAAGCCGTTAAACATTTACGTGACATATAGATATGAATAAAATATAAATCTATCTATATTAACTCATCAGTAGACTCCATCGCAATATGTAAGAAGACTGCTTAGTTTATTTCTGCCCGATGTAATTTATACATAAACAAATGCGGCAATTAGATAACATTCGTGTAAGAACGTTATACTCAATAACCATAGACATAATTGAGCCCGTCAGAGTATTACACACAGCAAAATGGCTGCTCCTACAATGGTTTCCATGCAGATACAAATCAAAACTTTAGAGATGGATTTATTAATTGTGCACATAATTGACATCTCTGCGTAAACTGATGGTATCAGCAGTATTCACATTTGAAAAAAAAGACTTCCCGGCGAACGTAGCTGGAAGTCGCAGTAAATTCGAGTGTGAGCATGACAAAATATATAACATCAATGAATTTAAACGAAAATAAATTCAGTTTCTTAAATTCCGTAAGAATAATTGGCCTAAGCAGATATAAATATGTAAATTTTGGTTATAAGTTGTTGTTTAAAGTTAGAAGGAAAGGAGAAAATGTAAGCGAAAAACAGATGAAACGAACAGGTCTTATCGCGTGTGTGTCGTGCGAGGTTGGGCGAAAGAGAGAGAGAGAAATCAAGATGGCGCCCATAGTTTTAAAAGGTGTGCTCTGGTGGAAGTCAAGCAAAATCACGTGAAATCACTCGGGAGATATGTATAAAAGGAGTTGACAGGTTAGGTCGGTGAGAGGCAGACAGACGAAGGTTGGTGTTAGTGATCTTAAACCCGGCGGTTGTTGGCTTGCAAAGGTGACTTCTTTTTTTTATTTGTTTAATTTTTTTGTTCTAAACTAGGAACACTTCAAGCTATTTCGGCGATGGCTACCGGCCTGAACAACATGATAAAGCCGTTCAGTGGCGAAGGCAATGTGGTGGCTTGCTTAAAGAAAGTCGACCTAGTGGCAAAGCTCCAAAAGATAGGCGACGTTGCACCAGTGATACCTGGAGGGTGACACCCTGGCCTTATATTTGGAGCTGAGCTCCCGTGAACAGGAGGACGCTAAGACGATAATAGCAAGATTGATCCAGGCATTTGCGGAAGGGGCGTTTGAGGCTTACAACAAATTAAAAGAGAAGAGGTGGACGGGAGAATCCGTCGATGTGTATGCAAATGAAGTCAAACGATTGGCGGAACTGGCAGGAATTCGGAGACAGGTCACGAATCACGTAGCAAAGATGGCATTCGTTACCGGGTTCCCGGAGGAGATTTCCAAGAGGCTGCAGCAGGTCCCACGTGAGTGATCTACTTCCAACTGCAAGAATATTAGTAAGCACCCAACCCTCTGGGGTAGTAGGAACGGTGGCAACAGCACAGAAGGATGAGAGTAAAAGCCACCCGAGACCGCGAGGCGCAAGCTTTGAATGTGGGGGCCCGCACCCGCGGAGAGACTGCAGGAAGTTCTTGGAAAGGACTGTGTGCTACAGGTGTAATTAGAGTGGTCACATGGCAGTTAACTGCAAGTGTCTGGGAAACTGTCAAGGGGGAGCCGAAGCGCCAGCGGCTGCCCTGACTTGGGAATAACGGCGCGCTCGCAGCAGATGCACAAGCGTGAAATTGTGGTGGAAGGACAAGAAGCTGTCGCCCTGATCGATGCTGGTTGCACCATTACTATGTTGCACACTAGCCTTGTCAGAGGATGGAAAGGGAAGGGCGAAGTAGTGGCATTCGATGGGTCACGAGTGAAATGTCGAGGGAGGAGGACTGTCACAATTGAAATCGAGGATCACCGGATGAGAGTCCATGCGGTTGTCACTGATCGCCTGGTGCCTGGCGTCCAAGCGATTGTTGGAATAAATGTAATATGCCGACTTGAAGGTGTCACAGTCGACAGGAATGGCGTAATGTTCGGACCAGCCGGATGCGCAGTAACAGAGCAGGTCAATGAAGGAATCAAACATGTTCGATAAAAGAAATGGATATTAATCAGTGATCTGGATTTTAGAGCGGAATTCGATGGGAATCAGTTGACAGTGGAGTGGGCATGGAAAATGAACCACCTACGTTAACAAACAGCGTGGCATGTTACGATAACTCGCTCAAAGGAGGAGCAAGAAAGGATTTTGAACGAGAATTGGACAGATGGATCGAGGAGGGAATACTGTTGCCGTGGACAAATGACGTCGAATCGCGTATCTTGCCATTAATGGCCGTTCTGCAACCAACAAAAGGAAAGGTCAGACCAGTACTAGATTTCCGAGAATTGAACCAACACGTCGAGTGCCATAGAGAACTTGGATGCCTACTAGACACTGTCCTCGTGTGTCTAAAGTTTCTCTGTACAGGGGGTTGTCAGAACAACTTGGCATTAGGATACATCTTCCATAGAAATGAACCCTGACCAAATATTAAAAATCACATTTTGTATTTGCTGCCCAAATAAGATCTCCTCACTCTCGCTAACCCTAATTAGCTTTTACGAGCAATGGTGCACCTTCTCCAAGTTATGTTACCTCAAGTAATAGCACGAATCTGGATACTCCACCAGACTAGATAAATTCTTGTTCTGGAATCAAGTAAGAGCAAGAGCCTAAAATTAAATATTTACTACAACGTATGAAAATGGTTAATTGGGGAGAAAAAATTATGTTCTTAACTTCTTTACTAACTCAGTGTTTGAGAAATAAAGAACTTAAATGGGACATTCGAATATCTATGTATCTCATATAGACTTCAAGTGTTAGCCCCAGGTTGTGGGCCCCTTGATTTCTGAGAACTTCGATTGAATTAAAATAACACAAAAAAGGGGTGATGCCATAGATATATGCAGTGAGACCATCAGAGAATGGAGGTATATGAATGGTTCCTCTAAGTTGGTCGATCTAAAATCTGCCTATTTGCAACTCCGCGTTGCCAAGAAACTCTGGAAGTACCAGTTGGTCAGATATAAAGGCAAAACCTACTGCCTTACGAGGGTGGGGATTGGGCTGAACTCGGCACCCAAGATCATGTCAACCATTCTAAGGAAGATTCTAGAAAAATGGGGAAGAAAGATGGCGCCGTGAGCTCATATATTGACATCCTCGTGAATAAAACTCTTGTGACTGTAGGGGAGGTCATGGTTCACTTAAAGGAGTTCGGGTTGGTCGCCAAGGCACCGGAAGAATTGGATGGGGGAGCGGCTTTTGGGCTAAACCTGAAACGAAATACGTCGGGTGGCCTGGAATTTCGAAGGGGAAACGAGATCCTACAAATGAAAGAACTACAAGCAGAAGCTTTTTTCGATATGCGGCAGACGGATTGGGCATTACCCCATTGCTGGCTGGTGAGAAAAGTTGGTCCGAGTGTCCCAAAAGAACAGGTGAAACAAGTGGTTAGGACTTGTGACAAGTGTCATTCAATTGACCCTGCTCCAAGGGCGTATGAACCTGGAGAACTAGGTGGGACTAGGACATGGGAAAGACTCGCAATTACAGGGGTAGGGTTTACATAACAATGGTCGACTGCACTCTATGGAAAAGGTTGCGAGATGAAACGGGCAGTGAAATAGCAGCACCTCTTGACATTGTGTTTCTGGAGTGCCGTCCGATGGAAGTGCTTCTAACCGACAATAGTACTGATTTTAGATCGGCAGCAGTTGCGGATATGCTAAAGAAATGGAATGTCCATCAATTCTTTAGAGCTGTTTATAGACCGGACAATAAAGGCAGTGACAAAGAGAGGGAACACCTCGCCTGAGCAAGCGGTCTATTGGTACAACATGTCACCTAGATCGGGGCAACAGCAAGGCACAGTTTCACACCTGTCAATATTCAAATACTCCTGGAGGCATCATAGGGTTGAACCGGCAAGCAGGGAGACGGAGACAACAGGGACCATCAAACTTGGTGACAAAGTATGGGTGAAACCCCCAGGGGCGCGATGTACCACACAGTGGAGCAGAGGACGCATGACTGGAAATAATACTAACAACATTGCAGTAGATGGAGTACCGAGACATATTCTTGATATCAGGCCAGTGGAAAATGAAACGGTGGAAAGCTATGTGCAGCGGGAGGATGGCGAGACACCTCAGACCAAGTAGGGAAAGACGACCGCCACAGTGGATGAGAGATTATGAAATGTGATCCAGAGATCAGGGAGCCATGTTGTTTAAAGTTAGCAGAAGGAAATGAGAAAAATAAAGGGAAAAACAGATCAAACGAACAGGTCTTACCGCGTGTGTGTCGGGCGAGGTTTGGCGAAAGAGAGAGAGGAATCAAGACGACGCCCATTGTTTTAAAAGGTGTACTTTGGTGGAAGTCACGCAAAATCACGTGAAATCACGTGGGAGATATGTATAAAAGGAGTCGACAGGTAAGTTCGGTGAGAAGCAGACAGACGAAAGTTGGTGTCAGTGGTGATCTCAAAGCCGGCGGTTGTTGGCTTGCAAAGACGAATTCTTTTATTTATTTATTCATTTAATTTTGTTGTCCTAAACTAGGAGCACTTCATAAGTTATAGCAGTTAACATGACAGCAAATAAATTCATACTATCTCTCTCCCTCTCATCTCTCTATATAAATATATATACATATACATATAAATATATGCATATGTATATACATATACATATAAATATATACATATATACATATATACATACATATATATACATCTATATATATAAAAATGTAATTTTTGGTTCGTTCTAAATCGATAAAAACATATTTCTACGTTACCAATTTAATTGAAATTTTTAGAAAACCTATCTGTAAAGTCAATGCATGTTTGCATGTTATTAAAATAATTTAACATTGCAAATTATAAAAATGTTAATTAGAATAAAAATATTTTTCGTAAGTCGTTTCTGCGAGACTGCCCGGTTTTATTTCCGGTAACTTCCGTTTCAACTACTCTCGAATTACAAGATAAGTAAAAAAAAAGCTACTCATGCAGAGAGTGATCCGTGCTGAAACAATAACGTTATTATTTAAAAAGCCATTCTTAACATGGGGAGAGGAGGGTGTTTTGTACCTATTCTGTACTTTAACCTTACGATTGAATAAAAAACATCATAAAACCTTAATTAAACGTGGAAATACGATTTAAAAAATAGCGCGGATCACTCTCTGCACTAGCACAAAAAAATCCCCTAATTTTTAAATTTATGTATCTTAACATTTTTTTTCATTTGTTTATCTTAAGGCTTTTCACTCATGAAACATTACGTTTTAATTGTTTAGTTTCTTTCACGGCATTGTTTACATAAAAAGCTGGTTTTAACTTTTTCTAAACTGTTTTATTTTTACGACATGCCTTAGCGTATTATAAACACCCTAACCTCCCCATGTTAAAAAACGGCTTTCAAATTAAACACGCCCTTCCACAAACCTCGAAAGCCGTTCTTAACATGGGGAGGTTAGGGTGTTTATAATATGCACGGGCGAGTCGTAAAATTAATGAAGTTGCTATTTATTATTTATTGCAAAAATTGCTTGAAATTTAATTATTTGACAAAAAAACTTGACAATTCAAAAGAATGTTTAAAATTATTTATTTGTTCGAAAATAAAACCCCAAAAAACTATTTTATAAAAGTCCAATGTTATTTTTATTTCAAAATTGTTTTCTTAAAATTATATTTTTTACGCAAACTTTTCAATCAATGTTTTTATATTTCGATTCCGAGTAAAAACCCCCCAAAAAACAACCCACCTCCCTGTTAAAAGAAAACAGCAAAACAATCATTTAAATTAACTTGTTGTTGGCCTTTCAAAGTTGCTTTAATTAAAAAAAATGTATAAAATTATTTATTTGTTCGGAAAAAAATACACACACACAAACGAAAAAATAAACAAGCAAAAAAAAAAAAACTAATAAATATTTTGGTTTTGTTTTGGTTTTCAAATGGCGCTCACCCATTTTTAAATAATTATGAATATGTAATTCAATTTTCTGTTTTTAATAAAAAAAATGTTCCATGAAAAACTTTCCCGTTCTCATTAATCAAATCGAAACATTTCCAATTAAACAATTATGGATATATGTTCTTTTTCACTTTCTTTATTTACTTTTTTTCATAGTTCTTTCCGGAAGTTCAATTTTTTTGTTTTTTTCGAACAAAAAAATAATTTTAAACATTTTTTTGAATTGTCAAGATTCATTTTCTCCAGTAATATCGATTTACCAAGTTTCTGGAAGTAATAAATGATAATTTTAGTTTAATTTAACGTTTCCGTTAGTAATAAATGGTAATTTTGGTAAATTTATTCTTTCCCTTTCCGGAAGCAATCGTTCGGCCATATAATGATGTCTCCCCTAGATTTGGATAGCAAGTGCGTGACAAAAAAAAGGCGTCTCCAATTTCGGCAATAAAGGGTAGAAGCACCATTTTATTCATTGTTGATTTATTCAAACAGTCCTTTGGAAAATAAATATTTAAGATAAAGTGGTCCTTGGGCGTTGAGTTCCATGGCGACCAGCAGAATTATTTAATGGTCGCTCCCTTAGCCCCCCTTAGTCAAGGCTAACGCATGCGCACGTAACATTTATCATTTATTTACTTACGTTGCCTTTCGCACTTTTACAAACATTATTTATTTACGCTGGTTTTACACTTTTCATTAATAAAAATGTAACTAAACCTGAATTTGTCACTTTTACAAACATTTATTTATGTTGGCTTAACTCTTTTCATGAATATTGGAAAAAAGTTTTACTCTTTATGAATATTTAAAAAAAAGTTACTAAACATTTATTAATAATTTTTCACTTTTACAAACATACGTTGACTTAACTCTTTTCATGAATATTAAAAAAAAAATAACTAAACCATGTATTGATAATTTCTCACTTTTACAGACATTTTTAACTTACATGAGTGGATAATTTTTTGGGTAAATATTTACATTTAGGTCCATCTCCAAAATTTTCTTTTTTAAATGACGACTTTTATTGATAAATAAATTTACTTCTCTGCAACTTTTATTGATAAATAAATCTACTTTTCTGCAATGGGAACTGAACCCCTCCTTTTAAAAAATAGTATTGTCGGGTTGGTATGCTGACAACATATATCAGTAAAATTTTGCAAATATTTTTTCAACCCCCCGCCAAAAATGGTGTTTATTCCGGAAGCTGTTCTAAAGATGAGGAGGTTGGGGGTGATTATAAGGAAGATTTAATCTAAAAAAATACCAAGTTTTTTTAAATGATTAAAATAATTTCTCACTTTTACAAACATTTTTACATGCGCACATAAGCAACTATTTTTTTTATTAACTTTTTAAAAACTTTTTTATTTAAAAATTAGTAAATTTCAATGAATAGAATAATAAATTATTTATCATTAATATGTGTTTTTGGTTTTGTGTTGAATGAAACTTTTTTTTCATTACAACAATAATGAACCAATTTAAATCTTCCAGCATGCGTTTAAGGGTTACGAAATTATCAATAAATCGTTTAGTTACTAAGCCAACATCAGTAAATAAAAATGTTACGTGCGCATGCAGTAGCCTTTACTAGGGGGGACTAAGAGAGCGACCATTAAACAATTATGCTGGTCGCCATGGAACTCAACGCCCAAGGAGTACCTAAAGTGGCACATGTTATCGTGCTATTTTTTAAAATAGTATTTTCACACTAAATTCAAATTTTACGATATCTTTTTCTTTGATTAATTTGTTAGGTGAAAGTACAGATAACCCGGTCGGTTTCTAATGTGTGGAAAATCTAGCCCCCGAAAAAAAAGAGTATTCTGGATAGTAACAAAAATTAAAAATTGCCTCAGTCTCGAAAGATTTCTTCTCTACTGAACGAGGGAACAAACGGTGAAGTGTAGTTCACGTTCTGTTTCTCTCCCCCTCTCTCTTCCTCTATTAATATCTCCCTCTATCCATCTCTCCCTTTCCCTCTCTCAATCTATCTTTCTCTCTATATCACCCTCTCCATCTCTTTTTGAGCCCCTTTCTCTCTCTAATTCCCTCTATCTCTCTCTTCTTTCATCTGTCTCGCCCTCTCTGTTTCTAACTCTCCCTTTCTCTCTGTCTATCTATCAATCCCTTTATCTCTCTCTATCTTCTTCTCTTCCTCTATTTTCCTCACACTTTCTCTTTTCTATCTATATATCTTCCTCTCTATCTGTCCATCTCTAATCCCTCATCCTATTTTAGTCTCCTAAATTAATTACAGTGAATAAGACATTGTCAAAACATGGATAAATCCTATTTTAATCACCTAATTTACTGACTGTGAGAATAGAAGTTATTTGGAAATTACTGCTACCTTGAACAGCACCAGAAGTAACTGGTAAAACCTTTCTAATTAAATTGATTTTTGCAGCCATTCGGTAACAAAATGATATAGCCTTAGCCCTTGCTGTATGAGGAATACCTGCGACTTTGCTGCCAAGTAGAAGAATTATTTATTCTACGTTGAATAATTCAATTTTTCAAAAATCTCATGTTCGACATCTCCAAAGCATCCAACATGGGGGAAAATATTGCAGAAATGCAAACTTATTGTATAGGATGAATGCACAATGGTACGTAAAAATCACTTGAGGCTCTTGGTCGATCCTTGCAAGATTTGCGTGGCAATGTCAGACCATTTGGGAATGCAGTAATATTGCTTGCAGGAGATTTCAGACAAATGTTACCTGTTATTCTTCAATCAACACCAGCAGAGGAAATAAGTGCTTGCCTCAAATACTCTACTTTTTGTGCCATATGAAGACATTAAACTTAACTCAAAATATGCATGTCCAGTTGCAGACTGTTCGATCCGCACATAAATTTTTGCATTACTTGTGGAAAATTGGGTACGGAAAAGTGCCAGTTAATCAGAGATTAGGGCAAAATTCTTTGACTTTTAACTTCTGTAATTTTATTACATCAAAAGAAGAGTTAGTTTAAAAGGTTTTTGCAGATATTCAAATTATAAGAATTCCACTTGACTGAGTGAACGAGCTATTCTTGCAGGTCAATACAAAGACGACCACGCTATTATTCAATGTAAAAATCCAAGTGAAGTAGTCAAATACAAATCCATCGACACTGTTGTGAAAGCAGATAAAGTGGTTAATTATCCAACAGCTATATTTGCTAGGGATGCCACCGCATATATTGCAACTGAAATTTGGCGTCCTAATTATCATGTTGTGAAATATAAACCAATCTAAGCTTTGCAAAGGCACATGCCTTGCAGTAAAAAAATTAACAAACAATATCATAGAAACAACAATCATAACAGAACTTTTTACAGATGAATATATCTTCATTCCATGCATTCCTATGATTCCACCGGATGCATCATTACACTTTAGGAAATTGCATTTTTCAATTTTATTGTCGTTTGCAATAACCATCAACAAAGCACAGGGAACAATCTTTACAATTGTGTGGCTTACAGTTACACACTGACTCTTTTTTCAAATGGGCAATTTATGTTACGTATTCAAGAGTCACTAAACCAGAAAATCTCTATATCAGCTAAGAAAATGGAACAACAAAAACTGTGTACTCATACGAAATGGAAAACTAAACCTATAAGAAACATGCTTTTTCTCATTTTGGAACTTTTTCCATTACGCCAATTTGAGCCACAGCAACGCGTGGCAGGGTACAGCTTGTATATACATATATATATATATATATATATATATACATATAAATACATACATATATATGCATACATAGCCACACTGATGAGTTGTGATACAACGAAACAGTAGTGTACGTGGATGACTAATGCCCCTCTTTGTGTTGAGCACTTTGTAAATAATATATATACTTGCTGTACCCTGCCACGCGTTGCAGTTGCTCAATTTGGTGTAATGGAAAAATCTAATAAAAAGAGGAAAATGCATGTTTCTTATATTCTTAATACAATCCACTCCAAAAAGTGAAAAAGAAGGCGAAAATGAAAAAAAAAATGGTACTCTTGCAGAATTTTATCTGGATCCTCGGGAGTTTCCGTCAATCATGGTTTGGGCTCGACCAACAATCAGTGGATGAAGCCGAACGTAGGCAAAAATGTTTAAACGCTAAATGTTTTTTTTTCTGTATGCAAAAATGTGAGTTTGTAATTAATATTTGAGTGTTACTATACACAGATTCGAAAAACTAGTCCAAAAAACAAATAAATGAAAGCAAATGTAAGGTAAGTTACGTTTCTACCTAACTGGATAATTGTTTAGTGTTTTATGTAATGTAAAATGTTTAATCGGCTCGAAAAACATAAATGGTCGCGGACTCTGTTGAATACGTTAAGTTTGGGAAAGTAAGTTGAAAACTAAAAACTATAAAAACAGTGTCAGAAACCCACCAAATATATGTTACCAGCTGACATAATCGATGGGTTTCTGACAGTATTTCGTATAGTTTTTTAAGTCTCAACTCACTTTCTCAAACTTACCGTAACAACAGTGTCCGCCACCATTTGTATTTTTCAAATACACCGATAAACAGTTTTTCGAGCCGACTAAACGTTACAGTAAATGAAAAGGGTTTGTATTACTAAACACAGATACAAAGAAGTTGTCAAAAAATTAATATGTCACAAATAAATGTTATCAAAGGCAAGAAAAGTAAATGTTCTACCTAACTTGATAAGATTTAGTGTTTTTATGTAATGTATAATGTTTAATGGGTTCAAAATGGCGGCAGACTGTATCGAACACGTTAAGTTTGGGGAAATTTTAGAAAGATGCGTTTAAACTAAAAAACTATAGAAAATACTGTTAGGAACTTACTCAATATATTTTACCGTGACGTAGGCTGACATATAATCGGTGGTTTTAAACTTTTGCTCAATACAGGTGACAACATTTAAGATCCCCTTTTAGTGATTACCTGATTTGAGGATATTCGTACAACTAAACGGCTAATCTGCCTCCAAAAATCCGGTATTATTTTACTTTAAGGCCTGTCTCACGTTTGTATATAACAAAATTTTTTATTGTAGATTTCAGCGTTCTAAAAACGAACCTGCAAGCTGTTTCCGTCGCAAAAAGAAAGTTTTCATGATATGAAGAAATTACTTTTTCGAAAAGTGGGTGTTCATTTTTCGATGTAAATTTAACTTAGAATGAGCACCCACTTTCTGACCACCTGAGAGAGGGGCATTTTTCTGTGTGTTTCTTGGCTAAAACGTTTTTTGTTTAATTTCTTTTGCATGGTAATAACCCCTGAACTCTGGGACTATTTTCCATTTCACAGACGTAGCCTTCATTTACGCTACGCGCGAGCGTAAACAAAGACTGTTAAATATACACTCACGTACCAAACTGCCTTGTCCAAAAACCTTTAAGCCAATAAACACAAAAATAAATGCCCTCTTCCTCAGGTAGCCAGAATGTGGGCGCTCATTTAAGTTAAATTTACATGGAAAACTGATCACCCACTTTTCGAAAAAGTAATTTCTTCATATCATGAAAACTATTTTGATACTCCTTGGGCGTTGAGTTCCATGGCGACCCGCAGAATTATTTAATGGTCGTTCCCTTAGTCCCCCCTTAGTCAAGGCTAACGTATGCGAACGTAACATTTTTTAAATTTATTTGCCTTGCCTTTCGCATTTTTACAAACATTATTTACGTTGGCTTAACTCTTTTATTTACGTTGGCTTAACTCTTTTTAAGTTTTACTCTTTAAGAATAATAAAAGGAAAAAGTTACTAAACATTTATTAATAAATTCTCACGTACTTACGTTGGCTGAACTCTTTTCATAAATTATAAAAAATGTAATTAAACCGTTTATTGATAATTTCTCACTAACAAACATTTTTAATTTACATGAGCGGATAAGTCTGCTGGTTGTCATGGAACTCAGCGCTCACACAAAAAAGTATTTTGTTATATACGAACGTGAGACGGGCCTGAATGGAAAATTTAATAAAAATTCCGGGATGCTGTTTGTTTTTCAATAACATAAGAAATTAAGAATTAGACAAATTTATTTTAGGTAGGCTTCGCCAGGATAGCTTTAAGCCAAAAAATGGATTATTGGAAATCGAGATGTCGTTAGATGCCGTGAAAAAAACCTAAACAATTAGAACGTGATGTTTGATGTGTGGAAAGCCCTAAGATAAACAAATGAATTTAAAAATAAAAAATTAAAATAAATAAGCCCTAAGATAAACAAATTAATTTAAATTTAAAAAGTAGGGAATGTTTTTTTGTACTTATCTATTAAGTAGATAATACAATGTTATAATTCGAAAATCGTCAACTCGTGGTACAATAAGTGAAAGGCTCATTTCTACAGGAAATGAAATGGAGGAAAGTCTCGCAGTTACGAAAAATATTTTTATTTTATTTAATATTTTTATAATTCGCAATGTTAAATTATATATATATATATATATATATATATATATATATATATATATATATATATATATATATATTCTTGTCTTGGAACGGGTAAAATTAATTTCCCAGAAAGAACAGTTTTCCATCATTTTTATATCTACTTATACAAATCATGGTACAATGATTTTATGGTTGACGTTATTAATATTTCTAACCTTTGAAAAGTTCAGTCTTTTATGCAGATATTTTACCCATAAATTTATCTCATATATATATATATATATATATATATATATATATATATATATATATATTGTGCATAAAGAGTTTGCAATTGATTAAATTTCTTATCATCAAGAAGGCGGTTCGATTTATTGGACTTATAAATATTAAATATAATGATTAAATAATAAATATTAAAATATTATAGAATAAGCCCATCGCTTTAAAAAAAGATCTTGTGATTTCCACTTTTACGTCATTCAATAAATCTAGGTACGGGCAAAATGAATGACGATGCTCAAAATATATAAACATTTTGACCCCTCCTTTTACTTAGAAAATCACAAAAAACAGGAAATTAACCAATTTTAATGACATTTTCAGTATTTATCAAATAATGATCGCGAAATATAATGAACTAATTATTTTTATTTAAATCTGAGGTGAAATGTATTATTTTGTTTAAACAAAAATACCTTTATTAAAGTTATAGTTTTCAGATGTAAATAAAAAACGCAATACTTTATTTTTGCTTTTTTTTATATAAATAAAGCATCGTAATTTGTAACAATAAAAATAAAATAAAATAATTTTTATAGGAACATTACGAAAAAAGCCCCTAAATCCGTAATAATGAATTATATATAACGAGAAGAAAAATGAATTTCTCGAACTACCGATATTACCATTGAATTAAGCATAACAGTCTGGTTCTATTTGTAATATAAATTTATTTAACTTCAAAATTTAGCTGAATTGGGTCGCTCGCCGTGAAAACATTTTCATAACTTTGTTTTTTCACGTGTACAAATATTTTTTCCTTTGCCCGATGTTAAACGGGAAGAGGTATTTTCTGAATTTGAAATCCTCAATGCCCAAGCAGAGAGACTTGCACCAGTCTCTGAAACCAAAACTAGGGATCTCAAAACAAAATTGAATGGCCTTGCTCACAATTACGCCAGTACACCAGTGTTGCATTCTGCCGCAAATAGCACTTTGCAGTTATTAAAACCCTACGACAAGACCCATCATTAGTCATTACTAGACCAGATAAAGGGTCAGGGGTGGTTATACTAAATCATCATGAGTACATTGACAAAATGTCAGTAATACCAGATTACAAAGACAAATTTGAAAAATTGGGCCCTGTCGCAACTCATGATTCAACCTCCTCCTTGGAAATAAAATTTCAAAATAAACTGGTCAAGTGGGTCAAATACGCTGTACTTCCGACGAACGTAGCTAGTAAGATAAGACCCTCTGGATCTATCCGCTTGACATCTTTATTGAACTTATGAAACTTGGACCGACCATGGCGAATATTTTTGTGGGGTTCTATGAAGAGTGCTTACTATCTGGACTTTATGGAATTTATTGTGGAGCTTTCTAAAAAAATTAATGCTATGCTTAAACGTGAAATCAAATTAAATTTTAATCACTCAAATCATGTTAACATGAAACCAAGTTAAATTAATTCTTAAATATTTGACCGAAACAACTTTTGATTATTATTCTGTCCAATCAGTAAACATGGTGCATTTCATTTGTACTGACATTTTAATTGCTAGCTTCAGTATAGAAATGTCATGTATTATTTTAAAAATGTATTTTATCATTCCTTTCGTATAAAATAATAGTTTTACGCACACGAGAAAGTGATCAATGCATACATAACAGACGTAATTTAAATAAAAATATTTTGTCATTAAATAGTAATTGAAATTGCGCCAGGATGAAATATAAAACTATACTGAATTTTATCAATCATAAAGAGAGATAAATTAATAGGATTGTTATCTATTACTTATGGAGAGTTGGTATTTGTCTGTTTGGAACCGAAACTATACTATTACATACATTATTTGTTTTTACTCACGTTCACCCCTAACAAGGCATATCGCCACTTTTGTACCAAATTCTCAATCCAGTTCATTACACTATTTCTACTTTACAACTTTGAATGTTTAATTCAGGGAAAATAGTTTTATATCAGTATTGTTGTGTACTACATTTTCGATTGTCATCTATATATTCATACGATAGCGTATGTGTTATTTTTTGTGTTACGCTTACATCTTTTTCTTTCGGATGAATGTCATTTAATTGATATACTATTCCATTTCTAAACATAAATAATGTTTACCAAGACTTTTTCATAAGTTTTGGTTTCGGTTTTGATCATAACTGATGGCACTCGAGTTATATATAGATATATTGTTTTATTCATAAGTTTTGATTTCGATTTCGATTTAAGCAGATACACACAAGTCATATGGAAATATATTTATTATGAAATCACAAATTTATAATATATAAGAATCTATAGAAAATGTACTCTATAATAATATATACGAAATCTGCAGAAATTAAAATTTAAGCGCATTTTATAACCGGGCTACGCATGGCGTCTCTGCTAGCTTTTGTAGTTTTAACAAAAGAGCTACATAAATATCAAGGCGTCTCCATTTACGCTGAACATCCACAGAATTCCAAAATCAATTACATATGAAAGAGTTCGCTGTGGAGTTTCCACAGGTCCCGCTAGTATACGTTAACACAACTACGTGAGAAAGAAGTATATTTTTGCTTGTAATAATAATAGCTATAGTAAAGAGATGAACAAAGGGCTGATACTTAACGTGCACACGATTGAGATTGGATTTAGGAAATATGTTTTGTGTAAATGCAAATATAAAATTCATTTGCGCATGGATTCTATGTTGATTACTTTTTAGAAAAATAACTTTCTTTTCATTCATCATTGTCAGCTTTTAATAGACGCTAAAAACAGTATTTCGCTTTGCTTGCTCTTAAACATAACTTTATGTTTCTGGTTGGCAAAGATGATAGCCAATCCCTCTTTTTATGTTTCCTAGTCTCAAATAAAGAGACAACCATTATAATATTTTGTGGATGAGATGAAACGAAATATCCCCATTGAACACGAGAACATTACAAAGAGCTACTGTCTGGCTGAATCGATTTTTAGCTTGCATTAGAATAGAACACAATATGCTAAGAAGATTTACGTTTTTAAGTTTTAGCCACAAGAAATACATTGATAAATGGCTTGAGACACCGACGAAGAACGAGAATTACAATGTGTATTCTAAATAACCTTGGCAAAGATGAAGTTTATCTTGGTAACGACTGACGTCACAACGTGCTGTGGTCCTGGATATGACCTTAAACTATATCCGATGGTGAGGCCCCAGCTTGTGGGCATTGGGGAGTCTGGAGCCACCATTTAATTGCCATTGCTCCCAGGTTCACTCTGACCCAGAGTGGTAGTAACTGGTAGGGTCCCAACTATGGGTTAAATAGAAACAGACTTGAAAAAAAACAAATATATTCTATTAAAAAGTTTTTCTTTCAAAATCACTGGATTCGGCATTAAATAACCTGAAAAGTGTTGATATGCCGTAAAACAAAAACAACCAACATACCAACAACGTACTGTGTTCAAGCACTGTTGAGTCAATAGCACAACTTTGGCGGGATTCCGCCTGTAATTATGGAAAATTAAGAAGTAGAGGAAATCAATCATGACAGAATTAAACATCTCAATAAAACGTTAATGACCCTTTCGTATGTATTGCGTTCCTAGCAGAAAAAAGGTATAAAAACGAAATATTATATTATTTGGACTATTATTTTCATTTTGGACGTCATTCTCACAACCAATGAAAACTCCGACCAAGTACGTCATCAGTACGAAATTTCGAACGAAACGTTTTAGTTAAACGACGGAGTAAACGTATATGAATTATCTGATGAAGATTTGAATACCACGATGTATTTTGCTTCACAGCTGGCAATTCGACTACGGTATCGAACACTGCATCATCCTCAAGAGAAATCGCATCGCAATTTCGACTGTTTTTGCTGAAACGGCCGAGCTCTCCTATCACGAATCTTATCTGCTCGATTAACTTGATTTAAACCACGGGTTATAATATAATAAAACAAGTAATAAGTAGTAATGCTATAAGTCTAAAACAAGAACAGGTTTAACCCTTTTAGCGCGGCTGTAGCAAAAAAAAAAAAAAAAAGAAAAAAGATCAACAAAAAAACAAACAAACGATGTTACACGCAAAACTGGTTCTATTTGTAATATAAAACATCACTGCACGAATATACACAATAAATTCAACAACTGAAAAATATTAGTATGACAAAATTGGATTTTTCCATGAGCAAATTGTCAACCTCATATTAAATTCAAGATGACCGCCATCAAAATATGCAAATCAATCAAATTTTATAATTTATTTCGATAATCCTACTTATACGCTACAAATGTAACATATATTATTCTGCATACAATAAATGGTTAAATCTGCGATTAAGAAAAGTATTAAAAAATCATTTTTTTACAAAAACAAGAACAAATACCCAGCGTTGAGTGTTAAAACTTCCAAAATTCATACTAGAATTGTCCACTTGGACTTCAGATGCAACAAGTGGTAAGTAGAATCAGTTCTAAGAGACAGTTTTCTGGAGGTTGAAAATTTAATCCCCAGTACGGGCGATACTATGAATATTAATATAATATTAATACTGAAGGCTACTGCTTTGTTATGGCTGATTGAAAGAGAACAATCTATACCCGTAGATTAAATAAAAGTTATTGTTCGAAATTCCGTACATATTCCCGAGTTTTACCAGACGAGCTTGGAGAAAGTCAATGATCCGAACCATTGTGAGAATTACATCAGTTATCAGAATAATATAAGCACAAAAACAGAATAATATAAATAAACAAAATATCCTGATCCGAAAAGTTCAAAACCGAAAGAAACGAGATGTTTGATAATTGCGTATTTTTCTCCCTCACATTTCTAAATTATATATGCGAGATGACTCTAATGAAGTGGGTAACGATACAGGTGTGTCAGGTTTTAATCCAGTTGCTTCCACTTAGAAATATTGCAATCTTAATGGGGTCTTACTGTAAGAACGTGATTCTAAAAAGAACGAGTTCTTTGATAATGATAGATATATTACGAAAGTTTTGAATAAAGATAGAAATAGTTTATTTTAAAATAAAGAGCAGGTGCTACACTGAAATGAGAAAATCTGTAAGAAGAATTGTTGAAGATTCGCTGCAAATTATAAGGCTGTCTTTCATGTAGTAATATAGTTATATAGTAGATACATAAGAGAGAGTTGAGAAAGGCGTTATGATACCATGAATGATCTCAAACGGTAACCAACAATATCTGTTTTGTTAAGAAGTACCTTGGAAATCATACGGTCAACCATTCTTCCACCATGCTGCTTCCTTACATTTCTGGCAGGTTACAGGTCTGGTAAGAGTAATATAGGGACGTTATACCTCGTATTCTCAATAACTGGTCGGTATTATTTTTTTATATAAAATACTAAATAGATGAAGGTGAAGCGTAAACTTTCTCACTCTAAACGTTTGTAGTCATACATTAATAAATAACGTATTAAAACGGCATCAGCGCCATATTTATTTACGATGAAAATCAGAAAACTTTTGTTTTAAAATTTCAAACATTTAGTACATGCAAAATTAATATTACATTTTGTCGGATTATGAATTTTTCATGGTGTTAATGTAATGGACGCGAGTGAACAGAAGGCTTCCTTACTTAGACACGCGTCATATTTTATTAATATAAATCTATGTAAAATGTTTGACACCTTTTTCTTTTTTCCAATGCAGACACTTTTCTAATGGAACTTTTCATAAACATTTTACATGAAAAGTGTATTTAAAAGTTAACTCTGCTTTAAAAGAAGTTGCTTTTTAAAAAAAAAGGGCGCGGGATCTTTGTACACACGAAAGTCATATTGCATTTTATAGATTCTCCGTGATGAAATAGAAGTAATAAAGAACATATTTGTTATTTTACATATATCCATTCACAGATCTGAGCACATACTTATTAGGAATTGCGGTTAACAGGTAGTATCATACGCTATGAAATCGGTTATACATAATTTAAAAAAACATATAGGGTTCAGTCTGTTCAATTACATATGGATACCGTTGATAAAAGTATTATAACACCATGATTGATTTCAAACAGTAAATTCCAATATCTGCTTGCTGAAAAATAGCTTTAGGTGTCATACAATGTAGGTCAATGCATAACAATATCTGAATTGATTATTTTCATTGAAATATGCTTATTTACATAAATGTTCAAAAAAATAAAATGTTTATTTACAGAAAATATTTATTGAAAGTATAATTGTTTTGTTAAATATAATAAATCAAAATAATTTCAACAGGTTATAATATATTAAATAAATGAACGTAATATAGCGGAGTCTGCAAATTAAGTAACACCGTTTAATTCCGACGAGTTTAAAAATGTGAAGTCACTGAATATGCAGAATGGCCGAAAATACTACACCTTCTTCCTTCAGCAGAGTCAGGAAATTGTTGTCTGTAAACTCATACAGAGGTAAACTGAGTCCCCGAAAACAATCCACCAATAGGTCGTGAGTTGCGACTCCCGATGCCTTAAGACGGGATACTAGTGGCTAAGATATTCTTCCACTTCGGTCCTTATTTTGACTAGACTGGTAATCGGAGAGGCCTGATCCGATCAACTGGCCACATAATGTCCTAGTATCTAGAAGCTCATCCCCACCCGTATTATTCAATCAGTTACTTAAAAAAGAAAAAACAAATTTATTCGTCGATTTATTTTCTTTCCGAAATAAATGCTTCAAGGCTGTAGCTGAAGATACATAGTGTTGAGAACAAAGATGCTTACAAAACTACATTAAAATATTTTCTCTACTATAAAACCCTAATTTTTATACTTGCTCCATTGTACAGAAATACATTTTCTTAGATACATCAAAGCAGCCCCGCAGGACAGGCTGTCCGTCGTCATTAAAGTTTGAAATAGCATTTTTAAATACTTTCACTCATCTTTATAAGAGTTTGGTTTCATCCGACGATTTGTCATGCTTAAGTTTTGTAATCTAAAAAGAAAAGAAAAAAGAAACTTATAACTCTCCCACGACATTCACGTTATTAGCACGACTTCTAAACTTTCAAACTGCCAAACACGCAACCCATTCTCCTCAATCGGTATCGTAACCATTCCTCTCATATACAAATTATATTTTGAAACCATACGAAAAATTATTCTACATCATATAGACGTTACGTCTTAAGTGCTTCATATGCGGCCAGGCTAAATTAGTCCTTGCTACACGACCAGAAACAGCCGACCCTGATACACAGCCAGAAATAGCTAACCCTCCTTACACGGCCAGGCACAGCTAGCCCTCGATACAGGGCCAGGCACAGCTAGCCCTCTATACACGGCCAGACTTAACTAGTCCTCACTACATCATCAAACATAAGCAGTCCTCCCTACATAGCTATACTAAAATAGCTCTTCATAATGCCTAGACATAACTAGCCCGCCATGCACGATTAGACACAACTAGCCTACCATACATAGCTAGAAACAGCGAACCATTCGTACTACGTTGGTTAGACACAACTAGTCTTCTATACACAGCTAGACACAACTTGCTTTCCATAAAAAAGTTAGACATAACTAGGCCTCTATATTCTTGTAGACTTTCAAACACAAAAGTACGACTTTCCAGTCCTTTCTTTAACTTAACATAACACGATGACGATAATTTTCTAAAACGTCCGACTTCCAAATTGTATACACAGTTCTCCAAAACATACCGACGCCAACTGAAAACCATCGACCTTAACTTCGTAATTACAACTTTTTCATAACAACACGATTCTGATTCTCAAACAGTCTTACTCTCGACATTGTTCGTCAACTCTCCTTTTCTTTGCCGAAAATTGCTTGTAACCTAAAAAGAAGAAAAAAGAAATTTACAGTAATTCTATGATATTCACGACTTCTAAATTTCCAACGTGTTGTCTTCGCTGACATCTCCTCCTCAATTCACTCTTCTTATCGCAGTCACTCCACTCATATGCTACTTAAATTTGTAACTACAAGCAAATGAAATTTTCATCACAAAACGAGGGTCGATTGAATGAACCAAGTACATTTTAAAATGAGAATGATGTACCATATAAAAATTGGTTTAACATATAAAATAGAGTTATCTAATTCCTTCTTTCGCGAGTTACTATCGTTTATTGTGTAGGCTGTCAGGTTCTAAAGCAGTTCAGAGTACATTGGCTGGACAGGTTGTAATAGAAAGTTCATGGATTCGCGGTTCGTAAATAGAATATAATATTATATTATCGTATATATATAAAGTAGAGTGAATTTTTCCCATTACTGTTGACAAGTATAGCTTTCTTACCAAAAACCTACATAGAAACGTACTTCGTGCGCGATATAAGCCAATAATTGATACGTGTTTACATAAACATTAACTATTAATTAACTATTAATTAACTATTAATAGTTTCGTTTAAATTCATCGATTTTATATTAGATCAAATCAGTTATTTTTCTTTAGAAGACTATTTTACGCGTAGCGGTAATAGTCACTACAACACGACTTTAATATAACCTCGTCCAGCGACCTATTACAGATAATACATCTAAAATCTTCGCTCCTAACATTCTCATAAAATACATAACTTCCCTTACAATTCTTATTTGTTTCAAATTTGAACATTGTTTTATATTTCATTTGAGTTAATGACACAGACTTCCGCATAATTACTAATGTATTTGCCATTTAACAGTAATTAAGGTTGGACATGCACATTCATCTCTCGCTGCAGTGTGCGAGACAGTAGAAGTTGCGGCATATCTTATAGTTACCATAGCAACTGAATAGCGGTTTCAGCAGCTAGTACTTTGACTTGACTGATTTTTGAAACGGGAGTATTTCTTTATATCTGAATTCTGTCGTTCGGAATAAATCTGTTGTTAGGAATAAATTGCATCGTTTCATTTTTTGGATAGAGTAGGACGTATATTTTTAAAACAATAAAATACTTCAGCATATTCTTTAGAGGTTAGTAATGGTGTTAAATTGCTGACGCCACATTCATTTGTCATTGATATGTACACTTCTTTAAGATTACCACCATTTCCAATTAACGCGATTGACAAAAAAAAAAAAAAAAAAAAAAAAAGCTGATAAATGTGTAGAGAAGACACGTGGATGATTCTTTACAGTAACCCCGCACTGATATTTTTTAAGAAGCTCATTTTGTAGGCTGGAGAATAAATTCATAATAAACACTTGAACGAGCGTTAATGCAAGACCTTTTCATGCCCCCATATAATAATGGTCGTGATTTCAGTTATACATTCGAAATAAAACTAAATTTATCTAACAAATTGTATAGTAAATACACAAGTAATTTTAGCTATTTCAATATGGCGACCACCACAGTGCATAATTTAACCCTATGTCGAATGTCATAAATGCAATTGCGCGATTCTCACATACATGATTGTATAGTAGTCCAAACTGACATTTTATCCAACGATACTCTTGTAAAATCTTTCTATTCCACAGTAAAAACGTAAAGTAATCCATGACAAACTTATACAGAGAAAAAAATGGTGCGTTATACGAAGAATTATCCAAAGATTTGTAGTCTTGACGTAAGCGGTTCTAACTACTAAGTGAGAAAGCCGTGTCAAATTCTCAGATTTATCGAAATATATATTTTTTTCAGACAACTATTTTTCAAACAATTAAAAAGATTAAGTGTCGACTTTTACGTACTTTTTTTAGATTCTCTATTACTTTTGAAACTTTTATTTGGAATATTTTATATAGCTTTTCATTTAACTCTTAATAAATTTTTAAAACATCTTTTTATTTCCTAAATAACAAAAATATCAACAAAAAGAAACGAAGTAGGTTTTACATAATACAAACCAAACTAAATCAGCTTTCGCCTAACTATACCTAAAATCTAGGATAAAAACTAGTTCGATTTGAATGATATAGAAGTACCGAACCTTAGAATGCACCAATAAGAAACTTGGCCGATTAGCCGACTAATAGTTTTTTTCATGCCGATTTATTAGCAAATGCTGTTGTCATAAATTGCACTAATATAAATTTGATTGTATCGTAAACGAAGGCCGGTTAACTCCTATTTTTGTTTGCCAGTCAAAATTATTGGAAAGGACATACACCGTACGTTCGAATAACATATATGGCGCACTGCTAACATATAGCCTTTTGCGACTGGGCTGAATTTTAGGCAAATAAAATTAAGCATTTAGAAAATGTCTCTACTTTAACTTCCTATTAATTAACATTATTATTTGGTACTTTAACTCAATATCAAAGTTAATTATTACTCTGTCTTGCAGTTTTCACGTTAAGGAATTTACGATAACTAACGACCACGTGTGAAACGAAAAATTAACCTTCTCCCTCATTTTTTGATCCGTGCTAACACACACACATATATATATATATATATATATATATATTTCTGGTTTAGATAATGCATATTTTATTGAGATAAATTACAAATAAAGTACCAGACAAAAGTAATTTAAATACGTAAAAAATAATAACAACCATCAAAAAAGTACTTCAATGAAAAAACATTTATGATATATTTACAAGTTCGATTCCCTGGTACACATACAAGTTCTATTGATTGGTACACACATGTTCTATTGACTGGTACACACACACACACACACACACACACACACACACACACACAAACACACACACACACACACTTTCAATTCGCTTATGCACACACAAGTTCTAGTCGCTGGTACACACACAAGTTCTATTTACTGGTGCAACATACAAATTCTATTCATTGATACACACACAAGTTCTGTTTGCTGGTAAAACACAAGTTATATTCACTTGTACACACACAGGTTCTATGTGTTGGTAAACACACAAGGCCTATTCCCTGGTACACACACATGTTCTATACCCACGTACACACATGTTATATTCCCTGGTACACGCAAAGATTCTTTTCGCTGGTACATACACAGGTTCTATTCGCTAGTGAACATACAAGTTCTATTCCCTGGTAAAAATCAAAGTTCTATTCCCTGGAGCAACATACAAGTTCTATTTGCTGGTAAAAACACACGTTATATTCGATTGTACACACAGGTTCTATTTGCTGGTACACACAAGTTCTATTCGGTGGTAAAATCACAACTTTTATTTGCTAGTACACACACGGGTTCGATTCGCTAGTACAAACACAAGTTCTATTCGCTGGTACACATCCAGGTACTGTATGCTAGTACAGACCAAGTTCTGTTCGCTTGTACCCACCCAGGTTTCATTCGTTCGTACAAACCCAGGTTCTATTCGCTGGTACATATACAAATTTCATTTACTGGTACACTCACAAAGTCTTTTTCCTGGTACGCACACAGATTCTATTGACTGGTACACACAGGTTCTATTTGCTGGTACACACGCAGGTTATATTCGCTGGTATAATACAGGTTATATTCGCTGGTACACACATGTTCTATTTGCTGATACACACAGAGGTTTTATTTCCTGGTACACATAGAGATTCTATCTACTGGTACAGATAGAGATTCTATTCGCTGGTACACACACAGGTGAGGAAGAAGTGAATGTTTTGGATGAGTGTAACATCTTCAATAATTTTTATTTAGTCATTCAGGATTCAGGACCTAATATGTTTACTGGTGCCAGGAAATTTGGTTTAGTGTCACTATCATGTAGAGATTGTAATTCTTAATAAATTGCTCATTATTTTACTAATAGACTCTGAAACGATTATTATTACTATTAGAAATATTAGCAAAACAACAAAACAAACAAACAAAATCAGTCATAATATATTCAGTTTGTTCGGTGAAGTTAGTAACAATTTGCTTTTTTCAGAAATCTTTTAAATATTGTATATTGGCATATATAATTGTATAAGTGTTAATGTCTCATAGCTATCTGAAGAGTTACTGGAGCTTAATGAAATAGTTTATATTTAATAGGAACGACAAAAGTAACTAATCGGCAAATCTTTTTAATCAACACCAATTAACAATTAACAAATTAAGTTAAACACAAGATCAACTTATTTTGAAAAAAAAAAAACATAAACCCATTCAAGATGTGACCACACGATAGAATTGAATATGTTATATGCTGAACAAAGGATTTAGAACAACGAAAAACGTTAGTAATAAATTCTGTTTATAATAAGATTATTACTTTAACAATTTACCAATAGTGACTTGTTCAAATAATTGTCCAGTTACTGAGTCTATTTGAGGAAATCATCAAAGAAGAAAATATTCAGAACTTCCACCACATCAATGATAATACCTATAATTTTAGATCTGAGGTTATGTCTGTCAAAAGCTGTTCAATCTAATTCTAATATTCCTGAATTTAGTGGAATTCTTTTCTACCATTGTTGAACAATTCAGCGAATGAATGGGCATAAGATTTTCATTCTATTTAAATGATAAAAACTACTTTCTTAGATCTAAGATTCAAATTTAAATTAAAAAAAAATGACATTGAAAATACTATTAAACTTGCGTTCCACCTCTACTTTCCACTGACAATAATGAAGCAAAATCATATGCTTTTTGAAGCTCTGCTAAGAGTCAAAAAGATCAAAATGAAAGTAAAACTTAATCCCTTTAAATTCTGTTTTATAAATTAACTTCAAATAAGCATGCAGTACCAAATCCAAACTTAGAGCAGGTAAAGGCTTAGTTAAACCTGGAGACTGCAACTGACAGTCTAACAGAAATACAAGATACACAATATAAACTCTAAAGGATTAAATTCATTATTCAAAAATTCACAAAAGATCTTGCTCATTATGTAGCTTTTCCACTACTCACAAAAGGTGATAATCCATTTCAATGGTGGGAAAAGACACAAGAGACCTTACCACTGCTCAGTAAACTGGCTTCAAAATATTCAAGCACAAGCATCTTCATCCGTGAAAAATAAGAGACTTTTTAGTACTTAGTATAAGTGGTAATGTATATGAACCCAAGAAAAACAGGTTGTGTCCTGAGAATAGAGAAACTTTAATGCATCTACATGACAACATAAGAGGATTCAACTTAAAGTTTATAAGGCTATGAGAGCAGAGGATGCAGCCAATAAGAATAGAAGAGGAAGTAGAGAAGCAGCAGATGTATATTAGAGATAACACCTTATAGTTATTCATTTAAGAATTGGAATTTTTTCTTTGTAATTTGTAATTTCTTTTTTCTTATCTAGTTTTTTAATTATATAAATTTAAGAATTATGAATTGTACTTTGTAATAATTTAATAAAGCCAAACAGACAAAAAGTCATATTATAAGCAGGCACTTAAAACTGTAAAGTTAAATTGGTAGTTACTATGTATATGTGTCAAAACTATTTGATGAGCCATTTAGCATTGATTAAATGATTAAAATTTAATAAGAAAGAGAAAATTAATTAATCGGCCAATTACCGATTAATCATCCGTTTACCGATTAATAGGCAAAGTGGCCGATAAGGTCGATTATCAATTAATCGATGCACCTTTAATCGAAACAACATGACAGAATATAGTTAAATGCAAATTGTAATCAACATATTTTTCATTAAATAACTTTTTCGCAAAAGACAAAACAAAATGACAAAATACAGAAAAACACTAATAATATATTTTGATTGCTGAAGTTTGTTAACATCCGCCAATCTCGGAAATCTTCTAAATCGAAACTAATGACGTAATTGCTTTTCATTCCCATTCCAAAATGTACTAAAAATTTAACATCTTTTCTTAAGGAAATAAAAATTGAAATGTTTCATTTTACTTATTTAACTGCGATTTAAGATTACCGTAAATCAGATGAAACATCATAAAAAAGAAAAATCAGCAGTCAAAACGTTTTGCATTTGTTAATCCTTTCAGAGATAATAAGTCCATTTGTAAAACATTTTATAGCTTGTTTCGTGTTTTACACCATAAAAAGCATGAAATAAAAACCCCATTTAACACAAGACAAAGTATGAACATTTAAGGTTTTGAGTAATTTTTTTCAACAATAAAATACTAGATTAAATGTGCGTGCTCAAAAAAGTTCATTTTCATGTGTCGTACACTTTCAAAATAATACAAAGATGCTGGAAGAAAGGGAGAAAAACATGGAGAATGTTCATAAAGAGTACTTGTTCCTTTTTCCTTTTTTTGTTGATCGAATAGTGATTTTCGACTTTAATAGCGAAAGCAGAGTAACTACTCGCTTGACTGCACCTGTGTCTTGCTTCCTTAGTGTTTGTTTCATTCTCTCCTCGTTTACAAAATTCCTGGGTTATATTTCTCCTTGCTGGCTCCCACAATAATGTTTGTTGTTAAATCTTATTTTTCATGCGCCCAACACCCATTGGTTAATTAATTTTTATTATTTTCTCATTTTTGATGTGGAGCCGATACGTAGTGACTTGTTTACACATTTGTCTGTGACAGCAGATGAATCAATATCCGGTTAGGAGTTTTATTACTTTCTTTATGAATCCCATGAATTATCTAAATGTGATCGAATGTTCGAATCATTTTTCTACTAGAAATTCAATGTAAGATGATTTTTTTCATAGAAGAATGTTGGTTTGGTTTGTTCTCTCTTCATTTTTCTGGAAGTATTAACACCGAGAGGGCAACTTCACGTGAGGAGAGAAAAAGAGACGTTATTGACGAGTCTTGCCAGACTGAAGCCATGTGTACGTTTGCATGATGCGCGAGGATATTGACGATAAAAAAAAACAAATTCTCTTTGAAAAAGTTGTCTTATATGGAAAGTCTCAAAGGAAACTGATTTTTATCATTTAATAGAATATTTTATAACAGTATTTTGTTTTTTAAAATCTTTATATATATATATATATATATATAAGCCTGGAAATATATATATATATATATATATATATATATAAGCCTGGAAATATATATATATATATATATATATATATATATATAAGCCTGGAAAATAACATTAATGAAATTTATGAATATGACGATGACGATGCTATTAACACCTTGAAACATGTAAATGACCGTAATAGAAAACAATGTACTTTTAGGTTTTTACGTAGACATCCTCACAGATTTTATAAAATTGTAGACGATTTTTTACAATCCTCGTGAGATACGGACAGACTGAAAGGCATAAGCATAATTTTTAAATGCAAGAACATTAACAATGAAACATTCAATAAAACGTTATAGGCAAACATGAATAAAACTGCAATCTTGTTGAGATAAACGGTCATGATATTTTAAAAAATAGACTGCCCATTTTATGTCTTCTCATTAGACTTTTCATATTAAACATGATTAATCGATGAAATCAACAAAACAACGGAAGAAAATAACACAGAAAATAAAAACATGCTTAGAGCCATTCTTGGATCAAATTAAAGTGTACAATGCTGGAAATAAAATTCCAGACAATGTTTAATAAACTCTAATGTAACAATTATTGAAATTAAATTGAAATAGAAAAGAATGGACAGGCCGAAGCTATTGGCGTGTTGTTGATAACATCATATTTTAATAGAAAGGTGAAGTCTATCTGTAACCGAAATTATGTTTAATTTCGCACTGATATTAATTCAAGAGAAACTATCATTAATGCGCATTATTAACATGCTACACCGTTTATTATACATACACACATATATGTATATACATATATATATTGTGTGCGCGTGCATATTGTATATATACAGTTTCTTTCCGTCCTTCTTTTCTACATTTTTTATTTTGTTCATTATTTCATTCATGCATCAATAATCTTTCGTTATTCATTTGCAATGCGTTGTCTGTTAAAACGCCATTATATTAGCCTTCTGCATATCTGAAGAAATGACATGATATCGCGAAAAATCATATTAATGCATTTCTCACAAACATGTCCTAACCATCTAATAAATATATACAGTATTTACCTAAATACAGACATATATCTACGCATATATATATCATACTTTTTGTGGGTAAAATATTTGTCTATTGCAATTACGAGGGAAAGGCATGTTTTGATATTCATGATTAAAAAATGGGAGGCCAGCTGATTGGTTTCGCCCCCACTCTTTTAGAGCTGGATCGAGGAATTGATTTTATTTTTAAAAACGAGATAAGCCCAAGAGGGAAAACATACGTTTAAACTACGTTTAAAATAAAGAGAATGCTAACGGAGAGAAAAAAACAAGAAAACGCTATATATGAAAAGCTCATAGATATGACCTTAAACTATATCCAGTGGTGAGGCTCCAGCTTGCGAGCTTTGGGGAGTGTGAAGCCACCCTTTAATTGCCATTGCTCCCAGGTCCGCTCTGACCCGGAGTGGTAGTACCTGTTAGGATCCCAACTATGGGTTAAATAGAAACTGACTTGAAAACAATTATTATTAAATTGACTATTAAAACATCTTTCTTCAAAATCTTTAGATTTTGCATTAAATAACCTGAAAAGGGTTGATATGCCGTAAAACAACCAACCAACCAACCAACCAACCAACTATATATAAAAAATAATATTTCTTCTAGCTGCTAAAAACAGCCTATCCTGCCTTAACAGAGTACAAAATAGACTTCGTGGCTTAGTGGGGGATGCCCTTTTCTCTACCCTGCAACCTCTCTCCCACAGAAGAGACGTTGCGAGCCTATCCTTGTTTTATCGTTATTTTCATGGCAGGTGCTCGTCTGAACTCCAATCTCTGGTCCCCCCTCGCCAATCTTTCACGAAAAACACCCGTCTAGCTGAATCCACTGTGAAAAATTTTCCCCACTTTATATCTGTGCCTAAATCAAAATGCGGATTCCATGAACAAAGCTTCTTTCTTAGAACTGCACGCCCGTGGAACTCTGTTCCGTCTGCCTGCTTCCCACCGGACTACAACCTGAATGTCTTCAAGTCCAACGTTAACAAATTCCTAATGAACCGCCTCCTTAAGTAAACACTTCATCAAATCTCCACACTAACGTAATGTACTTGCAATAACCCTCATCCCTGAGTTGCTTCCGGGCCTTGATAAGTGGTGATCACTGTGTAAAAAAAAAACAAAAAAAAAAACGAATCTAAACGCTATCATTGTGTCACACTGAATGAGTATTTCTGATTGGCTGATGCAAATCTACGTGATGTTTGCTATTATAAAAGTAATAGCTGAATCCTGTCTTTGTAATGTAACGCATAGGGAAAATCGGTCATAAAATAGGTTGAAATAGAACGAATCTGATTATGAAATACTGGATACTCTTGTTGTTACTCAGACTCCAGGGTACACAACTTGTATCTCTTACTTGTATCTTTATATTAAAATTCCAGCTGAATAAATAAATGATAATAATATAAATAAAGAAAATAAACATCATTAATGCATGAGCCCGACGAAATTTGAAACTGCAATAAATTTAATAAACTTACCTCCTAAAACACACGAAGTGATGACACATGCCTGGCCTAATACTAGATAAAACAGTCATGAAAGGTCAAGGTGTATGAGAAGATTGAGGAGGGAAAATACTGACCAAACATTCACTGGAATGGTGCAGAGACTGATACATTTGGAGGTTTATTTGTATCCAAATTCCAAAGAAGACTAATGATTGCTACTGTGAAAAATGAATTGTGAGCACAATTGCGATAACACTACATGATTTGCAATGGTTATCGAAAATTTATAAATTGTAATATGTTACGGATGTGACATAAAAGAATATTGGATATCTTCATCTATCCCTGGTAGCGCCGGATCTTCTACCTAATCGATGGCGACCAGACAGCTCCCTTTATATTAGCTATTACACTGACGTGTAATGGAGGTCGTCACACGTTTCTCAGCATTACTTTATTTATCCTTGGTCCTCACTTTATAATGCTAAGTGTTTAGCAAAAGGTATCAAGTGGAATGTTTAGTCTTTTGAATGATTCAAGCAAGATATCTTACCCTATTAGCAAATACTATAACCATTATGCTAATTAGACAGTCAACAGTTAGTAAATAAGAGGAGATAATTCAATCCTATTTCCATTTAAATAAATTGTGGCTTTACAATGCCGTCTATTATTTATACCAATAACTTCCAAATCTTGTTACTGCAAATGAAATCGAATGAAAATGTTCGAAGCTACATAATCTTCCACATTGTTTTATTTTACGCTTTTTTCTTCTTCATTGAAAAACAAAGCTTTTCGTTCTTTCTTCACGCTTAATTCTAGATCATCGCCATTTTTCTGGTTAGATTTCCCAAGTTAAGTGACGCTGAGCCTGATCAGTACGAGATGGGCGAGCATTTGGGAGTACTAGACGCTGTATGCCATATCCCCTGACATTTATATACATATGACTGGGGACCTTATATGAATATTATATTCCCTATAAAGTTCCTCTTTCGTTGGGAGACTAATATCTGTCCAGAGCAAATACTACACCAGGTATTCCGTTCTTCATTTCATTGTTTCTAGTATTTATCGCATTTTCTAACTTCTTTTCCTCTTTTCTCGTTAAATGTTAATGTTATTTTTATATTAAAAAGGTATTTTATATTCACCTTTATCTTTTCATTAATATTTTCTTTAATTTCTGAACGTATTATTTCTCCCTTATTTATTTTCTCCTTTTTTAATTTAAATCCAAAATATGTGCTTCTGAAATTACATTTACAAATGTCACCAATTTAAATATAAAGCTAATGTGGGAATATAATATAAAAATAATACACACACCATTTTCTCATAAAACAATATAAAGGCCCTTCGCCATTTTAGCATTAAGACAGTATTGCAGAAATTATTATTGCAAGCGAATGCATTTATATTGAATATTTTAAAGAATAACTACTCTTTAACATTTCTTTTAAAAATCGCAAAGTTAAGAAAAATGCATAATTTAAAATGCATTTTCTCAGAAAATATCTTAAAACGCTTCTGGTTAGATCACATCTGTTTTACTAAGGTTTTAAATCAGCAAAAATAAAACTCTTCAACGGAAAGAGAATCTCCTTTCGATTGCTTTTTCATGTATTGGCCCAGTTTATAAACAGCCAGAAACAGCGTTGGTGATGGCAACAGGGCTATCCGCTTGGATATAGACTTCTTAGAGTTGCAATATTTAAATATAAAATATTAACCATTAAAAGCATAACTATTTTCATTAAAACATTTAACCACAAAATTCAGAGTTTTGTAGCAATCAATGACCTAAGTAACTTATACTTTCTTCTATCTCTCCTGAACTTTACCCCAGTCTTTTTTTTACTCTTTATTAACACCAAAGTGACATATTTTCATTTGGACATAATTTCGGACCAATTCTACAAGGACACTTTCAGCGAGATGTCTGTTCACATAACATTTAAATTTTTGCATAGGGGTACAGTCAAGTAAACTATGACAGTAGTAGGCTTTTAGGCATCTGGGTACCTATACAGCGAAGGGGTGGAATTTTGCTGCTGGTCGGGTTAGTCGGGAGTATTTATATCGATGGTGTACAAATGCTACGAGTTCTTCAGAGGACATTCCATTAAAGTACTTGTAAAAAATAAACAGAATACAACATTGCTACAATGAAATAGGGTGGAGTTTGCTTAATAGCACAGGATGTAATAGCGGCAACAAAGGCGTAGGATAACAAGTATAGACTTAATCTGGATTATGACGTTGTCATTAGGTTTTTCTATTACTTTTTAGAATCAGGTATTTACATGACAAACTACAGAAATTTTGGCAACATCTATATTAACAGTCGTGATATAGATTTGCCGAGATTCGAAAACGGCACGCTGAGACGTCAGTCCGCACCGATATCCGTCTCCTAAGGTACGCTAAGACATAAATTAACCTCATGAAAACCATCGTGGCTTATAGAAACAAGTATATTGATATTGTTATTTCATATTAATACAGTAGCTAAAGGTATGAACCCAAAATACCCCGATGTATGATTAAAATAGCAACTTGTATTCAACAATTTCTATCTAGTGAATCACTTACATAGGGATTGTATTTCGACATAAAATAAACGCTAAAAATGTTATTTGCAATAAAAAAAGTTATGTTGTGCAAATCTTTTTATTGCAAACCAACAGATGATTTGTATTTAAAAGTCAACGCCTACAAACACATACATTGGCGCCCCTCCCCAAAGTCGGGACTTGTCATTTTTTCCAAAACCGCATATTTAAGCTAAATTAAATGTATCTATACCTCATTTGATTCGCCATATATTCCTCTAAAATTTTAACTGTTCATGTTTAAATTTTAATTGAAGTGCCCAAGTGTTCACGTCAATTTAAACAATTAACTCCAAACCGAGAAGGCAAATAAAAACTCTAGACAATGTCATATTTTTCTTTAAATGTAACTTTAGAACATTAATGCAACACACATAGAACAGGAACACAATTAACTAGTTTAATATTTAGTAGCATAGTCGTTTAGTCGTTCTGCAATTTGACAGCCTGCAATTTTTTTAGCATTCCTTGACTTAGTCTGCGGCAATATTCCGGTGAAAGGGCATCCCACTTCTCTTTATGTCTAAAGTTCTTCTAGATTTGGAATTTTATGATTGCGTAGCTGTTGCTTGATATGATGCCACACGTTTTCGATAGGATTAAGGTCTGCAGCTTATGTAGGCCAATCTAAACACGGAATATCATGCTCTTCAAGGAACCTGTTGACATTACCAGCCGTGTGAATGGGAGCATTATCCTACATGAAGATGAGATTATCACCCAAATTCCGGCCAAAGTAGGGTAGAAAATGCTCAGTAAACATACTAATGTATTTGGTCGAATTCGACCTTGAAACCGAACTGGACCATTGACACTAATAACGCCCCACACCCAAACCGAACCTCCACCCCTTTGCAGCGTTAAAACTGTGCACCCCGGATTAAATTTTTCGTCTTTCCTTCGACGGACGTAGTGCCTATCATCACTACCTAGCTTACTGGACTTGCTTTCGTCGCTAAAATTCAGATTCGACCAATATGAAGAGCCATGATCGTCATTGCATCTGACGAAGTCCAGACGTCGCTTTCTGTTCTTTACGAAAATCATTGGCTTGTGTTTTGCAACACAGCCTCGCAAATTAAATTCCTTCATTGTGTTTTTAACTGTAGAAAGAGAGCACTTTTTAACAAGATTACACTGTCCTTGGATTTTGGGAGTCATTTCAAATTTGTTTCTGAGGCTGCGGATAGTGATAGCATTGTTTTCCCTGTAATAAGTTAATCTAGGACGGCCAGATTTAGGGGCATCACGAACACTGCCGGTGTTTTGGTGCTTTTGCACAGTCATTCGTGCGGACGATTTCTCGATTGGATAAACAAGATAGTTGGAGATTAATGATCTCCTGACGATCACTAAGAGAAAGTCGAGGCATATGGACTAAATGTTACGTTGTATAAGGTGGAACAGCCACAAATACGATTAGAGATTCTTTTTCCTAAAAGTGGATATATTAAACTAGTTTTAAGCTCATTTATTGCCGCTGTGTTTCTTTTTGCCTTCTCCATTGAAGTTAGTTTTATAGAATTGACTTTAAATTGACTTCAATTAAAAATCAAATATGAACAGGTAAAATTATAGAGATATATATGGCGAATCAAATGAGGTATAGGTTGTATAAACAGATACATTCAATTTAGTTTAAATATGCGGTCCTTGAAAAAAAAGAAAAGTGCGGACTTTCTTTTTGGCGCCACTGTACACACACACACACACACACACACACATATATATATATATGAGTCCTGGTCAAAATCATATGACCACTCAAGAAAGTAAGCGTTTATGCATAATATCGAATTTTTAATCAAACAAATGGTTGAAACCATTGCCAAAAGGGAAAATATGATGGGGGAAAAATGAAATCTGCTTATAATTATTTTTTAAAAAGCAAACATTTTCACCTGGTCAAAATGATAAGACCACTTGAATAAAATCGGCTAGTTTTAGAAAAAATGAATACGAAAAGCTTTCTATGTTACTAAAAGCAATTTGTTAGTGGATAAAAACATCTTACTAAATTATAAATGGCAAAAGGGAAACCATTATCAGAGTTTGAGAGAGGAAGGATCTTTGAGCTTAATAGGGGTGGACTCTCCCATAGATCCATTGCAAACGAAGTGAATCGTAGCAAAACGTTCATCACAATTTTTTTAAAAGAAATCCAGATCAATATGGGCACAAAAAGAGTCCAGGTCGACCAAAAAAAAAAAAAATAACCCCATCACTGGATCGCCGTATCAGGAGAAGTTAAAAAAAAACTCAAGTATGAGCTCAAGTCGATTGTAAAGCCAAACAGCAGCAGAATGTAGTCCTAAAACCATCAGAAGGCATCTGAAAATGAAGGGTTTCAATCATTTAAAGCGACTGCAGAAACCACGTCTTCTTGAACAGCACAAAACCAACCGACTTAAATATGCCGCCAAATACCAGACTTGGGATGAAGAGAAGTGGGAAAATGTAATTTTCTCCGATGAGAAAAAGTTTAATCTAGATGGTCCAGATGGATTTCAACACTATTGGCATGATAAAAATTTGCCCAAAGAGAATTTTTCAACTCGGCATAGTAGAGGAGGGTCTTTAATGATCTGGGGTGCTTTCTCGTCAGCGTGGACCCTAAAGTTGCAAGTAGTGAAAGGCCGGCAAACATCATTGAAGTACATTTCAATGCTTGAAAATACTTCTATCAGGACTAACGGTCCACGTCTGTGTGGAAGAAATTGGATTTTCCAGCAAGACAACGCTGCGATACACACTTCTCGACAAGCACGAGAATACTTTTCTTCAAATAATATAGAATTGTTAGATCATCCAGCATGTTCTACGGAGCTCAATCCCATTGAACATCTTTGGGGATGGATGGCAAAAGAAGTGTTCAAGGATGGAACCCAGTATGATTCAATAAAGGAACTTTCTGATTCAGTTTTCAGTACATGGGATAAAATTCCTTTGGAGCTGATAAAAAAACTTAGTCGCAAGCATGCCGAAGAGAAGTTTTGAAGTAATTCGTAATAATGGAGGCTATACTAAATACTGAGACCCTTTTTAGTAATTTATGATTGCCTTTTGTTAGATAAATTATCAGTGGTCTTATCATTTTGACCAGGTGAACATGTTTGTTTTTAAAAAATAATTATTAGATCAAGGTTAAAATTTCGAATGAAGCAGATTTTATTTTTTTCCATCATATTTTCCCTTTTGGCAATGGTTTCACCATTTGTTTGGATAAAAATTCGATAATATGCATAAACGCTTACTTTCCTAAGTTGCTTTATGATTTTGATCAGAACTATATATATATATATATATATATATATATATATATGTACAGTGGCGCCAAAAAGAAAGTCCGCACATTTTAGAGATTTAAACTTAATGTTCACGATTAAGAGATCTGAGCTAACGGGGCCACGTCGAGATTATATTGCACACTATTAACTGATCAAACTAATATATAGAATCTACGAACACCAAAAGGCATTTAATTTGACTTTTTATTTAACTGTATTTCTGAAATAAGGTATTATTTTTATTTATGTCTTTTATATACTTGCTAATGAGAGTTATAATTTATCAACCAAAGAATTTTAAATAAGTATTGGCCAACCAAAGGAGCTGGTACCTTTTTATTGACAAAGGAATTTTCTGTATATTCTTGTCACTCCCTTGTAATATTCGCGATTTATTATCGGTATAGCTGTTGGGTCATGTAAATTTAGCAAAAAATTCAATCTAGTTTATTTTCTCTAACCAAGCACTCATATTTGATATAGATAACAAAGAATTATTCGTAGAAGATTGTATCGCAATCGATCGGTAATCGATGACAACATCTGCTTCCTTAGCAAATGAAAGGAAGTCGAGAAATCTACACAATAGAAGATATCTGAATGCTGCAGGGCCTGTGCTGTCTATCATGGATCATCCGTTTGAAGAGGTAGTATCCGATGGCAAGGAAAGCCTTCAATTACAAATGGTCTCGAAAGTTGAAGTATCTTGCTTGACTCTTAATCACTCGTTGAAACTTGTCATTGCATCGATGCACTACGGTTTGTTTGTCTTTTCCGCTAGTGCCTACTAGACTTCTCAATAAGAAATGTCTTAATAGGTTTTACTGAAAGAATGCTTCGAAGATATATCTTTATACTTCTTCTTAGAATAAAGAAACAGGTAATAATTTGAAATATTTTTGCGTTATGTATGAAAACTAATGCGTTGCACTTTATGTTGTTTTAGATAGACATTATATCTAATCATATTCTCATAGTTTTGTTTCCTGCGTTTTATCGAAAAATCCTTTCCTTTAGCATAAAAAAAATATTTTTCTTCATTAGATGGGACTGAAATTATTAAACCTAAAGCTAATCGGCGACGATAACAGTTACCTAAATACAAGCATATATCTACACCTATAAGTATGTACTAATTCTTAGTTCAGGGATGAATAAGCTTATGAGAAAAATAATAATGGTCGATGGGATGGTTCAAGTTATATTACTTTTGGAAACGGCTGATGGCAAAACTCTGTTGACTTAGGATTTAAAGACGATCACACTGTAATCTGCAGGCATATAGTTAGGTGGTAATGTGTTTCATATACGAGAATACCTTGCAGAGAAATTATGTGGAAATTCCGTCCGACGATAAGCACACAGAGGAAGAAAGGAGAATCTTTTGTTGTAATATTGGGGGGGGGGAGTGGCTAAGTCGTTACCGATACTGACTGTAAAGCTAGGTGTACCAAGTTCGAATACAATTGTTCCACAGAAACAGTTTGTGGTCGGATTCGGGTCAGTTTTGTAATACTTTACGAAGTGTTTAAACCTGGGCGACGTGAATTCATTCGCTCCACTTCTCAACTGCCTCTGCCTTTATTTTGCACTTTTATTTACAGTTTTATTTCTGTTTTTAATTTGATTTCGAAAGGGAAAAAAGGAGGACAGAGAAGAAAATAAAGAAAAAAGAAGAGTTACAATTTGGTTTTGGTGGTGGTGGTGGTATCATCATCATCATCATCATCATCATTATAATAATAATAATGCAATGCAATGCAATGCTAAGATTTCTTATACTTACCCGAAACAACTTGAATCAAACCCACAAATGACCTTTTATCTAACTCCTTGGAGAGGAAGTAAATAAAAGTAAGGAGTTCTTACTGTGAATGTCTTACAAAATGTACAAGAAATTAGGGGCCAGTCGATGACCTTCTGCAAAAATAACGATAAGGTAGAGAAAGACATACAATCTTTTTTGCAGAAAACGCGCTGTAAGGGAGAGTAGTAATCATTTCCAACTTGATTTCGTAGTCAGCCTTGGGCCACTGTCTAGGCAAAAGGAATGTTCTGAGAGGCGCTTTCCTAGGTGCGACGGCATCTTTTTGACTCTTATAAAAGTGGAGCATTTCTAGATGTCTTCTACTTTCGTAAACTCATCTTTTGTAAACTGATCTAACCATTTATCTCACGATGTTAGCAACATATTAAATGCATAGCTTCAGTTTTAGATCTGGAATGAAAGTCAGTCCTAGAAACTTGTTCGAATAAAGGGCCTCCTCGTGACGAGAGTTATTCATTTCGACTGGGTCACAATTAACTTGCTATCAACAGAATGCCATTTGATGATACTGTATTACATCTCACAAAAATAAAATGGCAGATTTCCAGATTGCAAACGACGAATGGGTAATTTGTGCTGATAATCATGAAACCTTAGAACACATAAATCGCTAACAAAAAATATATATTTCAAATGATCCAATCTTTTACAATTTGATACAATCGCAAATCTATGTTCCTGTGGAGCGTTATTGATTTTATCTCGCAAAATTACTTGCGCAATTATTTTATTCTTGTTTTTTTTTAACCACCATAAGAGATGCGTGTTGTGTGGGTGAGGCAGGGAGCGAGAATGAAAAAAAGAATTATAGATTGATAAACAGCTGTTTAATGATGCCAACTGAAAGGCCGTGAAACATAAAACCGGAAGCAGAAGACGCAGCATGAAAAGAAAACTATTATAAAGAAGTAAACATGAGTTAATGAAGTAACGTTATTGGAATAATAAGCAGGTCTCGTTTGGTGTGGGAAAAGAGAAGAATACTGTACTACCATCCACGCAAAAATTAAAGATTAATGTATGAATGAAAATAAATAAAAGACGAGAAAGCAAAATGCGCGAAATATAAGCATAATATCTTAAAAAATAATAAAAAGCAAAACAATAGCACCAAATTAAAGGTGATAAAACCTTTAACAAAAAATAGCAACAGTTCAAAAATAATGAAAAACGAAAATAACCCCAACAAGAGCTTAAGAATCACAATGAAAAATAGCACGAAATAAAAAAGGTCTTATATGGCAAATAATGTAAACGCCATTCACAATAGCAACGCAAACATCTTTCCTCCAAAAACATTCCGCTCTTAAAAAAAAAAAAAAAAAAAAAAAAAAAAAAAAAAAGGCAAAGACAAGAATCCATTCCTGAATTCATCGTATTTGTTTTTTTCTTTTTCTTCGTCATTTTCTTGGATGCGTAGTTGCCATCACAAGTGCCGTCGCGGAGTTCTGAATCAGGTATGATAAGTTCAACTCCTTTGGGTTCTAAAATAACACTAATTAGATGATCTTTCCGGAACGCTTTCCTACATGATTGAGAAGAGAAGTTGTTTCGGTATGTCAACATATGTGCATTAGCAGATTATAATAAAGTACTTGCTAAAAGCATCTTCACGTGTGTACTTTTCTTTGGCATGAGGTTTTGTCATCATCTCATGAACTGCCTCTAATATTCCCAAATAGTCACCCATCTGTTACTAGTTAGGCTGTATTTTACTTAATGTCGGTCATTTAATTAAAACCGGTATGTTAAAATGATTCTTTCGAATATCATGTCTGACGGTTATGCTGTGGTAAATTACACATTTTGGAAAGTTGGGAATTCCCACTTTTCCCTTATATATTAGCAAAATAGTAACTTGTATTCACCTAATTGTATGGAATGAAATGTTTAGAATACGCATTGTATATATGCATCAAATAACCCCAAAAGTTTAGTATGTTGCACTGCATATAAATGAAACTAAACGATTTTATTCTTATTCTTTTTTTAAGAAATCTCTTATAGCGATTTTAACGTTCCTCAGGAAAACTGGTCAAATAAAATAGGAAGTTTTCTTCTTTATAAAGAAGATAAAGTAAAGTAAATTTTCCGCTATGTCATTGACCATTATAGCTTTTGAAACAGAGCTTACATATGCTAATCTATTTCACTGACTAATTTTGCCAATTCCCGATATTTATTTTCAGAAAATATGCGTTCACTTTGTTCTTTTCAAAGTTTCTTACACTGTTTTCAGCTCAGTCCCTTCTACTAACACAGTCATCTACACAGGAGGTTAGAGATACTCTCACACTAACATCTACTCCTACAAATTAAAATTTCACCAGGACTGTTGTGTTAATTATTTACGCTTAATGCATCATTGTTTTGCTTTCATGCTATTCCGATTCCCTATTGTGTATTATACGTTTATACTACAAATTATAAACACTCACTCAGAATACACTTTATTTATTCTATTCAAAATAATTGCATCCCCATTCTTGACTGAATCATTATATGAATGTCGAAATGGCTGTCAACAAAATCGAAGTGATTTCGGTATTACCACAACGAAACTCGCTTTCAATATTCAAACTATTAATTATTCATTAAAAAATCTTTAACTTTAACTTAAATCGAATCATTTGCCTTTTTAAACCAAGTCGGGTACAATGAGTTACTTAATTCTATACACGTATTCCTCTTCGGTAATAGCATGGCTAAACAAAAAGTAATAACATGGCAAAACAAAAAGTAATAACATGGCAAAACAAAAAGTAATAACATGGCAAAACAAAAAGTAATAACATGGCAAAACAAAAAGTAATAACATGGCAAAACAAAAAGTAATAACATGGCAAAACAAAAAGTAATAACATGGCAAAACAAAAAGTAATAACATGGCAAAACAAAAAGTAATAACATGGCAAAACAAAAAGTAATAACATGGCAAAACAAAAAGTAATAACATGGCAAAACAAAAAGTAATAACATGGCAAAACAAAAAGTAATAACATGGCAAAACAAAAAGTAATAACATGGCAAAACAAAAAGTAATAACATGGCAAAACAAACTGAAAAATTGAGAACACAAATAAAAATCAGTTTAAAATTATCATTTGTCGATATGCTGGTTTTGTGTCTTTAACATTTAAAAACTCATACTTTCTTTCAATTCGCTAACGTTCTTCTTTTGTGATATTCTTTTATGATATTCTTTTATGATATCTCTTTTATGATATCTCTTTTTCTTTTGTTGCATCATTTTACAACATACATTCTTCAACAAACTTTTTACTGAAAAAAATCCCTTTAATTTTCTATTAAAACAGACAATAACGTTAGCGATTCACTATTTTGAACTTATTTCGCGCTATTGTTGCAACTATCATCATTTTTCACTTTTCCCTTCTTTTTTCTGTTTTTCGAATTCACAGATTTGATCAGTTTTCTTTTCTTTTTAAGTTGTATTTGTAGAATGCGTCATTTAATTATATTATCACTTTCTCGTGCTTTCATATTTTCTTTTATAAATTGCGACGTTCCTTCACATTTTCACTTATGTTTACGACTGAGGCGTGCTTCCCTATTTCGGTTTTTTACATTTCTTCTATTTTCGTTTTTTTTCTTTAATTCTAAGCCCTTCTTGCGCGTAGGCGACACTGATTTTAATTTTTCCTTTACCAAATTCTTTTTGCTTTGAAATGGTAAGATTCACTTTATGTATCACCACAAGACATCATCAACACTTGATGAAAGTTGAAGTTATAACTCGTAGGGGATTGTCGACGGATACAAGATTATATAATCGAGTTAAACGTACTTTCTTGAGTTTTTCAACTAAAGTTTTTCTATTCAAAAGAATTTCAAAAGCTACTGGAAAGATACTTCATTCTTAAAAGGTGACAGGTTTCCTGCCTGCCGTCTGCGTACTCTTTTCGACTTTTAATTGTTACTACTACCAATATTTATGATTATTGTTAAGATAGAAAGAATTATATCGCTGTAGTGTTGCTTAGAAAATAACAAACATTATTTTTACATCTTTACATTTACGCTCCGTTAGTTTCCGCTATTCTTATTTCTAATATACAAACACTTGACATGATTGTTAACGTTGAAATACTTCATTCCAAATTACAAATGATACAGTTTAATTGGCTTCGAAATTCACAAAACTGGTTGTGGATCTGTATGGGTCCGCAAGAAAAATACAACTCGACTTTCAGTAGAAACAAAATATATTAAAAGGGGGGGGGGGAACAAAAAAAAACAAAAACAAAAACAAAAAACAAAACAAATACAATAAATAAAGACAGGGGTTACATATAAGTCTCACTGTTAAGTATGCATAACTGGTGCCTAATTGGTACTTAATCTCGAGAGGCATATTTTTATGGGTCTTTATAATTAATCTTAAAAATTTATTGTTTTCCGCAAGGTGGTCACCACACTGCAAACAAAATAAGCGATAGGACTAATTTTAAATAGACGTCACACAATTATTGTATACGTTAGATTCAGAAGCAAGAAATACATTTTGTTACGCTTTCAACGTCTTAAATTATTGTTTTTTAAGAGAATACTCATTTGGTACGCTACATAAAAGTTGCTTATGAAGCAAAAAAGGTTTGTCATTAATATCTCCATATTTGATATATATTCGTTTAAATACACTTTAATTCATTAGCGCTAGTAAGACAAAATTACGGAAATTATTTCTCCTGTTAAACTTATATATATATATATATATATATATATATATATATATATATATATAAATTTTCACCGTTATTTTTGCAACAAGTGTACGCGATTTGTAGAATTTATACTCAAAGTTTTCTTTTAAATTTCTGATCCGAGCCGAATAACAAGAAGCACATAATTTAATAGTTCAAGGTTCGGGCCCGGATATTCTTGAGTTGCTTTACTTTTCCGGGCAACAGCAGAGCACGAATCCGCTAGTTCTTAAAAGCTTATTACCACTGCGCCTCCATTTATTAATAGCACATTATCCTATAAGGCTAATAACACGTATTTGCAAACGAGATAAAAACCGGTTTCCGTAAGACTTTCGTCCCGAACTAAACTAAGCTGAACAAATATAAAAAGAAAGTTGTCAATATTTGCAAGGATTGCGCGTTGATACCACTTAATAAAAGAACGGTAATTTGTCATACGGTTTGTCTGGTTTTTCTATGCTGACGAGAGTAAAAATAGTAAAACGGACAGCTTTATTGTGGATATTATTGACATTCATCCCAGCTGTCATTGCTTCATTTTCTTAACCTTATTGCTGCAGGAAGCAGATATATCCGCTTCAAATATTTTTACCGTTGTGGAAAACGTATTGACTTCCCTGATTTGACCCCCCCCATACAAACTGTCATTTTGCGCGAATCGGATACACAACCAGTAACTTTCCAATATTCCGACAATTTTAAATTTTGTTCTACAGAAAAGAAACAGATTATAAGCATTTTTCGGATTTTTAAAAATAGATATCATCAATTTTGTTATGATACTACATTAAAAATATAATTATCCCAAGACGATTAAATTAATTCCTGAAACGAACAAATTTGCACGACTTCTAGGCAAGTTGAAGAAAATTAAAACACAGATAATCTCATAAAACTTATATCTAGAATCCTTATTCTTTTATCAAAATTAATTACATGATTTTGATCCAGTAAATGTCTCAAACACAAGGCTTAATAGTAAGGTCATCAGATCAAATTAAAATTCACGAAATCTTTATTTATATCTAATGATTATCGATAAGATTCAATGCAAAACTGATAGATTTCAATTTCTTAATGTGAGGTCGTCCATATCATGTCTTCCCCTAAAAGCATTTCGAATATTCCAGAGAAAAAAAGAAACTTGTGACATATTTATTAATTGATATCTAAAACATAATATTAGAATTTAGAATTTTACAAAAATCAAAGATATCTGAATTTTCAGGAGGCGGCCCCACTTCCTTTTTAGAAAACTAAACCAAAATAAATATAGTCAATATTTGAAAAACTTTATTCGACATTAAATGATACCTGGATTAATAATATGTTGTAAACGGAACCGATACCCCTATCATATATTAAGTTTGTAATTATGATAATAAGCATTAAATTTCCGAAAACTTAAACATTAGAGAGGAAAAATAATTAATATAACCTTTCTTTGGGTCGATTGGAATCTCTGGCACTAGTACTCATTTTTAATAATAAGAGTGCGTGTATTTACTTATATCATGACTGTGTAGATATGCATACTTTTTTGCAGAAATGTAGAATGATCTTTAGTTATGCAACAATTGCGAATAGTTGATTCTACCACGCCATCAAGCAAATATTACATATTTTAAGGTACATCACGTGTGTTGAGTTGTTCTCGGAATCTTTTAGATTTTGTAAACTATTTACAAAGATATCAGTCGAGTGTGGCATAATGAAGAGTCTATACGAGCATTTGCTGTTTCGTGTTGTATTTATCCACAAATAAATCGCAATTTATTCAATGTGCTTATACAGTGAATTTCTTCAACGACAGACTATTTAAGTTGTCCGTAACTTTTGTATTTCAGATAAGATGCTACAACGACAAAATGTGAAAATTAAACTCTATTTAACTGGATTACACATTCGCATTATACATATATTTGGTGTCATTACATAAAGTAAAACGTTACCTTCTTTTCAATACAACATGAAAATACATTTGAAAGCCAACTTCATGTTTCATTAAAAAAAAAATACCCATCGAACAAAGACCAAGATTCTTTGAAATAGCAATGCCACTAGCTAAAAATAGAATAAGAGAATAACAAACTTTGATTTTGTATAAAAATCCAGTAACTCAATTTCATATTCTAGTGACTTTATGCATCGTTTACCTCCTATAAACTTCCTATCCTTCTATTCCCACACACATTATGTTTGCACTCAACTTAACTATGAAGCCTGACTTAAGTTATAAAAGTGGCTTCAAGCGAAGTATGAGGGCAGATGAAATCAATCAAACAGGCAAGAAATCTGTGGCTAAAGACTGCAGCCACCGGAGAAGTTCTGCGACGGCATGCTTCAAAAGTATTGGAGAAAGAAAGAATGAAAGAGAGAGAGAGAGATAGAGAGAGAGTACAAAACGCATAGGACTACAATGGGATTTTCAGAACTAGCTAGCACCCACATTTATGAAAATTGCCACAGAGAATGACGATCCAAGATAAGTTTGCACAGTTACAGCAGACGCTGCAATTTAGACATGGATTAATCTGAGGAGCAGAACTCTATCTATAATATAAATCTCACCTGTATGTTTAAATGTATATATGTATGTTTGCATGTTTATATGTTTGTACAGGATTAGATAAAAGACCTATTAGTCTCCCTCTTCTAGGGAAAAGGATCAAAATCTGACTGCAATCACAACCGTGGGATAACGATTCTTGAATCGACAGATTAGGTGTTGGCGTGCGTCTTGTTGGATGGGCTCATGGAAAACATCTGCCCGTTAATTATTCCTGAGTGGCAATGCGGTTTCACTGAGTGTAGGGTCACTGTAGATATGATATTTACTTCAAGGCAGCTGCAGGACAAGTGTTTTGAACAACAGTTGCCATCAAGTATTCGTGGACCTCACAAAGGCGTCCAATACCGTAAACAGACCGGCCTTGTGGGTAATTCTTGGGAAGATTGGATGTCTTTCTATCTTTGTCAGGATGTTTCATGAAGTCCACAGAAGGCTTGCGTTGCATACAACGGGCAACTATCTGTGGGAATTTGGCGTTGACAACGGTGTAAAACAGGGGATATTCCGGCTCGTACTCTATTCTCAATTTACTTCGCAGTGCTTCTTGCGTACGCATTTAAGGATTGCGATAACGGTGTCTTTCCCCACTTTAGGACTACTGGCAAAGTATTTAATCTAAGAAGATTTAATGCCAAGTCACAAACATTTGGAGATCTACTTAGGGAACTACTCTATGCTGATGATTTTGATTTTGTGTCTCATTCGGAGCGCGATATGCAAAATATAGTGAATTATATTTCAGTAGCCTTCGGCCTATCTATCCGCATTAAGGAGACGAAAGTGTTGTTCACCCCTGCACCGCTCTGTACATTGTTTCTATGTGGGGGAAAATAAACTGGATGTTGTGGCCATATTTGTGCACTTAGGTAGCACAATCTTCAGAGATGGTTCTCTAGATGCGGAGATACGGCTTCGCAGTCAGATGGCTTGCACGGCATTTGGAACATTAGAAAAGCGTCTGTGGTATGATCGTGACATCTCTGTTGAAGATAAGATCAGTGTTTACTCGACCTGTATACTTTCTATTTTGATTTACTCATCTGAATGTTTGACAACACAACGTCGGCACTTGAGTAAACTTGAGATTCCATCAGAAATGCCTCAGACGAGTTCTAAATGTGAAATGGCAGTCACTGACACCTGACACGGATATTCTTGGACGGCTGTTTTGAGCATCGAAGCAATGGTGATGAAGAACCGGTTGCGCTGGGTGGGTCATATTGTTCCAATGGTGGATGTGAGGTAGCCTAAGCAGTATTTTTTACGGCGAGCTTAAGACTGGGAAACGTCCTCAATATCGACCAAAGGAGCGCTTCAAGGATTGCATAAAAGACGCTCATAAAGCTTTTAAGGTTCCTGTTCAGAAATGGGAGACCCTGGCAGAATGCCTGCCTGAATGGAGGAGGCTAGTTTGACGGGGTTCTGAATTTTTTGCCAGAGAAAGAATCACTTATGCTGAACCCGGAAGAGGAACGTGTCGGTTTTGCCCATTGAACTGAACAGCTAGAAATGTGAGGCTTGTAATCGCGTTCTCCTCTCAAACGCAGCTTACATTAACCATAAAAAAGACACATGCCACGAGCAAAGTGAGCAAAAAAAAAAAAAAAAAAAAACGGAGTCAGAAGTGAAACAAGTTTTAACGCACAACTTTGTCTGCCACATGTGTGGCAAACTGTGCAAGTCTAATGTTGACCTGAAAAGTCATCTTCGGGCCCACGGACGGGGTTTAGGTGTTGTTGAGGATTGACCTGATAACTATGATGAAGTTGGTGGGGAGCGTCTGTAAAGTAGAAGCAATTAGTAGTATGTTTGTATGTCTACCTAAAACTTTCGACAGAGGCAACATATTTTCACAAGATCGATATCGTTTGGAAGCTCGACCCTTTGGAAGACAAATATCGAAAAATTGGTTAAAACCATTAATTTCTTCACCCTCAACTGGACACTTTTCTACAGGGGTGTGTGTTTTTTTTCGCCGATATTTTTGAAAAGCACCCCCTCTTTTCGATTGACTAGCCTTAGTTTAAACTTTCGCCACTTCGGTTTGGCGATGGACTCAAAAGCAAAGGCGTCACGTTTTTTCACATTCTTTTCCTCCTTCGCGGTACAGGTTCGAACCTGTCTGCCTACTACCACTTTTTTTGTTGCTCAACACGCACCTCCAAACACACGAACAACGCTGGGCACCCAGGCTAGTTGTTTCCTGAGATACGAACAACAACAATAACCATGAGATTTTCTGTCTTGTGTATTTTATTCTGTTTATTTCACTTTCCTTTTTATGTCTTTCATCCTTTGGAGTCCCACCACCAGTCATACTATTCCTTACTTACTTTTTTCACCAACTCTCACCTTTCTCTACACACAGCTTCACATGCATAAGTTTGATTCCTAATTTTAATTTTCTTCATCCTAAGATGCCTCTTCATTTTATCCATCCACCTGATTTGCTTATCTCATTTCCACTAACCTTTTAACATTTTGTTTACTTTTTCTGACTGTTCAATAAAGTTTCAGAACTGAAACGAAATATCAAATCTAAAGAAGCATGGCATTGAGTTCATTTTTACGGTTTTATTTAAGGATTTTCTTAATTTATTATTTTTTCTTATACTGGGAATATTGTTATTAAAATGACAAATGAAAAAGGTGGTCGGTGGCCTATAATTGAATGGAAAACATTAACAGCGGTTAGGACACGCAGATATTCAGACGAATCATGTAGTTGTGCTTGCGTAAGAAATTACTAAAATACAAAAAATAAAAAATAAAGAATATTTCTTAATTTCTATCGAATTACTTTGGATCAAATCCACTGCAAATCTGAAATATTTAAATTAAATTAAATTAAATTGAGCGCCTGATATATTTAAATTTTTGAAGTGTGTCCATCTCATGTCTCCTAAAAGCAATAAAAATACTTCGAAGAAACTGTAATTTTTAGACTATGTTAATTGATTAATTGCATATAGAAATTGATGTCTAATACTTATTGTTAAAATTTTACGAAATTTAGGGTATCTGAATATTATGAAAGGGTTTCCTGTATCTCTGCATTAAACTAAATTAAACTAGACACCGCCAAAAATGGCCGAAAAATCAAGTTGTTGTTTTTTAAAACGAAATTACATTTATTAAAATCCATTATTTCTGAGTAACTTTTTTTTCCAGAAAGATAAAACCCTGAATTTTATCATATAGAAAACAGAATAATGTAAAACTTTTTCTACTATTTTTAATTAAATTTTAAATGTTAAATTTTCCCAAAAAGTTAACAATTGACATGTTTTTTGTCTTGCACAATAAACGTACATAAATATTTTAAAAAAGGTAGTTGAAATAATTAATTTATGTATTTGTTGTCTAACTAAGATTTAGGGTGATTTTCTATGAGAATATGCAAAAATATTATAATATAAGTACCTGGATTTAAAATAATTCCACTTATTCATATAGGCAACCAGTTACTTCGCGTCGATCTAGACAATGTTTACGTTTGTACTTAATAAAACGCAAACTATGGAAAACCAAACAGGCAAAAAAAAAACTTATTTTTCAGTGACGAAAATTTCAATGTATTATTAACGCTGAGGCTGGCCAGTACCAGATGGGTGACCATTTGTATGAGTTTGGTTTTTAATGTGTATGTGTGTGTGGGGGGGGACCAGGCTACCCAAAATGGGGGGGGAATTTAAAGCAGAATAAAAAAAAATATTTCAGCGCGTTTGGTCCACCATAGTCGAAAGGCGGCAAATGTTTTCAAACGGGATCGAAAAAATGATGCTATTTTTAACACAAAGGGCACAATATTTATCGAATTTTTTTTTTGTATCGATTCTTCAAAGCATGCCCTGTTTAATAATGGTCATGCATTATTCGGCTCGCTAAAAAAAAATTGTTAATTTATTCATCAAAGATTTTAAAATGGCTTTTTTCGTATAAATATAAAAAAAAAGAAATTTTTGTTTGTTTTGCTTAACTTAAATTGATTATTTTACTTAACATATTTCACCGAATTTCGCACTTCAAAACTCAAAAGCGGGATAATTAAACACAATCGAAGTTCTGATATTCAGACGTTAAAATAAGGTATGCAAACAATTTTTTTTAAATCTATAATTCTGTCCCTTACAACAACACAATATGTTGTGTTCAGTTTCAGATGATTATTTTAAGCATATTTGTACCCTCTCAAAACAAGGGGGGGTTGTAAGCAAATATATATATATATATATATATATATATAAATATCGTTTATGAAAAATAAGTACACTGTTATAAAGTTCATTCTTCTCTTAATAATCGCTGAAAATTTCGTATTGATTGGATAATTACCTGATTTTTGGTAGATTTTTAAAAAGATGGTCCGTCAAAAAGTACTTACCTCCTCCCCAGTTTTGGCGGTGCCTAAATTAAACTAATTATAGTCTTCATTTAAAAATCTTAAGGCTAGTAGCTGTGTTTAAGAATTCAAAATAATCGGTTGTTTAAGAGTGAATTTTGTACAAACAAATAAATTCCCTAACTTTATTAAGAACATTGTCATCCGTTTCAAATCCAAACAAATAGGATTATAATTAATCTCCTACACCGTACTCTCTTCAGCCTCGGTTAATATTTGCTTCATTCGTAAATATGGGTAAAGTTTGCGAGAAGAAATGCCGAGTTAGTTAAAATAATTAATACTAAAATAAAACGGAGGATTGAAATATTTTTAAAATGTCGAATAATGAGCAAGCCACTATTTTCAGAGATTTCGGTATATATTTTCTTCGTTTAAATTTGAAATCGACGAGATCGATGTTTTAATCTTTTGTCATATATATATATATATATATATATATATATATATATATATATATGTATATATATATATATATATATATATATATATATATAACGCTGAATGTCTCTGTGTGTGTGTCTGGACACGAATAGGCTCCTATATGGTTGATTATTTTAAAAAACTGATTACATATAATGACAGAAGATGTATCGAGACACAGGAATGGGTATGTTTGATCTAGCAGAACGGTGGTTCATTTAAATTGTGGGGACTGCGTTCGCGCCTGGTCCACAAAGTATGGAAATAAAAAATTAAAAAATTAAAAAAAACCTTTACAAGTGTTTTTGATATAGATGTACATAATAATACTTTGATAAGAATTTTTTAACTTAAATAGGGATGGTATAATAAAATTGTGAGGTCTGCGTTCGCGCCTGGCCTCTATAGAATGGAAATAGGCACACACTTTAATAAATACTTTTCATATCTATCTACGTAAGTATACTTTGATAATTATGTTTCAGTTTGAAGAAATATGGTATAATGAAATTATGGGGTGTTCGTTCGCATCTAACCTCTATAGAATTTCATTCTATGGAGGTCAGATGCGAACGAACACCCCATAATTTTGTAATAATATGTCACAAGGTTTTTTAATATAGATCCACAGAATATTGTGATAAGTGTTTCAGTGTGAACAGGTATGGTATAATAAAGTATGGGGGTTATTGTTACTTTCATCATATTTTGCTTTGGTTTTGATACCTCCAAATTCGAAGCTATCTCTTTACAACCCTTCTTTTTCATAACCTATCATACTTTCATAAATCAGAGTGCATTTTCTGTAGGCTGTTTTTGAACCCAGTCAACGACGGGTACTTTTGCTAGTATATATATATATATATATATATATATATATATATATATATATATATATACTATGATAGAAAATGGAAATTATATTCGAAAGTAATGGAAATAAAACAGGAAAATTAAAAAAAAAATTAACCATCATAATCACGCTGCATTTTTTATTTCGAGCAAGAATTGACGTGTGAAAAATATAAAATCAATTAAACACACACACACACACAGGCTAAACACACATTACACATTCCACTTTAAAAAAACATGTTCCATCTTTTAGACAGAAAAAAACACTCTTTTCACGTCACGCCAGGTATTTCTGAATAATGAACTTCTTATAATTTACTTTTTTCAAATCAATCGTTTATGAACTTTTATACTAAATATTTTAGTATTATTCGAATTCCTCGGACTACTGTTCTCAGCTTTAGTGAAAATGACACTCCAGAAACGTAAATAAACATTTGAGATTTTCTTTTATTATTTCCACACACGCACTATATATATATATATATATATATATATATATATATATATATATATATATATATATATATATATCCTCATACAATAGTGTTTCGCTGTATCACAGCTCATCAGTGCGACTATACCAGCAACTACCTAAATACCTAAGCCAGGATTAAAACAGGCGATAGTCAGCGCTTTGTGTATGCGCGCGCGTGTGTGTGCGTGTGCGTGTGTGAAAGACATCTTTCAATTACTCGTTAGCATTTAAGATATATTATATCCAAATCATATTTATATCTATTTTGGGTGGGGATTCGAAGTTATAAAAATTCGCATAGTTTTTTTTTTCGGATGATTGTCAACACTTATCCTGTTTTTCTTTACAACGTTTCCATGTTTCTTCTAATCTTCTTCAGTTGTATTGCCAACGTAAAAACATCACACAAATCAACAATATACTAGAGACTATATTGGCCGGAACATAGCCGAAAAATATACAGAAATGACGAGGACAATAGTCCAAAAATGACCCATATACCGCTAAACATACATCGCAAAATTTCGATTTTGAAAGATATTGATGATTTCAGAGAACAAACAGTGCAAATAGAACCTTACGTTTCATGGCGACTTGCGTTAAGATCTGAGAATTCCTTACCCGTCAGAAACCTGATTTGATGCCACTATGCCTATTCACGAACTAAACACACGTACATATATAGATATATAAAGTCACATCAATAATAATCCAGTCTTAAGTGATCGTCGGCGAGGGAAACATACACAACACCAATCATGACCAAGTGCCATTTTTAACGTAATTTGAATCAGTGATTTGTTAAGTGCGTTGCAGCTGAAAGAGATGTGATGACACCGCTTGAATGGAAGACATAAGTTTTGCGATATTACTGAATCGTAAGAGGTGGAAACAAACAAATTAAAAAAATAGAAAATAACAGAGAAGTAATCTTCTAAATAACGATGGTGTAAACCACTCTAGCATAATATGTTGAAAGAGATATATATATTATTGTCTGTGCTACACACATACATATATGATCTCTCGTTTATATATATATATATATATATGTGTGTGTGTGTGTGTGTGTGTGTGTGTGTGTGTGTGTGTAAGAAAACCGTTTTAAGGACGCAGGGTCTCTTTTATTTTTATGACGATGGTGATGATGAACACATAAAAAAAAATTAATACATAAACTAGCGAGACTTGCGGAAATTACACAGGGATTCATTCATATGTAATATATTGATGTAGATGTTCAGTGTAAATGGCGACACTCTGATATTATAGCTTTTTTGTTAAAACTGCAAAAGTATTTATTTAAGCTAGCACGAACGCCCGGCAAAGCCCAGTCGCAAAGTACGCTTAAATATGATATTTTAAAGTTTATATATTATTTTAAAGAGCGTTTTTTCTCCCTATCTAATAATCTAAATTACAATAATTTTAAAACAATTACATCTGCTTTTTAGAACGTTGAATACAAGATGGAAAAAAAGCAAATATTCACAATTTTCTTATTTCAATTCACGCAAGACCGAAAAGCTGCTGAAACATCTCGCGATATCAACAAAGCGTTTGGCCCAGGAACCACTACTAATGGTGGTTTAAGAAATTTCGTGGCGGCGACGAGAGTATTGAAGATGATTAGCGTAGTGGTCAGCCATCGGATGTTAACAACGGTCAATTGAGTCTTAGTCGAAGCCAATCCATGCACAACTGTTCGAGAACTTGCCTCTGAACATAAAGGATACAACGTTTCCCACTACTTGAAAGAGATTGGAAAGACAAAAGCAAAAACATGATAAATGTGTATCTCACGAATTGAATGACAACCAAAAGAAACGTCGTAATGAAGTGTCATCTTCTCTTTTACACAACATGAACGATGCGTTTCTCGGTTGGGATATGACTGTCGATAAAAAAGTAAGTTCTTCACGACAACTGGCGACGCTCAGCTCAGTTGTTAGAAGTCGACAAAGCCCCACGACAATTCCCAAAGCCAGAGTTGCACCAAAAGAAGGTCAGGCTGACTGTTTGGTGGTCTGTCCCTGGTCTCATCCATTACAGCTTTTTTTAATGCAGACGAAACCATTACGACGGAAAAGTATTGTCAACTAATCGATGAAATGCATCAGAAACTTCAAAAACAACATCCAGCATTAACCAACAGAAAAGGCCCAATTCTCCTCCACGACAATGCCCGACCGCACGTTGCTAAACCGACCCCGCAGAAGTTGAACAAATTAAGTTACGAAACTCTGCTTAATCCACCATACTCTATAGACGGCATACCTACCGACTACCACTTTTTAAAGCATCTCAACAACTTTCCGCGGGAGAAATGCTTTAAAAAAAAAATTGCAAGATTTTTACGTTACCGGCATAAATAAATACAATTGTTTTGCATTGGCAAAAGTGTGTTGATTCTGATGATGTTTATTTCAATCCAAAATTTTTATTAGACCCGAGAAATGTTCATGTGAATTTTAAAGTTAAAACAGCAAGGAGTTACTTTTTAACCTGATAGCAATGTAAATATATATATATATATATATATATATATATATATATATATATATATATATATATATATATATACATATATATATATATATATAAGTAAATTTTTGGTACAGCAAAATGGAAGGAGAAATTTCAGAGGAAACATAATTTAATTTAAATACAAAAAAAAAAAAAAACAAGAAATGGGCAGGTGAAATTATTAAAATTTCCTTAAGGCCTTATCGTCTGACCCTCTAAGAGGAAACGTCAGAATGATAAATTAAAAGCTAAGAAAACGAATGAGGGAAGAAGGGAATTTTGGTTTCAGTTGGAAGAACAGTGAAAAAAAATATATATATCTCACTGTTCAGGTGGTTTTAAATCAATGAATATCTCCAACTGATGTTTCAGAATCTTTTGTCTACAATATTTGTATTTGTCTACAATATTTGTATATATATATATATATATATATATATATATATATATATATATATATATATATATATATATATATATAATATGGCAAATTTCGAACTATTTTATTTAGAAAGTTTTACAAACGGAGACAAGCATTTATTCTTTTTTTATGTATTTTTACACCCAGTCACATCTCAAAACCCATGTCACAAAATATAAAGATTCGTAGTATACCAATAAATGTTCTTGTGTTTAAATGAGTGAACGAATTGTATTTCACGGGTTTTTTTAAAACATTGAACGAATTGTATTTCACGGATTTTTTAAACATTGAACGAATTGTATTTTACGGATTTTTTAAAACATTGAACGAATTGTATTTCACGGATTTTTTTTTAAAACATTGAACGAATTGTATTTCACGGATTTTTTAAAACATTGAACGAATTGTATTTCACGGATTTTTTAAACATTGAACGAATTGTATTTCACGGATTTTTTTTTAAAACATTGAACGAATTGTATTTCACGGATTTTTTAAACATTGAACGAATTGTATTTCACGGATTTTTTAAAAACATTGAACGAATTGTATTTCACGGATTTTTTAAAACATTGAACGAATTGTATTTCACGGATTTTTTAAAACATTGAACGAATTGTATTTCACGGATTTTTTAAACATTGAACGAATTGTATTTCACGGATTTTTTAAAACATTGAACGAATTGTATTTCACGGATTTTTTAAACATTGAACGAATTGTATTTCACGGGTTTTTTAAAACATTGAACGAATTGTATTTCACGGATTTTTTAAACATTGAACGAATTGTATTTCACGGATTTTTAAAACATTGAACGAATTGTATTTCACGGATTTTTTAAAACATTGAACGAATTGTATTTCACGGATTTTTTAAACATTGAACGAATTGTATTTCACGGATTTTTTAAAACATTGAATAACTGTTCACGTTTATTCAATGCTTATTCTTATTTTATGGTTAGAATATTTAGGATATCGTATTTATCCATTAGAATATTTACGATATCGTATTTATCCATGGAATTCAGACAACAATGTCGAAACATTATACACGATCGCCCCACATTTGTTCACTTGAATAACCGTTTTGAAAATGAATGCCTTGCTATTCTTACATTCGACAACGCCTGGCAGCCCTGCTAATAGTAAAAACAATGAAATAAACGACGCAAATAGAATAAAACGAAAAGGAAAGAAATAAACGGAGAGAAATTATGTTCCTTTCTACGTTTCCTAATGTAATGGACGAAAGAAATGCAAATCATAAACCAAATTAGTTTGGCATCTGTTTTCCTATTGTGGACTTTATGCCTCAACCAAACGAAAAAGAAACTATTGCTTCTATTACTTCTATAATAGAAAAGCTAGTTCAGATGAATAAACACAGACGAATCTCCAGAGAGAAACTGAATCTCTTTTGACAACAGTCAAAGAGGTGACTATAACTTTATTCTTTAAGTAATCAAAACTAACAGTCATTAATCACAAAAGTTTTGTTTCTGTGTCTACAGCAGTAAATTTAAACAATAAATCGAAGACACTATTTGATTCGCACACACATATCGAAAAACATAAGAAAACATAAACACACGCACATATCTTCTATATACTTATAAAGTTGTTTGTATTCTCGCTCTGACATTGATAGTAAAAGCCTACTTTTCCCATTCAAATATTATTAAAAGAATTTGTATGCGTATGCGAAACGCCACTACCAAGCACCTCTCTGAACCTTTGGTTTAGACACTAAAAACTTGATATAGATGATATTTGAATATTGGAAACACTTTCCATGTGGTTTGTAGCCCGTAAAAATAGCTAAGGGGGTCAAAATTAAGGGGAAGAATTACTTTGGCAAGAGTATATCGACTAACCTTTAAGTATGTGCACATATACATTTTTAAATCTTTGCAAAGAACGACTCTGAAGTGGCTTGATTTTTTTTACTTTGTTATAGCTTAGAACGGTAGCGAAAGAGACTGAAACGCAAAATAACGACTAAGGCTGCAAGGCTGAATGATTTTGTTCCGATTCTGGCTGATGGTACCAAAGCTTTTTTAAATCATTACTATATACATATTTTCTACAATATAATAATCAATAGAGAACTTGCTCTTTAATAATAAATACGGGATTACATAATAAAAAAAAAACTTATTTTACGACATGACAAGAACTTTCCGATAGTCTTAAACATTATGAATAATATGTTTTAGTACAGTAATTTTATTAACGGCTTGCTAGTATATATATATATATATATATATATATATATATATATATATATATACACATGTATATATATACATATATATACATGTATGTATATGTGTATATATATATACTTATATATATACATGTATATATGTGTATATCTATATACACATGTATATATATATGCATGTATATATATGTATATATATACACATGTATATGTATGTATATATATATATATATATATATATATATATATATATATATATATATATATATATATATACACACACAAAAGCGGTTCTGTATTATTTCCTTTTTTCTTTCCGCCCGCTTACCGCTTTTTATAAGAAAGGGGTTATCTGCCTTTTGATTACATTTTTTTTGCCCCACATTTTTAGGACGTATGATTTGTTTATCATTTTAAAAAAATAAGTTTTGTATTAAATATTATTACTTGCATTAAAGTACTTTCATGTACGTAATAATATATATATGCATATATACATGTATACATATGTATATAAATATGTATATATATATGTATATGTGTACATATGTATGTATATATATGTGTATATATATAAATAAATATGTATATATATGTATGCATATGTGTACATATGTATGTATATATGTGTATATATATGTAAATATTCATGTGTATATGCATGTATATATACATGTATGTATATATATATGCGTATATATATGGATATATATATGCATATATAATATACATGTATGGATTTATGTATATAGATATGTATATATATGTATAAGTATGTATATACATATATGTGTATGTATATATATATGTGTAAATATGTATATACATATATGTGTATGTATATATATATATGTATAAATATGTATATATGTATATGTATGTATAAATATGCATGTACATATATATATGTACATATATGTATATACATATATATATATGTATATATATGCATATATACATATATATGTATATATGCATATACATATATATATATGAATATACATACATATATGTATATATATGTATATACATATACATGTATATATGCATATATATGCATATACATATACATGTATATATGCATATATATGTATATACATATACACATATATATGCATATAAATGCATATACATATACACGTATATATGCATATATATGCATATACATATAAATGTATATATGCATATATATGTATATATATACATATACATGTATATGTATGCATACATATATATATATGTATATACATATACATGTATATATACCTGTATATATATACATGTATATATACATATATATACATGCATATATATGTGTGTATATATATATGTGTGTGTCTGTGTGTGTATATATATATATATATAAGGTTACAGCAAAAATAATGTCGTTTTATATATATAGTTAAGCGTCTAAAACGACATCAATTTTACACTAACCTTATTCTTAATTTTCAGAGCGAAAGAAATAATATAATTATGTTTACAGTCAAGAAACATCGAAAACCAAAGAAACCGGAAGTCCAAGACTCGTGTTTCGGGTTTGGAATCTAAAGTTCGAATGTGTCATACTGATGAGCCCAAATCAGGGCGAACTTAGAGTCTTTGCTTTCTGGTCTTTTGACTTTCATGGTTCTTGTAAGCTGGCTTGTTGCTTGACTGTGAAATAATTATATTATATGTGAAAATAATTATACATATGTATATATATATATATATATATATATATATATATATATATAACTTTTGTTATACATTAATAATTAATTTTTTTAATCTTTAAGATCGAAGATAGGTTTTTCTGTTTAGTGTTAGTAAATGACCTACTTCTATTTTTTACACTTTCATCATATTTTATACTAGTGTATGTTAATTTATTTGTTTGCATAATAATAATAATAATAATAATAATAATAATAATAATAATAATAATAATGATAATTATTATTATTATTATTATGATTATTATTATTATTACTATTATTATTACTTATTCATGTTTTATATGTTGTTAATCTAAGGTAAAATTTAGTTAGTGTGCACAGATGTTTGCTATTTTACTTCTGCACTTAAGTAAATTTGGGGTTCTTTAAAGTTTTGGATGGCTAATGTCTCATTCAAACTTAGTCTACACAGGTCATCTAAGTTTCTACATGTGCTGGCTTGCCATACTATTTACCACTTAACTATCGGCAATTGCCCACTTTACTGGTACTTCCAGTAGTGGTTCACCAATGCTGCTTTTATTCAACGTTTTTCGTTTTTTTTTGTTAGCTTAGTTATATGTATTCTCTTTCAGAATTCCGCCTGTATATATATTTTTTAATCGCTATAACGTACCTGGCTGTTATTGTAGGAAATATAGTATACCTCAAATCGCGCAAATCGATAATGTAGTTTAAAATTTATATAAAAAATCAAATTTAGGGCTAACCGAGGAGCGACTGTCTCACGAAACAATTTTGAAAACATTCCCAATAAACAAGGGAGACAACTTAATATAGTTCAAACTTACTAGACTTTTCATTGTAATGCCTATGATTTACTATTTCTCGCTAAAAATTATTTTACTTAAGAATCTACTTGATCAATTGTCTTGATTTTTGGAATACGATATATTCTTTCTGTAACGGGTATGGTTATCATACATATTTTGCTTTATTTTTATGTTTCAGGGAGATTTATGGGAAATCATATTTTATTATGAAAAAATGCCGATATTTTTTTGACGTACACAATTTTATATATGCAGTCAGCTACCAGACGCACCGGTGATGTTAAGAGGCAGAATGTCCTCTCACTTCCATCTTAAGTCTACCTTTTTGTTTTTCACGGAGTCTCTTTCAAGTTGAAAATAGTTTTTCTTCATAGATTCCTTAACCCAGCCTAAATAAAAAATGTTGATATATTCGTTTTTCTTCTTATCCTTTAAATTATGAGAACTATAGTTACATTCTAAACGTAACTACGCACCGCCCCTGACTAACATGTCATCACCGTCTAGATTATAAATCTTATTCACTATTCTCTTCTCCCAATCATCCCAGCTCATCTCATTACACGAGATTTATAAACTGGCGACGTTATGCTAATCCAGATCCCTTTATGATATGAAATTTATGTAAATATCTTTTATATCGAAATGGATGATTTTGACAGCTATCAGCATTTTATAAAAGAATAGAATCGAGTTAAATTTTATTTTTCTGAAAAATATAGTACGAGGAATAAAAGAAAAAACTGATTAATCAGAATGTACAATTGTGTAATAATTGAAGATAAACATTATTTATGTCGATAAATATTGGGAATAACAAAATTAACGGACAGACGATCATTCAATAAATGGACAATTCAACAAACGGACAAGTCAACACACTTAGAACGATAACTAGGGCCTTTCCAATTAAAACCACAAGTCAATAATTAAATTATTTCTTACCTTTAATAAATCCAAATGATCCAAATAAATGTCATGAAAAATAAAAGAAAAGAAAATTGTTAGACATAAAAAATAAAAAAAACTTAAGAAATCTTACAAAATGATTAATGTATAGGAATAAAAGGAGAGAAATACAGATTGGTTTTTAAACATAGTATAAAAATAAGATATAAATGTACATACTTTTTAAATTCTTTCTCACACACTTTCTCTTACATACACATGCATACATATATACTAGTCACTCAAACTAATGAACAGATCACTTGGAATAGATATTCTCGACAACACGGTAACATGGGTATTCTACAATTAAGAACAAGTCATTATATATATATATATATAATATATATGTATATATATAAATATATATAATAAATATATAAATATATATAATATATATAATATAATATATATAAATAATATATATATAATATATATAAATATATATAATATATATATAAATATATATAATATATATATAGTATATATATAATATATATAATATATATAATATATAAATATATACATAATATATATAATATATAAATATATATAATATCTATATAAATATATATAATATATATAAATATATATATGTATAATATATATAAATATATATAAATATATAATATATATATATAAATGTGTATATTATATATAATATATATATATAAATACATGTAATATATATATAATATATATCATATATATAATATACATATATAATATATATATAATATATATTTATATATATTATATATAATATATATATAAATATATATGATATATATAATATATATATAAATATATATAAATATATATAATATATATATAAATATAAATATATATAATATATATAATATATATAAATATATAATATATATATAAATATATATAATATATGTATAATATATATAAATACATATAATATATAATATATATAATATATATATATAATATAAATATATATAATATATAAATATACATAATATATATATAATATATATAGAATATATATAATATATATACAATATATATAATATATATATAATATATATATATATAATATACATATATATTTAATATATATATAATATATATGTAATATATATATAATGTATATATAATATATATAATATATATAATATATATATAATATATATATAAATATATATAATATATGTATATAATATATATAATATATAAATTATATCTATAATATATATATAATATATATATATTATATATAATATATATAATATACATATATATATATAATATATATATAATATATATAATATATATATAATATACATATATATATATAATATATATATAATATACATATAATATATATATATATATATTTATATATAGGATAGAAAACTATGGCAAATAAAGGGCATACAAAGATTATTCCACTTTTCAAGTAATGTACAGGTTTAAATTCTAGGTTCGTTTTTATAGCTAATACATATCTTTTTAAAGTTTTTATAGCTAATAAATATCTTTTTCAAGTTTTATAGCTAATAAATATCTTATTCAAGTTTCAACTAGCAAAGAACTGAATTTTATCCTTTTTGTTACGACTTTTCTTTTCTTGGATTATTATTGCTCTTTTCTGTATAAAAGAGATTTTAGTCCATCACCAATATTTTTCGTGTGCCTTACAGAAAAAAGTGAATTTCATATAGCCCAGAAAAATAAGACAATTCGATTATTTAAATATCATATTTATCTGTAAAGTCACCGAAAAAATACTATCACATAACAAATGGAAAGTCGGAGGATGATGTAAATGTAAATGTAAATGTATATATAATGTAAGTAGTATATAAACCTGCAGCTGTTGTCTTTCTGGTCAGTAACCTTCGTAACAAGAGTCATTGGATAGTGTATATATAGTTTTATTCAACTGCAGTGTTTGTATATTTGACCTTCATTTTGCTAGTAACAAAGTGTAGTATATGTTCTAACATTATCTATGGCATAAATTAATAAAACAGTCAAACTTTGTCTCTCTAGTTAGTCACCTTGGCAACAAGGGTTTTTATTACTAATGAGGAAGATCTAGTTTTATTCAGCAACAACGTTTGAAATAATAAGTGCGCGTATTTTGTTGAAACTTACATCTCCGTCTCTGATTCGAGAAATCACATTTATTGCTCATAAATTAAAACTTTAGTCTTACATTCTGAATCTACTTTATTTTCTTTAATATCTTTATATACTGGAATTAGTTAAAAGAGTAAATATATTTTCTAATGTACAATGTGCTGATGTTAACCCAACATATCATAAGTTGTCTAATGATGATTATATAAAGTAAATTATGATGACTTAAAATCAATTGACATTTATTCTCTAATAAAAAATGGCCCGTGGAAACAAACATTTCTTCTTTATTTGGACATCCTTAAATAGTTAATATTCCGAAATTTTAATCTTTGGATTTTGTTTGACGACATTTGACATTACTCGAAGAAAACTAGTCATTTATTCTGCTGCCGTTACTGCAGCCGCCCGATTTAATAACACGCATGCTTATATGTAAATATAGGCATCAGTGATCTCTACGTTGTTCATGTAATTTCTGCAGGCATTTTCTATAGTTTGTTAGAGAAAAAATTGATTTCTATCTCACCACACTGCTTTGCAACAAATCGCCAGAAGTGAATCAGATAATTTGATGAAAAGATCAAATCACAAAGAATTTAGACTCCGCGAAGAAACCAAGTCCAATTTGAACGCCTCGAATTCGCCACGTACATTTCCATCAAATAAACGAATAGAAGATCTATTTGTAGAGCTATTGATGAATATAAGCCGAACACATCTCATCTAATAATAAAAACTTCATCAAGTGATACCACTGAATTAAGAATGACTCTGTGCTCAAAAGTCATTAAAACTAACGCATGAGTGTCCAGTGTAGGCTGACAGATTTTATGTAGTACATTTCGACAAAAGCAGTGGGTGGCGTGAATGTCGCAAGCGCTAATCTGTTCATTTCCATAGCATTATTTTACTGTAGATGTTGACAAACTTAACTTGGTCCCACCCGTAAGTATTTGAGTTTTGGAAAGAATCCAAAACAAACAAAAACAAACGAACAAACAAACAAAACCCTTCAAGACACGATACCAGCAATTGAATAGAGTCGTTTAAAAGATTTACTATGGTTATTTACACGAAAAGACGAACAACAAAACGCTTATCTTTTTAAGCTTTTGATTGCCATCGGTTAATAGAGCTCCATTCTATTGGTTTAAAATGCACTTTAATACAATTAAGAACGCATTCTCTAATTTCCTCACCTTATACAGCATAGTAATCTATGTTCAATGAATTGCATAGAAAAGCAAACCTCACGTTATCTATTATATGAAATTGAGGTCTAATCTGATTCCATTCAATTTCCTTATGTTAGTACACTTCAAAACTTTATGCAATTTTGGAGTGGCCATTTTAATCAGAAATGCTTACTTTGACTTTAACAAAAATACTAGGAATGCATATCGGACAATATCTAGGTCAAGATAGTAAATAAGCAGAAAACAGAAAAACATACATTTTATTTGCATCGATAGTGTTAATACATATCCTTGAAAATAATTCACAGTTCATGCGTAATAGAACAATATAGCTCGCGGACCTTTATTCAGCATACAAACATGGATTATTTTTCATAGTCATCCATAGACTAGAAAGTTCTTATTCAAGTGAAATAATCTCCAACAAATGAGGTAACTTCCGGCGGTATAAATAACTGTAAATCTTGGGTAATGATATAAACTAGTATGGAGACCCGATATTTCCTGGAATTGAATGAGGATCAACGAATTTTTTACACTTCTAATATTTTTATTGTCATCGAAATCGGCGAAATTGGCCATTTTCCAATCAATTCGGTTGATTTCTGTTCTAGTCGGGAACTCACTGCAATGCACTGGGAGGAATCTTCACATGCATTTTCGCAGTGATTTATCCACAATATTTGTTAGTTTACATTGCAATGCAGAGAACCTACTGCTGATTTGATAATTTTGTATATAATGGCTTGAATCAAGGAATGCAAAAGTCAAGTACTATGGTTCAAATAGAAGCATTCATTTCGAACGCATCCATATATTATCAAAAGACCTACTGTTGATTTTATACGTCAGGCCCTTCTGCTTGAGCGGTAATACAACTTCTCAAATGCACTTGGGATGTTAAGCTGTATAAGTATGTTTACTGAGATCAAAATATTTTTCGATTATCGATACGTGTAAGAGGCATTCCGATACAGAACCTATCTAAGAACACTTCTAGAGACATGAAGTACATTTGTACGAAATCCAAAACAAAAATCGGTCCAAATGTTTCTGAATGCATGGGAAACGAACTCACACACAGTCAAAGTGTCTTTTATATATAAGTAGAGGTTGGTATAAGTATCAATGCGTCAATCCTTTTTACAATTTCTTACTTTGTTGGTCAAACCTGTTATTTACATGTCTCGAACTTTAATGCTGGGTGGAGTTTGATGCCACAAGACCGTTCATTACCCTGCACTGTAACAGTAACAGTCAATCGTTTTATGCTTGACATTAAAAGAGTAAATTTATTTACCAGCCTTCCTCCGTAATGAGTGCAATACAAGAATTTCAGTTTATAGTGGGCAATTAAACTACGCTTAAAATTAAAAAAAATCTATAATTGCTTGTCTGAATGATTTTTTTCTTTTTATTTGCTATTGATTATTATTATTCATAAACATTAAATAGAAATTTAATTAGTAATTTTATTAATAAAATAACAGGAAAACTCGTCCCAGATAATAATAAAATGTATTAAACAAAATTGCTATACTTATGTCCCCTTACACAAAAACAATGTATGCAACTAAACCTATAGATCTTAAATCCTTATTCTGATGTTGATTAAAATGATTATGAATTAAGGAAATGTCCGAGATTTGGAGTATAAGCTTAAGATGTCTTAATAAGAAATTTAAATTCAAAGAATCTTACTTGACTGCTGTGTAATTACTATGGGTCTAATTCCATGCAAATGAAAAGTATTGGCATTTTCTGAATTTAAGACCATGTGAAAATCTTAAAAGAAACAACATTTTTTAAGGGCAGCTTTTAAACTCGTCCCATTTAAGGTTACCAATACTACAACCTAAAATGTTATGGAAAAAAAGCTCCAGACATTTAATCCAGAAATTTACAGATTCTAGATTTCCATAAGTATGTTTTGTCACAACGGGCGATCGCAGCTGAGATAAATCGCAGTAAAACTGTAATTTGCAACTTTCTAAAAAAACAGTGATATTATGGAAAAGCAAAATCCATTGGTAGGCCCCCAACATTTCTCCTGCATTTAGTAAGAGAATAAGATGGGTTATTGTGAAAGACTGGGGGATTTCTTCTAGTCAAATTAAGGCAGACACAGATGCTGATTACAGTCCAGTAACCATCAGACGCACTTACGACAAAAAGACATGGTAAATAAAAAAGCATAAACAAATTCCTCATCTACTTCCACGTCACAAGGTGGGCTGCTTAAGGTTTGGTCGTGAATACCAAATATGGGACGTTGAAAAGTGGAAGAAAGTCCTGTTTCTTGATGAGAAAGCATTAAATCTAAATGGTCCAGATAGCTTCCAATGATATTGGTATAAGGAAAAACATGCTTCTTGAAATTTTCTCTACAAGTCATAGTGATGAAGCGTTTCTAATTGTATGGCGTGTCTTTTCTTATAGAGGGACGATGGAGCTCTAAGTGGTTCACGGTCGTGAGAAAGCAGCTAGTTATGTTGCTATGCTACAAAAAGCATAGCTAGTGACGGAAGGCCATCGTTTGTGTAGGAATGTTGCAATCCACGCTACACGATTAATCTTGACATTTCTGCAACAAAATGGGGCTCATGTCTTGGGACGTCCTGCATGCCCACCGGACTTGAACCCAATTGAAAATGTTTGGATATGGATGACAAGAGATGTTTATCGAAATGGCAAACAATATTTAACACAAAATGAACTTCCTGAAGACATTTTCAGAAGCTGGAGCAACATCCCTCGCACCTTAATGGAAAGTCTTATTTCTTATATTTTCATACATGATCGTAGAATTTTTAGTCCTGGTCTTATAATTTTGATCAAGTGGAAAATACCTCATTTTATAAAAATGTAAATTTCTGAATTAAATATTTCGAATGTAGCTTTCTTTCCCATAATGTTTAGGTTGTAGCATTGATAACCTTAAGTGGGACGAGTTTAAAAACTATCCTCAAAATAAGGTTTATGCTTAAAGATTTTCAAGTGGTCTTAAATTTTTGATCAGGAGTGTATATATATATATATATATATATATATATATATATATATTGTGCCGATTTAAAAGTGGTCCGGTTTATCTAATCTTATTCTTAACGACCAACTGATACTACATGACAAAATGCAATTCTTTTTCTCACAAAGTGGCGTTACCTGTCACAAGGCCATTACATGTTTACGGAAGAGAGAAGAATAAGCTAAGCGTTATAGACTTGTCATCATGGGATGTTAATCTTTGAGGGAAGTTTATGCAAATAATCCTCATAATCTAGACCAACTAAAGGAGAACATTACCAACATATCAGGAGAATCACCAGAAGATATACAGACAGTATCTGCAAACTTTATTAAACGTGCCCATAAATGCATATATGTAAATGGGGAGCTCTTCCAGCACCTTTATAACACTACAGGTAATTTAAACAATAAAAAGCTTGTTCCTCCTCTCTAGTACATTTTCTGGTTTTATTTTAAGTGGGCCACTCAATATATATATATATATATATATATATATATATATATATATATATATATATATATATATATATGTATAAAGCTGAATGTCTGTGTGCGTGTTTGGTCATGAATAGGCTCGTATATGGTTGACTATTATAGAAAACAGATCACATATAATGATACAAGATGTATTGAAACACAGTAATGGGTATGTTTGATCTGGCATAACGATGATTCATTAAAATTGTGGGGTCTGCATACGCGCCTGGCCCACAAAGTATGAAAATAAAAAAATAAAAAATAAAAAAAACGTTTACAAGTGTTTTTGATATAGATGTACATAATAATACTTTGATAACCAATATCTACGAAACAGCCCTAAAAAATAGTGGATACAAAAATATCGATATCAAATATAAGCAATAAAACCCCGGACAAGAACAACCATACTATAAATAAAAATACTTATGACGAACAAGATAAATGCAACTGTAGACACCGCACACTTTGCACAGATCAAAATAAATGTCTAACCAAAAGCGTAGTTTATCAGGCAACAATATTTGCGAAAGAAAACCCGAATAACAAGAAATATTACGTAGCCATGACTTCCTTAGATTTCAAAACCCGATACTATGACCACAAAAGTACATTCAACAATAAAAAAAACACCGTATAAAAACAACACTAGCGAATAAATACTGGGAACTCAAAGAAAGCGGACATTCGCCGGTAGTCGAATGGAAAATAATAAGACAAGCTACCACGTGTAGGGACCTAGACGACCCATTTAGATTATGCCTTCATGAAAAATTTGCTATCCTGTACTTTAAAGAACCCCAACATCTATTAAACTGTAGAAGAGAAATAGCAAATAACTGTGTTCACAAGATAAAATTTACTCTAGGTTAGCGATACAAAATAGTTTTAAAACTAACAAAAACAATAGAAAATAAACAAATAAATAAATTAAATAAACATGAATATACATAAACGATCACACATATATGTATGTATATATATATGTGCATATATGTATGTACACATATATATATATATATTTATATATAAACTAACAATAAAAACACAAAAAAACACTAACCTAGTTTTAAAACAGATCCTTTGTCCGATAAAATGCATGCCCATTGACTGATAGGAAGGGCGCGGTGAATACTAGAAAGCTGATTGGCTAACTAAAATCTCAATAGAAGAGGGGCATATAAAAACGATAAACAACCACAGAATTCGCGCATAAGCCTGAGGAGTCCTAGAGTGGATGAAACGCGGAATATTCAGTGTAGCTTAATCGCCATATATATTTTATAAATTGCTATATATATATATATATATATATATATATATATATATATAGATATATATACAATATATATATATATATATAATAGAAAGTTTGTTTGTAAATAAACAGATGGAGCAATGTGGGAGTGGCGGTCCATGTTTTTATAAATTATTGTTAGATATCATCACTTCCGGTGTCTTAGTGACCTGATGGATAGAGCTACTGATATCAACTCGATGGTTGTTAGTTCGATTTCACGATTGGGATGAGTGCTGGTCTAATCACATTCAAGAGCTGTGATTCAACGAATAATTCTGTATATGATGACTATATGTATGTTATAAATACATCATATACATAATATACTAGAAGAACACACACACATAATATATATATATATATATATATATATATATATATATATATATATATATATATATATATATACAGAAGCATACCGGTTTTATTTTTCGAACGCAGCACTTTTATGTTCCTTTGTGAACTTTAAAATCAAGGTATAATTATACTAAAGCTTATGTTTACAATACTTATTAAATCATGATATAATTATACTAAAGCTTATGTCTACAATACTTATTAAATCAAGATCCATAAAATTTTTTAGGTTAAAACATGTATTACAAATCCGTCCGAGAAACTGAAATTTGCATAATATTCATTAACTGATATTTAATACTCATTGTTACAATTTCACGAAAATCTGAATTTTCACGACAAACTTCGCCCTCTTTTCCCTCTAGAGTAATTGCAAATAATAGCGACTCCACACTTCCAAAATCTCCTAAATTGGGCAATCCCAATCCGTTACAAGATCATATGGGCAGATTATATCTTACTTTATGTCACCATGTCAAGTATTACCATTTCCGCTTAAGGTAGATCTGTAATATCAAGTAAAAAGTGACGTCACACACTTTGAAGTTTCCGAATTTGAGTCTTACCAACATTGTGCCAAGGTAGACAAACAGAAAGATACAGAAACACGCATATCTCCTCTTTGTTGTCATTACAAAATATTAATCGGCTATCTGCATAATATCTTTTCTCATTCTTGTGGACAACCGCTAGTGTTTGTCGTAGGGCCTGTAATGGCTCTCATCATAGTTCTGGTTCTGAACAGCAGTGCTAACGTAATATCATTGCGTAGAGAGACCATAATCGAATTGTTGCGTGCCGTTTACGCTTGACATTAATTGAATTTACTCCGTTTACTGACACCTTACAATTGTCAGCAGAAGTAAGTTATCACAAGTTGGTTTCGTCGCCTCGTAATTATGAGCAAAAATTGCTATTGATAAATACGTTGCTACTGATAATATAAAAATATCGGCTTTTTTTAAAGTTCGTATTGAGGATTAAATTGCTACAATTAATCTATAGTGGACACTAGCATGTATATGCGCTATTTATAGGCAAACAATTTCTCCTGCGAAAACATCATATAATTTAAATACAACATGTAGCTCTAATGACATACATTACATATTTTGAAATAATAATATCAATAAAGTTTATATTTCAAATATCATATTTTACATATTACAAAATAATCATAATTTAAATACAGTTTATATGTCAAATATCATTTATTACATATTATCAAATAATTAGGATTTAAATACAGCTTATTGTTTAAATATTATATATTATATATGTAATAATTACAATCTAAATACATTTAATATTTCATTTATTTCCTGCATTAGGCAAATACTTATAAATGAATTTAATGAAAATAGTTTAAAAATATAAAGATACACTGTTAGTTTAGTTTCAGCATAACAATTAAGAATATTAATTGTATTTAATCAGGTATTTCATGACCTCTTTATGAAAATGTGTAACAATTTTACCCAATATTTTTATAACATATAATGCCTATTAATTTGTATAATGATACGTAGTACTAAAGTAGTAACGGTATGTTCATTTGTATCGGCGAGAGTCCAGATTTTCTGCTTATTTTGACTTTCTGTTTCTGCTGTCCATTTGGCTGGATTACTTAAGATGATCAAGCGAACAAAAAAAAATTAACATGGGAAGAGGGGTTTTCCGTTATATGAGAGAAAGATAATTAAAAAGGGACCATGTCTTGCTTATGACTGTCATCCAATTTGTGGAGGTAAACCAGAAAGTAACGAAGCGGATACTCTTCACTATAATCTTCTTTGCCATATGACAGAGATCTGTACTGGGTGAGTTCCTATTCATTTGTGTTTTAGAAGTGTTGGCTTCAGAAATTGATTATGGGTTATCCAGAAGGTATGCTTTATGATGATGCTTCAGTGCTTGCTTGTAAAACAATGGAATAGATAGATGTCAAGCTTAAGACTAAGTCTACGGAAGTAAAAGCCTCAGAGTGAATCTTACTGATCAGTGGTTGTAGTGTTGGAAACCGCCAGAAAAGGGAAATTTAACCTGCTCTGTTTGTGGAAAGGAAGTTGGAAGTCACTCAATTTATCTAATGCTTGCAAGCAACACAAGGGCAGTGGAATTACAAGTAGATGGAACGATGTTAACCAGTTTGCATGCAAGAAATATTAGACAATGGATACAGATGAGAATTCGGATGACAAGGCTATTAAAATTGTCCAGACGTTTTATTACCTAACGATATTATTCGCGTACAATGAGGAGTATTTGTGCCATTGCAAGGGTTAAGAGTTGATAGAGTATTGCTATTGTCAAATAAAGAAAAGTCTATCAGGCATATGTATTCAGTTTGATATTGTATGGAAGTAAAACCCGACAAGAAGGAGGTTGGGGACATATATTGCATGGAGATAAATAATATGAGAATAATACAAATAATTATGTTAATCGATAATTAAATTTAACATTATTGAAATATAGATTGAAACTTTTTAACACTTGTGTGCATATGCAATTTCACTATACATTATTGCCGGGCATAGTAAATTAAAGGGTTTATTAAATTAAACAGTAAATTAAAAGGTGTGTATAACAAACTGCCAATTAAACTCATACATTACATTACTTTGTGTAATGTAAGAAAAACCACATGTCATGGCCACATGTTGCCCCCCAAAACTAAACACAATACAACAGAAAGGAAATAATTAGATACAAACTTAATGATCCGTCTACCCAAATACTAATCGATATCTCCAATCCAATGAATTTTTAAATAAGTGAGATGCTTAGAGAGACCAAATGTTATATGAGACGTATATGTTTTAACTACATTTTTAATAATATAATTAATCACATTCTTCAGGGGACTGAATACGAATAAAAAAATTCTTTAAAACTATTTAATTCACGTCCAATGTTACTTTTGGAACCAATTCCAAGGGCTGTATCCACTAGCGCCTAGATAAGTTTTATGATCCTGGAAATAGGCGCAAATAAACGCCAATTCATGTATAGATTGATAAAGTTCGGCTTACGATAAACTGTTGTAAGAAAAAAATCTTACTGCATTCAATTAAAAGGTTCAGAAGAGACAAGCATCCGTCATTCTCACAGTCCATAGCATATGAATGACGCTTTGTGAAGAGAATTAACGCCTTTGAAAAATATTTTTGCTTCACTTTCAGAGGCAAAACTGCAAGTGTCCTCGACGTATCTAAAATAAATTGAGGGCTTCTATACATCATTAAACAATACCGAGTCGTAAAAACCAACAAAAATATCAGCTAACTCAGGACTCACGGGATTTCCCATATGGCCCCCGTTGATCATACTATACATAACATTATCGAAGCTAAATTCTACTGATTTAGTGCCCATCAACAGATCTATCCCTGCGGAAATTAGACGGAGTGAAATTATGTTTTGGAGAGTTCAAAACTATAATACATGAAGAAAAACCTTTTAGCCCGATATCCACTGTGGGAAAATTCCTTTGCTTCTAAGGCAATTAATTTCTTGCAATCACTTCCAAAGATTTACGCTAATCTTAAGATTATTGTTATATTCATCAATTGTTTATCATGAAAAATGTATAGTCATTCACAGATAACTATTTTGTCATCTATATCAGTATGCAGAGAAAGAACTGAGTGATTTTTACGTGTGTGTAAAAGTATGCGTAAATGTCTGTGAGATCAAAACAAAGGACTTCCTCAGATCGCTGAAAATGTTCGTTTCAGAACCATATTTCGTCTCTCAAACACTCGTATATGTGTTGCTCTTTGTTTTTGTATGAAAATTGGAAAAGAGCAATTGACATTCTTTCCAAACAAGCTCCTAAACCCCAACACGTTTCCTTTAGTGTTTCAAGAATGGCAGGTGGTCTCTATTTCGGTGCTCGGTTCGAAATTCGGAAGATAAACCCTAACATTAAGTTCAACCGTAGATTGTTCTAATCGGTAATTCTAGTCGGCTGTAAAGCAGTTGTGTAATTTGGAACCGTGCAACTGACCTAGCCTATTACAGGGAAGAGCATTTTTAAATGAACATTACAATATAATGGTCGAGTTGTTTAATTTAATTTGGTTTTCAATCACGAAAAATAGCGTGATTAAATCTGTGTATATTTTAACCAAAACTTTCTTATATAATTAACGCTAGTAACATAATTAGTTGGAAGAAATTATTGGATGATTGACGGTTTCCGCCTCAGATCAACATATGTTGTTAGCTGTGACTGGTTTAGTTGTTTTATTTTGCAGCATATGACCCCTATTCGGGTTATTTAATGCGGGATTCAATAATTTTGGAAAAACGTTTTCATGCTTCAAGCTCTTTATATCTTCAAATATTTAATTTTAGTGGTTGTTTCTCTTTCCGACGTATAATCCTTTTCGGATTCAGTCACTTTAATAAAATATTTTATGCTTCAAGTTCTTTATACCGTCAAATATTTATTCACTGCGTTTAGTTTAGTTATTTTGTAGAAGAAAATTTTTATTTGTTGGCCTTGTTTTATCTATTACCTGCTTGCTTTTTTTTCAGCTCGTTTGACTCATTGATATAGTGGTTTTCATTAATTCGCTGTTTTGATACTTCATAGTAATGCAACTTCCCATTTCAAAAACTTCAGGTTTAGGAAACTCTTCCAGCTGATTGTTTTCCTTTTTACATACTTAGTATTTTCAAGACTAATGCTAATAAGCATCTCATGTTTTTGCGATAATAGTATCTCGTTCTTATTAGCTCCTTACATTAAGTGGCTTCATGCCTTATCTGGTAAAATATTTGGAGTCATTCGAGGTGTACTATGTTTAATCTCTAGAAAACTGATTATTTACTTGTTTATATTGCGGTTTCTAAGTTCGCATCGGGTTGTTCAATCTTAGATTTTACATGATTTTCATTGGTTAAAAACTATTGAGATAACGCCTTGGGAAAACTAACTTGTTTTGAAAGTGAAGAGATCGTGGTCCAACGAAGCAGAGAAAGAAAGAGGTGGCTATTCAAGCCAGTCGTATTTTGGCGTTCGTTCGAATTGTATCTCAATTACCCTAAGCAATTTTTAGGTGAGGAAGGTTATTACTTTTTACCAGAGGGAGTACCAACAGCGTTATTGTGTTTTTTTAGGGGGAGGGCCCATGTAGTGTATATTTGTTGGGGAACCGGATATTTTGTGGGATTAAAATCCATCTTGTGTCTAAATTTGCTATTCTGGATAGGCGATTAAATAGAGATTCCTTTCAAATGCTAAAAAGATCTAAAAAGCAACAATAAAACACGAAAAGAAAGCGTAAAGTAATAGCAGTTATTGGGAAACATTTCATTCAATAACTGATAAAGCTTTTACATAATTCAGAGAAACTATTAAAAAAATTGCTTTGCTTTGCAGTTTGTATAACAAACAATACCAAATGTTTTAGTAATCTATCTTGGCGTCATAACAGTTGTTCCATTATTTTTCCGTTTCTAAAAAATACATATCATTAACATTAAACTTGTTTATTCGCTATGCCGTCTTATTATTTTCACAGTAATTATCTTCCCTTAGCGGGTAACTTTTTTCTCTTTTCTTTCATTTGTCAGCTGAAACTTCCCTTTTGTCGTTATTTCATCGTCTTTACCATTTATATTTTTTGTATTGAAACATTCAAGCGATAAACAACACGAAGAACCCGCAAGTCCTCCTTTCCTGCTGAGATGTTTTTCTTTCATATCAGAAACAAATGAACATCTTTTGTTTTCGCTCTTTTCACAAATGACACATTTTATGTTCTTTTCCCCGTCTTTTTGCATGAATTTAGCGAAACCTGAGATGCATAGAAATCATTTTCAGAAACCTAAACAAAAACCGGAGAGTCCAGAGATGCATCTATTGAATTTACGCGCTTTACGTTAGAAATACTACTCCGAAATTAAGCGTGACAAGACAATTTTATTGTAACTAAAGCGTGGACAAATTGAAAATTTTGTTCAAACGTTATCTTGGCAGATTAATAAGAAATGTATTCTCAAACTGGATTAGTACAAATACAAACACACAAAAATGCTATTTACGAATTAGTCTAACGAAAATGTAAGCAGCACAGAACGACGAAAATGCTTTCTATTACAAACTAAAGCATGACAAACCAACAAACATTCTGTCTGATACAGTAAACAATATAAGGAAATTTCTATTACAAACTAAGACATGGCGAATCGATGAAAATTTACTAGAAACTTATGCTAGTAATATCAACGAGAATGCACTTTCAACTTAAATGCAACATGCCTACCCCCGAATCGTATGAAGTTCTTCCATTAAATCTGCTTATTTATCTCTTAAAATGACAAAGAAACGAAAATTCTATTTAAATATAAGCGTGGCATATATACGGACGGACAAAGCCTCTAATCGAGAAGATTTGACGCATCTAACTAAAGATGCCTCCATTCAACGAGCCTATTTTTACAATGAAAATACTATTTCAATAAATGTACAAGGTTTCTTATTGAGCGATGGCATTAAATATGTATACGAAAATGCTAGTTCAAACTTAGGTATGACAAACCCGCGAAAAAAGCTTTTACAAATGTTAGCTTAAGTGTAATTTTTTTTTAATTTGGAGACAATTCATATTGATAATTCATATTATTTGGATTATTCGTATTACTGTTTTGAGTTATTGAAACACTGTTTCAATTGGTGTAACCTTCAACCTTCGTAAGATTTATCTTTATATCGAACTCGGGAATCCTTCTGTCGAGCTCAGAATTCTGCACATGTTTTCGAACCTAACCCAATATTTAATCTACGGGGGTTGAAATACCTTCGTTCTGTCAGCCATGACTGCGTAGAACTCTTACGTAATTCGTAATTGTATTTTGTGTGCCGCCCACACTGAGTATTGAACCTTAAACCTTCTGTAGAGTATAAATTAGGACTAAATTTTATCAAGCTTAAGCGATCGTTTAAAATGTTATTTCAAAATAAATATGATATCTGTATCTATGTATAAAGAACTCCTATACAGATTTTAGTGGAATCGATAAGATGAGTCGATTTAATCTCTATGCTTACGATGAAAATGCTATTTCAAACTTAAGAGTGACAGATCAACGAAATATTGTTTCAAACTGAAGAGTAATAGAACGAAAACCCTATTTAAAACTGAAGTATGACACACAATAGAATATTATTTAAAGCTTAAGTGTTGCGTCAAAACTTTTTATTAGAGACTTTGTCTACCATGTTTTGATTGTAACTAAAGTTTGGTCCCTAAAGAAGCAATACATTTGTCAAATAGTAAGTTATCTTTTCAAAGAATAACTTAAAATGCATAAAGACTAATATGTTTTAACACTCACAGATGCTCAAAATTTCGACCATGAAAATCGAAGACGCGATAAAATTTAAACAATAAAATTTACAACCAACTTTCCCACTTTTATAGCGATCACCCTGTAGTATTTGCATTTGTCTAAGTTTTAATTGTATGTTAAGTATTAAATGTGTAAGTGTTAGATCTGTTGCATTAGTGCATTTTCGTTACTATACGAAGCATAAGTTTGAAATAGAATTTTCGTCGTTCTGTCAATAACAATTCTACATCAAACTGAAGTTTGAAGTAGAATTGTGATCATATTATCTACTATATAATAGAAGGTTACATCGCTTGGCCTTCGGGACAAGATCAAAGTGTAGTATCTGTTCTTCAGATGCTGCACTTCATTTTCTTGTTCTCTTTCGGTGGAGGAGAAATCCTTCACGACTGAGACAATTTTTATTTTTGTACCTTTTCTCCACGTAAAAAAACGACCCTGGTGTCTAACTCTGTCCCGTGGGGAGGCATAGTAAATAGGTACTATATAATAGAAGGATTGCAGACATTCCCCTCTGGACCAAAGTAGCGCAGGTTTTCAACAACACTTGCCACATACAAATTCAATATACTAACCTTGATAGGCACTATCTTATGTAGTTTACAGCCACCTTTTCTTTCACATTCACTCGTGCTAATAAAATGTTACATTATGTCCTATGAGAAACACCATCTTAAAACCACATCTAATGATGGAGGAGTTCCTATTTTCTCTCTCATTATTTAGAGCTCTCATTGCTACCAGTTGAAACCGAGTCAAATGCTACATTTTCTTACCCTACTGTGCTTGAACCGCCATTAATTGGTTATTCCATACATATACATAACATAATCTTTTTATTTTACACTACCTAATTAATTAATTCTCCCAATCAGAATTCCGATTACTTCGATTGGCTCAGCCCTGACTATTCCCATATTCTGGAATAACAATTCTCACCCTTTATCAACAAACGGCGCCACTTACAAAAATATTCTATGGCCCTTCACGTCCTTTACAGGCACCTTCTGTTCTTAGTGGAATTGTCAAACACATTACAATATCGTGTAACATGTTTTGGGGGGTTATTGCCTTACATTAGGTAACTTTAATTACTCATATGTACATCACTATGATTGCGACGAAGAGTTCTCCGTCAAATACATAAACAAACTTAGCTTAAAGAGATTACTTATTGTTTGCCAGTCAATGCGTACGATATTAAAAAAGGCTTCTGTTCTTAAAAAATTTGTCAACAAAAATGTTGCATGCAATTAGAATTTACTGCATTCCAATTTTATTTACACTCCTATCCAATACGTAAGTTTATTTACACATTTGTTAAGCACTACGACTGCGAGTCCACCTTCTTATGACACATCAACAAACTTTGTTTCTCTACTTATTTACGGCGAAGAATAAATATTATGACAGATTTGCATAGATTGAATTACTGTAAAAACAATTGCCAACAAGAAAACTATAATCCACCAAAACACATATGTCATATATATAGCATCAGTTATTATCTTAGAGTTCTGTACTTTACGAACAAACTAAATGGTTACAGTGCCTTACAGAAGGGTTTTATCTCTCCGTTATGAAAATAAAACTATTCATGATTATTGTTGTTCGATCCTAATAAAAGCATTAAAATACATTGCACTGCAAAACTAATTCAGAAAGGCTACTTGTACTTTATTGGGGATACACTCCTTTTTTATTATAACATTTTTCAACTTATTTCTTTGGCTTATTATACCGGCAAGTATTACCTAATACTCAGTCAAAAAGACCATCAGTATTTATCACCACAAAATATAATAAATACAACACAAATAAATTTTACACTTCAGAAAATTCGAAAATGTATGTTTCCTTTAATTGCAACACGACGACGACTACAACCCCTTCAACACATAATCAAGTTCACAGTTGACCCCGTGACTAAATTGAAAAAGTGCGTTGCACTCTGAAAGAACACAAAAATCCAAATTGACTCAGTCTAGAAGGATTTCTCCTCCACTTATTGAGGTCAGAAAAGGTGAGATGAAGTATCAAAACAGATACTACACTGTGATCTCGACCTCCCCAACATATTTATTTTATTTTAAATTCCGCTTTTTTTTCGGCAGAAAACTATATTACAAAATTCGGTGAGTTAAAAATAAACGATTTTGTTGCATTTCCATAGAGAACGGTTCCATGTTTCCATAAAAAAATATAATAACGGTTATTGTTTTTCTAACTTAATAAAAGTATTAGAATACGTAAAACTAATCCAGAACAGTTAACAGTTAACAAAATACGAAACGCGACGATCACGAAAAAACATATTGCAAATTACAGGTTGGCAGGTGACTACTATACAAACGTTAGCTCCAATTTAGTTGCGTGGCACGCTGGATAAGAAAAAATATATAAATTGCCTTAGTCTAGAAGGATTTCTCCTACACTGATCGAGGTCAGAAAAGGTGAGATAAAGTATCAAAATAGATACTGCACTGTTATCTCGGCCTTCTCAACAGATTTCTTTTCTTAAAATTCCGTTTTTTTTGTTTTATTTTTCATTTTTGCAAAAACTATATTAACAAATAATTGGGAGATATACACGTCAATATATAAATATACATTAAATACGTCTGTAAATTATCACGATAAATTCATTTTGACCATGGTTGCCAGTGCTTGACAGTATAATGGGTGGGCACTGGATCCAACTAACAACAGTACTTAATTTTTGTTTTGGCAGTTGGAATGGGAGACATACTTCCACCGGGTAACGCCGGTACACGAGTCCTGTTAGTAAAGTATAACATTGAAATAGAATTTTTACCTTAATTTATAATAGAGTTTTCCTTTCCACTGACGCTCTTACATTTTATACACAATTTCCTAGGTTTGTCGCGATTTAGTTGGTTAAACTTACTTTAGGATTTTCATCAAACTTTACCGCCAATGCAAATGCGATTCCAAAACGGAAGCGTAACTGAAGATCGACAATTGACGTACGAAACTTCTTAACCTTAAATCAGGTTTAGACGCATTTATAAAAAGAAACTATCACAGATTTGTAGCATTTACATATTAAAAACAGATCATGGTTCGTAGCCATTAAAAAAGCTGACCATCAATTATTGTTATAATTGTAACCAGAGAGAGGAAAAACATCTGTTTCTGTTGTCGTTACTCGTTTTTTTTTGTTTTTTGTTGTTTTTTAATGGCAGCCATTTACTTTTTTCCTATCCGACATCCTTTTATAAATAAGAGAAAAAGATTGTTTTTCATTTGCTTTTACTAATGTGTTTTACTAATGGACGGAAACACAAATTCATTAATTCTTTAATGCAATCACAACTGATTCGTATGCTAAACAATCGCCTGTTTGATATCAAGCACACTTAAGAACATACTCGAAAGCACAGAAAGTATTGCACAAAATGTGTTATTTTGTAAAGGTATATTACTGTAATCACATCTCAAGGGCGTTTTATTCGACCATCATTGTTTACTGGATTGACCTGACTTTGATTACATCTGTGTAACTTTTTGCTGAAAATGACCTTTCAAACATCATATTTTTAACTTTTCTCGCTTGCAAGTAAAAGTTTGTTGCCTTTTCGCACACGCGCATGTAAAGTTTATAATTCTTTATTAAAATCATCTTTCGGTAAATTTGATAAATTATTGATCTTACAGATACAAGCTTATTCATCCGTGACCCTATGATCGTCCAAGTCACTATCTTGGTCAACAGCGACTAGATGTGACTTCTTCGCGCGACAGTACAATGTTGATCGCTCTAGTTGGTCTTCAATTCGCGGTCGGGCGCTCGTCAGTGCTTCTCACGTCGTATGCTAGAAGAAAAGCAATTCCATGCACAAAAGAAAACTAATCAGTTCATCTGATCTACTGATTAATTTCCAGGAAAATGTTATATATATATATATATATATATATATATATATATATATATATATATATATATATATATGCAATTGTCGTTACAGTACAATGTTCAATAATTTCCAGCTCCACTGAGTCTATAAGTAGATTTCACTTCTCTCTTCGATAGAGCGGTGAGGTTAGCGTGGAAAGAGAGGGGGGGGCGATTCGCTACAAGTTGCTCTGTTTCAAACTGTCAAACTCAACTGTCTCGCTAACTGTCATTTTTCTACTGTGCGCCCCATTAATATATTCGGTGAAGGGGTGGGGCCAATCATGCCCAAGAACGTCACCCCAAGGGAGGTCCCTTCCCCCGAGTGCCCCTGTGGATCTGCAACATTCTCATGACGATTGGAGTAACCCCGTGATCCCTAGGCCGAATCACTGCACTTGAATTATAAACAAAATCTCTTCAGAACCCCGAGTCATTACTTGTTTGGAGTAGAAACTTGAAAATGACATTGTTTACCGACTTTCATAAAAAAATGAAAGTCATAAATCCTAATATTTTCTCTCAGCAAGGTTTTTCGCTGTCACCCGGGCACACCGATCGTAATTAAACAAATAAAAGAATCATATCTGCCCGGCTTTCTTCCGTACTTCGGGAGTCTCAACCTCCCCCTCCAGTATGAAGCTCGACCGCTTACTCGGACAGTCACGCAACACATCATCAGGGATAATTAATCTAACCGATACTAGAAAATTTATAGGAGTGGTATATATACACCATATATATACACCATATATATATATATATACACTATATATATACACCATATATATACATACTATATATATACACACCATATATATATATATCTATATATCATATATATATACCATATATATATCATATATATATCATATATATATACCATATATATGCCATATATATACCATATATATATACCATATATATACCATATATATACCATATACCATATATATACCATATATATACCCTATACCATATATATACCATATATACCATATATATATACCATATATATATACCATATATACCATATATATATATACCATATATATATACCATATATATATATATATATATATATATATATATATATATATATATATATATATTGATCTTACAGATGCAAGCTTATTCATCTGTGACTGACCCTATGATCGTCCAAGTCACTATCTTGGTCAACGGCGACTAGATGTGACTTCTTCGCGCGCCACTTTAGATGACCCTATGAATCTGTCCACCGTCTCAACTCTATCAGAAAAGTGTTTTCTCTCCAGGGTCTCATTTCCTGAAAAATAGGAGATATACGATAGGCAGAGGGCAGAGTATTGACCAGACAGTAAGAACTCCAATAAATCAGGTCTGTAACTGGGCTGTTAGAACGTCCAAACAATGCTGACTGGCTTTTGCAGAAACTCAGGACATCGGTGACTTAAAAACTGTCGCCATCAATGATAAGCTCAAGGCGTTTCACATGGACAAAAAATCCCCGTCTGGCTCACTCTGGACCATTAAAGAACAAAGATTTCAAATTCTTCTGGCAAGAGAAGAGATTACACGAACCCCACTAACATCGTGTGTACTAAATATGGTGTAATCCTACGATAACGGCTCGGAAAATACTCCTTACGTCTTAACCTGTCATATTTTTCAGCGTTTATGCAACAACACTCTCAGCTACACTAGGACGATTTTTATAATACGCTGTAAGTCACAATATGTCTAGTTCAAACATATATTCACATATGTAGCAGAACTATGAATTAAATGTTTTAAATTTAATTAATCTAATCTGCAATGTATTGCATCTGTAAAGATTAAGTGACTAAAATGATTCGTAATGAATATTTGTCTTTTGATTTTGATGGAATTTGAAATATAATTAAATAATCCACTACTTTACATATTCTTAATATTGGATCAAGTTTCGGACATTTTCGACTCTTCTAAATAGTGAGGAGTTATTTTTTCAATTTCATGATTCAAGTTCATGGATTTTTAAGATTAGGATTAATATTATTCGAATTATTTGAAGGTCCGTGAAAGTTCCCGAGTTCCACAAAAAGAGTCTCGAGTTCAACAATACACAGCTAGAGAAGGTCGGAGGTTATATGGACCAACACATTGTGAAAATAACACTCAAGATGAGAACATCAGTGGAAATAATCCAAATAGTATGAATACATGACTCATACACACATTAACGTAAATGAAAAGTTAATGAAAAGGGAGTATTCGTGTTGTCCTCGACTATACTTTACCACTTTATTCTTGAGCTTATATGTGTATTAACATGAAATATAAAATAAGAATTAATCAATTTATACAAATCCAAATAAAACTAATAAAAACCTATATTCTTACGCGATACCTGCATCTTTTGTGCCTACCATCTATGTTCAAGATATTAGGTTGACGAGCATGATATTTGGTAGAAATTATTCTTGTTGTGTGAATTTGGTTGGAATCAAATGCGATTTATTTACTTCAAATAAAATGCTGCAAACAGAGGAGTAAGCGTCTTACAGTTTGTTAGCGCATGTTTAATGAAATTTTAAACATTGTTTAAACACAAGAATTATCAAAGAAAACACATTTTAATTATTCTAGAAAATTCAAAATACTCAAATTTCACAACGTATGTAATCTAATAAATATTTAAACACATTGAAATTTTAATATAACGGTATATCGTCCAAGAATTTCCACAGAAAGCAACGAAGTGCGAAAATCAGTCTCGCAATGAGCTTTTTTTATTATTCATTCTTTATGACAAAATATTTCATTTGTTTAATAAATTGTTATATGAAAGTACAGAATACTTAACAAAACTCCCTCCCCATGCGAAGAATTACTTGCTAAATAATAATAATAATAATAATAATAATAATAATAATAATAATAATAATGATAATAATGATGATGATGATGATGATGATGATGATGATAATGATGATGATGATGATGATAATGATGATGATGATGATAATAATAATAACAATAATAACAACAATAATAACAACAATAATAACAACAATAACAACAATAATAACAACAATAATAACAACAATAATAACATTAATAATAACAACAATAATAACAACAATAATAACAACAATAACAACAATAATAACAATAATAATAACAACAATAATAACATTAATAATAATAACATTAATAATAACAACAATAATAACATTAATAATAATAATAATAATAATAATAATAATAATAATAATAATAATAATAATAATAATAATAATAATAATCTATTCTAAACATATGTAGGAGGGCGTTGGTAAAACTATTTTTTTAGAAAAGAAATTATAATAAATAAATGTGTATCAAAGTTTAAATTCCAAACCATTTTTTCACAATATCTCATGTTTTTTTCCCTGGATTTTACAATATGCAAAATACACACTAGATTCTTCGAAACTGGACTGATTGTCGAACTTGTTGCTGAACACGGAAGTGTCAATTCTCGGGCGTTATGCTGAAGTTTCTGCGTAAAATAATTTTAACATTGTAGGTATTTTGGTAGAGAACCGGTTTCACCAATAAAATGGCTACCAAATTATGCCATCATCGTTGAATGCACTGGTTTGATAGGTCAATTGGTAACGGATCAGTTCATCTACCATTTCAAACAGTCACCCCAATGCCCAAGTTAAAATTAGCAATTCCTTATAGATTAAAGAATGTTCATTTGAAGAAGAGATTCACGCCAATAGACAAGTTTAAGGAAATAGCACGTCCTAGCTAGACACTAATTGATATGGTTTGTTTACGTGAACTGTACGATAGAAAGCACATCACTTTTGGTTGCAAAAATATCAAAGGTCATACTGACTTTCTGTATCTTAATTTCGATTACATCTTTATATATCGATAATAGAAACACGTGTGTATATGTATTTGCCATTATATATAGCAAATGCACAGGGGAGACAAACACGCAAAGAAAAACTCTAAGCATGATTCACCCGAAAGCAGTAAAATTAAAGCTAGCTTCCAAGACACTATATATACAAATGTAGGCAAATTTGGGCATATTTTATTGGTTTGGAAAATATAGTTTTTTTTTTACTTATTGTCATAAAATTTTAACCATAAAAACTATTATAATCTTCAAAAAGCCTGAAAATTCTCATGTAGTATCGTCCCATATAACCAAAGAACTAAGCATTTCAATGTTCAATTACGAGTATATATATATATATATATATATATATATATATATATATATATATATATATATATATATATATATTGGCAATTGTATAAGTTCCAAATTAGCACCCACTTTATTGTCACCTTTTTGTGTTTAGTTGGTAATTATGGTCTGGTAGAAATGTAGAATCTACATTAAAAACTGGTTTTTTCCATGTTTTCAGATGTGCTGAAAACAAATATCGCATTTAAATCTTTCGCAAATTAATATGTTTCGGGTATTAAGCAAAAATATGCGCGCTTGCGCGTACAACAATGATCACCACTTATAGCATAAAGAATTATATTGTTTAATACTTGGACAGATACTTATTTGCGGAAAATTTAAATGCGAATATTGTTTTCAGCACACCCGAAAACCTATGGAAAACCGTTTTTTTTTCAGCTAGGTATTGTGTTGGTCTACCAGACAACAATTATTAACTAAACATCACACATAAGAAAATTACAGAAGCCTCCACCTAAAAAAAAAAATGGCTATAAAGTGTGTGTTCATTTACGTTAAATCAGTATAGAAAATTAGCCCACTTTTGAAACAATAATTTCTTCATGTCTTGGTAACTACTCGATTTTTGGAATTTTAAACGTTATTTTCGTTTTCAGCACCACCGAAAAACTATAATATGAGTAATTTTAAAGAAGTTTTTAGGGGTGGAAAGATTTTGTACCTTTGCCAATGTTTCAATCAGTCATTAAATTTGAATCAGTCATTAAATTTCAATTTATAACCTGTTCTTCTCTCAGTCTATAGAGTTTGAACTCAGATCTGATTTGATTTAATATCAACCTACTTTTACTTCTCTCTTAATAATCAAAAGCAATAAATGAATAATACAAATCAGAATAATCCATTATATGCACATGGTTTATATGACCATAAGCAGTGTATAGAAAAGGTTATACATCTATGCTCCTGTAAATTTAGTTTTTTTGTGTATTGATATTCATATTAAAAACCATTTTTTCTATTTATTTTAAAACAAAATACAACTTCGATAAATATAGTTCGTGGAATTACATTAATCTGCAAAGGATCTAGCTAATTTGCATATTCTTTTAAACATTTTAATTAATTCCTTATTAGTTTTTTTGGTTTTCTTATGAGATGATCATCTTTAGTTAACTACTAGTCTACCCGTTGGCCCTTAAAGGGTAAGATCAAAAATGTTCAAAATAAAAGAAGTGATCTTTTATTGTCTTGAGAAAACATTCTTTAAGTTATAAGTAAAAAAATAAAACTCAGGATGCCTCCAGAGCATTACCACAGACATTAATGAAAATTAAGGAGGACCTAATAAAAGCACTACTAAAACCAAGTTTCTACCTTCCACCCTCCTTGAAGAAAAATATTTTTTAAGCAAGGTCTGAAAAAAAATCGTCAGAATCCACAGGAACGCTACCAAAAACAGTAAATATAGTTATAAATATGATTATAGTTATATATTGTATATTTATATTTGCATAAGTAATTTTTTTTACTCAACGGGGTTAAATTACATTTATTTGGAGGAAAACACGTTAAAATAGGTTAAACCAAAAATATTGTTGACTTTGTGTATGCTTTGAATAGAAGCAGTGGCTTTTAATATCAGACTTAAGACCATGAAATAGGTAAGCAATCGATTTTTTTGAAACCGGAATCAGAAACCTAGTGGACGGTTTAAACGCCTAAGACCACAAACTAATCTAAGTTTTATAATTATATATATTACGTGTAATAATATTCATGCAGATATTCTACATGATTTACACTTGCATAATATTTGCGTAAAACAAGATCATAGTAAACACAAACCTCTTCATGTACAAATTTATGTATGCGTTATATATTTGTTTAAAAATTTTTCCTTACAAATCTCCTGTTAGTTTTTGGGCTACAGACATGAAACTTAATATGCAGTGTATTCGGACCCATGTAAAACTTTATGTTTTGGTTTTGGCCGAGGAAATCGGCGCAAAAGTATGAAAATTTAAAAAAAAATGGAATTTGCCAGGGGAAGATCGAACGACGGCATAACGAATATGCACGTGTAAGGTAATAGCTATTAGTTCAAGTTTTAATTTTTAGCCTTGCAGCAAACATGTCTTCATAGCTCAGGCATTAACGTAAATCGTAAGCTAAACGTTTTGGTTTCGATTCTCGATGGTCATTTTTGAAAAAAAAACTTTTTAAATCATTACTAAATATTGGGTTTAATATAATAATGAATATGAAATCTGCATTAATCGAACTATCATATTTAAGCGTATTTTACGCCCGGGCAATGTCGGGCGATCTGCTAGTATGAATAAAAATGGGCAAATTTTGGTTCTTGTTTTTATCTTCATATGTTTAATTTAAAACTCTCTTTTCCTTTATACAAACAATTTAACAGAAGGTTTAAGAGTGATGCAACAGGAAATATTACTATTTCTACCACATACACATACTCGTAAAAGTACACACACACACGCACACACACACACACACATATATATATATATACATATATATATATATATATAGGGTGCTCATACGATTAATCTAAATCAGAATCGAGAATAAAAAATCAGAACTTTTGGGGTAACGGAATAATTTGTGACTAATCTCTGATTCTAAAACGATTCTTTTAAATTTTCTTGATAATAAACATGAAGCAAACAGTGTATTTATCAGAATGGCGCCTCTTAGAGAGTTCACTGTTAAGTATTAAAACACTTATGACAAGTTTCTTTTTTCGTTTTTGTTTTTGTTGGCGCCGTTTTTGCTGGCCACTGTCTCTGACATAATGTTTTACTGTATCTTTCGGTTTGAAATACTTTTCTTTCAATTAAGAAATTGATTTAATCGATTTTCGATTCATAGAAAAGTTGAAACTTATGACTGCTGAACTATACCTCAAAGAGCTAATTTTAATGAATTTAAGTGAACTGACAAGTAATACATTCAAACTTATTAAAATTTACTTTTCTACCTAATTTAAAGGAGGTAATGCTACACAAAATCATCAGACTTTGTACATGGTCGGCTACGACCGTTAGGCTTCTTTCTTTTACAGTGTAGTGTAATATAATAGGCCGAATTAAAAAAAATTAAATGAAAAGAATAATTTCCTTAAAATACCTTAAAACTGAAAGATATACATGGTTGGCAGTTTAATATCTTTATTGTTTTTGGTGATAATTATTTCTTTAATTGTTTTTCACGTACTATTTCATTATAATTAATTTTCATGATCATTAAAATTTAATTTAAATTTGTCAAATAAAAGAAATATATATTTTAAGTAATTTGTGTTTTTTGTCAGAAAAAAAGGATTTAAAATAGAAGAATCAGTTTAAAAAAATGAGTTTTTTTTCCGTTTATGGAAAACGTAACTCATCATCATCATCATCATCATCATCATCATCATCATCATCATCATCATCATCATCATCATCATCATCATCATTATAAGCGTTTTGTAGTCGTCAACAAAACAAAGTTAATTTAAAAATAAAGTATGCATTTAATTATTAAAAGAAAAAGTGTTGCGTTCAATGCAGGGGTTATTTTCAAAGTAAATTATTTCAAAGTAATCTAAATTGTTGATTCGTGTAAACTTAACAGAAAATAACCATTCGAATTTCAAAATTAAACTTTTCATTAAATCGTTGTAATAATTATTACTAATACGAATAATAATATAAACAAAACTATTGCAAACACAAACATACACACACATATGTCAGGTCATGTCCTGTGCTACTGGTACCATGTAACCCAGCACTACCTGCCTCATGGTCGGGTCACCGACGACTTAACTGGTTCTCCTACCAGACTTAGTTGGTGAGAAGGATGGCTAGTCTCCCTGAAGGATTAAAAACAAGACCTTCCAAAGGGCGAATGAACCCTTTTTCGGGGTCAACGGCCAACTAGCACCGTGTGTTTGTGTGTATGCATGTATGTGTGTCTTGCTTGTTGCTGAATCTAAACATTTTGAACAGAGATAGATAGATAGATAGATAGATAGATAGATAGATAGAGAGAGAGAGAGAGAGAGAGAGAGAGAGAGAGAGAGAGAGAGAGAGAGAGAGAGAGAGAGACTTAGCTGTCGTACAAAGCTTTAACATAATCTGTGTATAGATACTCCCTCAGGCATTTGTCTATTAAAATGGTCCTGTGGCGATGGTAATCATTTTTGGGCTCATGGACTAAGTGTTTGGGGGAGTGGTACTCGTCTGACAAGACGCTGCAATCATCTTAAATATATATATATATATATATATATATATATATATATATATATATATATATATATATAAAGCCCAGCTATATTCCAAATTCCAAGATGTTATTAATCTTACTATTTATTTATTTCAACATGTCAAAATGTCCCGTTTAGAATATAAATGTGTTGTCATCTATATGTATATGATCTATAGTGAAATTTAACATACATTGAGCTTAACAAATAAACGGATTGGTATGAATAAATGTGAAATACAATTAAAAACATATTTCTCTCTCTCTCTCTCTCTCTCTCTCTCTAAAGAAAATTGTAGAATAAAAATAGAAATAAATTGTGTAAATATTAACGTGTTTAAATTTTAAGCATAACGTGTTTTAATATGAACATAGTTTGAGTATATGGAAATATATTAGTTTTGCACACACACACACACATATATACATATATATATATATATATATATATATATATATATATATATATAGTGTTATAATGGAATAATTCCAGAGGAAATCCGTATATATATATATATATATATATATATGTATATATATATGTGTGTGTGTGTGTGTGTGTGTGTGTGTGTGTGTGTGTGTGTGTGTGCGCGTGTGGGTGTGTGGAGAGAGTAAGAAGGAGAAAATAATAGTAAGAAGTAGTGAATAAGATAAAGCAAAAAGTAGACAATGACGTAGATCGAATTTTCTTAAGCAGCAAGTCTACAACGACCTTCTTGAGTTGAAACTTGTTGTCTCAAAAGAAAAATATACTTATATTCCCTTTGATTTTTCTTCACAGTAAAACACTTGAAACAGAGCGATGACTTTTAAAATCTGAACCTCCTCGACGCACGATTTTATCGTATTAGTATCCAACTATGAAAATATGACAAATATAACGTTGCACATTTGGTGGAAGTAATACACAAATTACTCGCCAACTACTGTGATTTATCCCAGAATTGGTCGGGTAAAATTAGTTTAGAATCAGTCATTGGAGAAAGTAGATAGTTAATTGCTGACATCAATCTCATGAATATTTCCCTAACATACATCGATACAACCTATTGAATTGCTTCTGCAAAATTCTATTCTCCACTGAATCTATTTTAATAACTTACGTACGAATAGTAGCTATTGTATTTATTTACGTAATGATTTGATTATAATTAAAATGCAACATCATGCTCATTTAATCGTATACAATGTTTTATTACAATAGCTATTCTTTTAAGCAATAGATAAAATCAAAAAGGTTGATATGCCGTAAAATAGAATACTAAAACATATTTGACTTCAACTAAAATAAGTTCTGCTAGAATTTAAGTGAAATTAGAATATCATGTATGATAATGCGTGCGCTTAGACCCCATTCCCTTTGTCTGAAATGACAACACTATTATAGCCTATCTGATATTGTATGAACTTTCCTAACTATGGAAAAGAGTCTGACTAATAAGTATAATTTATTTTTCTTTAGTTATTGTTAATACAATTATTAGTTAACGCGCTTATTTATTTTCGTCTCTTTAAGAACACAGCCCTAAAATTAAAACTTCTGTTGAATACAACATCAGCTTTATTATTAAACTGTTATCATTGGATTGAACAGGTGGCAGTAGATTGCTTGTAAAACTTGTTAACATATACAATATTAACAGCAAGAAACTGAATGGCATTTACGAGAATTTTGAACGAAACTCTAGGCAGAAACCATAAAAATTTCTTAATTAAAAATATTGTTATACCGGCCTTCCTTGAGCAGAGAAATTTACACCGATTAGCACTATAAATAGCGCTAGTAATTCCAACACCGACGAGAGAGATGCGACTGCACTTCAACTGCTAGCCGAGAGCCCAGCAGATATACACGCTTTCGTATCTTTGTACATTATTGTTAATACACTTGTTCCTTAACCGAACCTCGACTAGATTGTTCTTATTTTCACGATTGTTCCACGACACAATAGATTGGCGACAGTAAATCGAAACGACCATTACTGCAGAGAATCACCAAAAGTTATTGAAATAAAGATTCGTAAAATCTTTACGGCAGAACACCTTCGTCATTTCAACATATATTTGGATATGCAAGAATTAACAGGGAATTAATTACTACAATAGTAATTTGGTGGCGGGAAAAATTTGCTACCAAAATCTACAGCGAAAAACGCGAATGTTATCAATTATTTATTAATTGAGCACACTTACCAAGTGTTTTAGAAAGGGAAAATGGTTCATTTTTTCTTCACCGGAAGCCATTTTCCTACGGTAAGAATTTTCTTCTGCAAAGTTAAATGTCCAAAACCAACTAGCAAATATCGTGTAAACTTATCGTTATTTCGATAAGATCTGGGGTTTGAAAAAAAAAACACGCTTGACTTTGTCAAGGGAAAAAGGGATAGACCGTGAAAAATAATTATTCGCGTACGTCATTTGTGCTTAGCAAACATGTAAAGAGTCAAGTCATTTTTTGCAAAAGGCAAAGAGGGTAAAAAACAAAACAAAAAAAAACCCTAAAAGTTTCCCATATGAATTCTTCGGATATTTAAAGCGACGGATTTTATTTTAGCTACGTAAAAACACGTGCAAAAAAAAAGTTAAACAAATGTTATTTTGCTGGATTGTTTCTAGTAAGACTAGAAATATAGCGTTCAACAAATTAAGTTACACAAGGACTGCTAAACTGTTGTTTTTCAAACAAAAGAATTGGGAAATAAAACTTGGCTGATTTTTTTTTTTAATAAGGAATATTTATTTAAATACAAGCGTAAATTGTAAACTGAATTCATATGATGGATGTGAAATTCAAAGATTCACTGTTGGAATTGTTCCAAATCCAGACAGGGCAAAATCTCGCGTTGCATGAGCAGAAAATTCAATAAGTAGAAAGAGGAGAGAGATTTAAACAAGCATTTGAAGAAAAAAATACTTCAACAACAGAAACGCTTGAAGGAAATATTGATGAAAACACAGGAGGAGCAAAGGAAAATTCTGGAGGCGACACAGTTAACTAAAGCGGACGATAATCATAACGCATTTTCGCAAACAGCTGTGTAGGCCGTTATTGAAAATTTCAATTATAATCCAGAAGACGATGTCACTTTCGTCCAGTATCATAGACGATATGAGGATATTTTTATATCGGATTGTGATGCCTGGTCAGACGCGAAAGGCTTTTGCTAAGGAAATTGGGAACAGCCGAACATACAAAGTTCGTGAATTTTATTCTCCTCAAAAGACCAGTGAGTTGAGCTTCCAAGAAGCAGTTACGCTACTTACAGAACTGTTTTCTGCAAAAAACGTTTCTTTTCCATAGGTGATATAAATGTATGGATGTTACTAGAAGAGAGGAAGACGACTACACTACTTATGCAAGTATAGTGAACAAGCATTGTGACGATTTTAAACTCGAGGAATTATCAGCAGATAATTTTAAATGTTTAATATTTGTGTAAGGGCTGGTCTTAAATAAAGAAATCAGGCGGCGTGTTTTAAATAAACTCGAAAACAAACCGAATTTAAAACTACAAAACTTAGCGGAAGACTGTGAACGGGTTATTGCGTTGAAACAAGACAGCCGGGATATAAAGGAAAGTGGAGTGTCGCATATTAAAAAGATCCATCAAAAGAAATATTCGACTTCAAAAAAATAACCAGAGAAAGAAACAGGGAAAATATCCACCTGGACCATGTTGAAGATGTGGAAATAAACATTAGTACAGTGAGTGTCCCTACAAATTCAAACAATGTGACAACTGCCACCAGAAATGGCATAAAGCATCGCATTGTAGAAAAAAATCTGGTAGAAGGACATCCATTAAACTTACGAAAATTGAACCTGAGGAACAAACTATCCGGAAATATATACAGGTCAAAATGTTTAAGAAGAAAGTAAGCCCACAGCTTGATAGTGGGTTTGACATTTCCATTATTAATGTACAGACATGGTAGCGACTTGGGAGACCCACGGTGATTAAATCACATAAACGGCGAGAAGCGTCAGTGGCGAAAAAATTACATTCGAAGGAGAATTATTGACGAATATTTTTTCCAGAACAGGGCCGAAAAAGCAAGAATTTTTGTCATGCGAAAATCAAACAACCTATTTGGAACTGATCTGTTCGAAAAGTTTAGACAATGGGGTCTGCCTTTAAGCTCATTTTGCCAAAAGGTTGAGGATTCGAATGTGGAAGCAGAAAAACTTAAGAGGGAAGTAAAACAGAATTTTCCAGACGTATTTTCAGGCGGTTTGGGAAAGTGTACAAAAGCGGTAGCAAAATTTGGCGTAAAAGTAAATGAACAGCCAGTGTTCAGAAAGAAAAGAAATGTTCCATACACCGCTATAGAACAGATAGACGGTGAATTAGAAAGACTCGAAAACATGGGTGTCATCGGAAAAATTGGTCACAGTGAGTGGGCTGCACCAACGGTTTACATTAAAAAGAAGAGTAAGGAGATTCGGGTTTGGGTCGACTTCGCGACAGGCTTAAAAAGGGGATTACAAGATCACCATTATCCTCTTCCGAGCCCTGAAGAGATATTTGCGAAACTGAGTGGAGGGAAATATTTTCTAAAATCGACCTCAGTGACACGTACTTACAAGTTCCAGTCGATGAGGAGTGTAAAAGCTGCTATGTATTAATACCCATAAGGGATTGTATAAGTTTAGCAAACTTCCTTTTGGGATTAAAGTCGCCTCTACGATTTTTCAGCAAATTATGGACATTATGTTAAATGGGTTAGATTTCGCAGGAGGGTACCTGGACGATGTGTTATTGAAAAGCGCTAGCAAAGAACAGCACAAAGCTCATATAAACCAAGTATTCAAAAGGATCCAGGATTATGGATTTAAAGTAAAACAGGAAAAATGTACATTTTTCATGAAGAAAATAAAATACTTGGGGCAAGTGATCGATAAACATGGAAGAAGGCTGGATCCAGATAGATCGGGTGCAATAAAGAATATGTCTGCTCCAGAAAATATTGCGTCTTTACAAAGTTTTTTTTAGGTTTAGCAAATTACTACAATCTATTTATGTCAAACATGCATAAACTAAGGTCGCCTTTAAATGAACTGTTAAGGAAAGACCAAAAATGGGCCTGGACACAAGAGTGCGAAGAAGCATTTCGGGAAAATAAAGAGACTTTAAGGTCTGACTTGCTTCTGGCACATTATAATCCCAAGCGTGAAATTATAGTTGCAAGCGATGCCAACTCCTATGCCATAGGAGCATGCATTTTACACAAAATGGATGATGGACAAGTGAAACCCATAGCACATTCATCCCGATCACTTTTTCCAGCCAAAAAGAACTACTCAAAAATTGAAAAAGAGGCGCTAAGCATTATATTCGCGGTAAAGGAATTTCATCGTTTCCTGCACGGTAGGCAATTTCTGTTACAAATAGACCACAGACCATTATGAACGATTTTCGGATCATACCACAACATACGGCGAATAGACTCCAAAGATTGGGTACCATACTTCTGAATTACAATTTTAAAATGGAGTATGTACCATCTAAAAACTTTGGTCATGCAGACGGGTTATCGAGGCTAATACCTAAGCAGACAGAACCATTGGAGGGTATAGTAATAGCAGCGATTCAAGCGGAAGTTTAAGTAAAAAATACGTTATGTGACAGACTAAGAGAACTTCTAGTAATGCTTGATGAGATTAAGAGTAAGGCAGAGGTGGACGAATTTATTATACGCACGAAAGAAAGGATCAATAATAACGAACTGGATGAAGAAATTTATTCAATTTGCGATAACGTCCTGTTATATAGTGACAGGGTCGTAATTCCTGCGACATTACAGAAAAGAATGCTCAAGGAATTTCATGTAGGACATCCAGGTATAACAAGAATGAAATGCCTTATGCGCTCTTTCGTTTATTGGCAAAACATGAATAAAGAAATAAAAGGAAAAATCAGGGAGTGTAGAGGATGCGCATTAGCTATGGAAGCTCCTCCGACTCAATTCGGATCGTGAGCAAAACCGGACCGATCTTGGTTTAGGATTCATTTAGATTTTGCAGGACCGCTAGATGGGTTCTACTATCTCATTGTTGTAGACAGCCTATCTAAATGCCGGAAGTATTAAAATGTAAGAATCCCACATCCGAGGTTATTATCAACTTCCTGTATGAACTATTCGCTAGGTTTGGAGTAGTAGACTGCATTGTTACAGACAGTGGAACGCAATTTACGTCTACCGAATTTAAACATTTTTGCCAGGATCATCTAATCGAGCATATAACCATTCCGCCATACAACCCAAGAAGTAATGGACAAACAGAGAAATTCGTTGACACATTGAAGATAGCTCTGAAAAAAAAGCTAGTGGTTCGCCGACGGATAAGTCAATCAAATAGTTTTTACAAGTCTACAGCGTTGCTTCGAATGCAAACATCGAATTTTCGAAGTCACCTGCTGAGGTTATGTTCGAACGCAAGGTTAGATCGATTTTTTCACAAGTTGTTACCAAACCAGGACAGGCAAAACCTAAAAAAAAACGATAACAAAAAAACGGTATAAAGTTGGCGAAAGAGTCTTCTATAAGATTCACAAAATAATAAGACTTTCTGAGAGTCCGGCATTATTGAGAAATAAATAGGCAACATGGTCTACATGATTAAGGGACCAGATCCGTGCACAAACGTCACACTAACCAAATTCGGAAAAAATGCTCGAACAATGAGGTGACTAGATCGCCCGAGGAGGACGTCATGGACACAGTGTTTGACTCTTTTCAGGTTTCCATACCAGAGACAGCTCCTGAGAACAGAAGATCAATCAGAAAACGGATATTAACAAAATTGATTAGGGTGAACCCAAAACAAAAACGTTATTAACCCCAGACGGGATATTTTCAAAGGTGGGAGGGTGTTATACCAACCTTCCTTGAACAGAGGAATTTACACCGATTAGCACTATAAATAGCGCTAGTAATTCCAACACCGGCGAGAGAGATGCGACTGCACTTCAACTGCTAGCCGAGAGCCCAGCAGATTTACACGCTTTTCTATCTTTGTACATTATTGTTAATACACTTGTGCCTTAACCGAACCTTGACTTGATTGTTCTTATTTTTACTGTTGTTCCACGACACAACAATTATAAAAACAGCAATAAGTTGAATGAGCTTATTTTTTTCACGAAGAACTGAATGAACAACATTTAGTTTATGATTGAAAATTTATGTACTACCGTGTACTAAATATAAACTCAAAGTCATTTCTTATTTTAGACGACAGAAATGCAGAATTCAAAAATACTAAGTTGGATTTTCTAAAGTACTCTCAAGAACAGCAACTTCGACTAGAAGACAAATCTGAAAAAAAACCCACTTCGAGCAACTTTGAAATCAGCAAAACAACAAAATAATATTTGGAACAACTGGAACATCAAACACTGTAGACATAGACAATCAGAAGATAATTACGTCTGGAAATTGAAATACAAAAGTTTGAGGCGAATCAAAAGTGGAGGAACGACAATTCGATTTAGATATTTCTTCGTACAAACAAAGACAGAAAAGAATTTACACTAATCTAATAAGGGTTAAAATGCTGAATATGAAGGCGTAATTTCTCAAAAGGCCATTTGCATATTTGGAGCGTTATCAATAATTTGATTTATGTCTCTGAAAATATCACCATGTTTATTTTGTATTTTAGAAATCTTTATAATATAGATTGAATTGAGTTTAAAAGGTTGTTTGCCATTAAGAAATTGGGTATATTATAAACATACAGAATTTGTCAATTATATTTTACTCCTAAAACAGCAACTTCACATTTATTGAATCCCTAAAATTATTGACTAAATTATTCAGTTCATAAACGGCCCTTTCCATAATAGATGGAGATGTATGAAACTCAGAATGAAGATGTCGAAGATTATTCAACTTTCATTAATGTACTTAAACATTACGATGACAATAAATCATCAGTATTAAGCGAAAATAACTTCAAATACGTAATTTTTTCCTAGGTCTTTGTATCAAATACGTGTTCAAAATCCGTTTGAAACTTTAGTAAATTATAAAATTAACCTAATTTAACGCTTCAAATACATTCAGAATACAGCGAAGGTTTTGCTAGTATTTGTTTAGATTCGAGAAATACTAAACAAGTAGTTCGTTACATAAACAAAAATAAGATCCAGGAAAGAGAATACTTCACTAACTAAATCTTGCTAATCAAAGAAAAATACTTTGTCTACCTAAATCGTATTTTGGCTTCATGCAATTGAATTTGTAGAAAGATTGCCCATATAAAATGAAAAAAGTATATAAATTGCGGACGTATCAGACACAAAACACACTGCAGATAAATTCATAAAAAAAACTGAACTAAAAACAGATAAACAGAACTTAACACGTAAATATATTAAGCAGAACTAAAGTTTCAACTTTACTCAAACTTAGTTTTTTCTAAACATTTTAGATGTGGAAAAATCCTAGGCAGAACGATTATAAAAATGAACACAATAAGAAAAAATAAAATGAAAATATTGAATTTAGAAAAGTACGTAATGGCTAGAGCTATGACAACAGTATATTATTTTCATTGTTTTGACTCTCGAGTATATAGCCGACACAGTTAGATAGAGTAAATCAACCGAGAACCACATCATATAAGATATCAACGGATACACACGCAAGAATCAAAACAATGAAAATAATATGCTGTTGTCAGAGCCATAGTAATGACCTACATAAACGTTTTGCTATGCATTGGATTGAGCACTTTAAATTTGTGAATTGAAAAAATAAATTGAAAATTTTAATAAAAACAAAACACAAAAAGAATTAAAAATAATCTTTCCATAATTTTCTTTTTCGGTAGATGTAAGAAAATGTCCGCTAAGTTTGCATTGAAACGAGATATGTCACCATTTTTTAAAAGAACATAAATTTTCAATTTTCGTAATAAAAACAGGTTTACGATGGTCTAAATAGACTAGATATAATGGGTGTATTATCAAATGCAGATCGCAGCTTCACCTACGTATAATAAAAATAAAAGTAAAGAGATCCGTTTCCGTGCAGATTTATCCATAGATTTAAATAATGCATGAAATGATTAATACTATCATTACCACTACTCACAAATAGGATAGGAAGCATTGAAAATTATTTTATAGTCACTCACTTTCATCGATTCAAGCATTGTGTTCGTTACAACTCTACTTTCAACCGAGTCGTTGTTTGTTTCGTTCACCACACTCTTTTCTTCTACCTCTTCTTTTACACACGTCCGTTCGTTTTCGTGACTCAAAATCGTCTCTCTTCCCGCTTTTCTTTCCTCGTTATTTATGGAATCAGGGTACGAGATTCTCCGAGATTCCCCGAGATTCCACGAGGCTTTTTTTCCACATAAACGCATGCGGGCGCCATCTTGATTCTTAGTTTGTGTTCTGCAGGCACAAACGCGCAGCCTCTTTAACGGTAAGCCACTTTCTCCACAAGCATAGAAGGTATTTTATTTTGAAGACTGATCAGGTATAACTACTTACGGTAGGTGAGTAAAAGGAATACTAACGCATACAGGCTGCAGAGATGAGAAATCATTCTCTGTAATTATAATTTTAAAACAGGGATCTATCTACAAAGTGTGTCAAGCCGAGGATGTTCGGATTTTATTCTTAAATACACTGAATGCTTTAAAGACATGACGATTGTCTTCCTGCAAACTAATGTAGAGATTAAACAAGCACGACGAAACTTTCTATAACATTCGAAGAGTTAAAGGCAAAGGCGTTAAATAACGACTTTATACAAATCTAAAAAAAAAAGTGTGTTTCTGCATGTTTGTAAATAACCGATCCTACTGGGTAATGGATTAGCAGATCGGGAACACGATCAATGGAATAAAGTTTATTCATGAAAGACACCTGAATAGAATAAGGTAACGGTATTCAGATGTCGTTTATAATGATCACCCAGGGGGAAAAACAATGGATATCGTATTCAACATGTTTAAGGTTGCGATAGCACAAGCGGCTTTAGAAAAGAGAATAAATAGAAAACAATGAAGACGATAAAATATAAAATCCATGCGGGGCAAAGGTAAAAAGAGGTGTTATCCTATTCCGTCACTGTATTGACTCTTCCTGACTATGAAGAGAGTCTTTATGACCAATCTATATAAACAAGAACATAGTCTCTGTAAACTCACTAGGTCTACACTTCTATTAATGCAATATGGTGATAATTATCCCCTGTTTGTCTTATTTCTGAGATCACAACAGGTTAGTCAAGGACAGCTGAACTTAATTCGTTCAATATAATTTGATTAAAACGTAGTTGATTTTTTCAGAAACATATAACACACCTAAAATTAATATCAATCATCGTGTCGAACATAATCTTAAAGATAAAGATATCCGGAATAACGAGCCACCGCGATATTTTTTTAGAAGTAGGGTACATAGGATAGTGAATATAAAGTAGGGGTAGGATAAATTATTTATAAAATCTGTTTAAACGTATTGGCCCTCCAAAAAGTAGGTCTTAATATTTATTAAGGGTTAAACGACGCTGGTATACGTCGTAAAAATTTACCTTTTTTAATCAGAAATTTAAGTTTGTAATCGATGAGATTACCATCAAAAAAAGAAAGAAAAGTGTTAATTGCGGAATTTAGAAGGGGAAGTAGATCTTTATTTTTTAGGTGTTACACGACGCTGGGTCACATGGTAGACAGTAACTGATTTCTGTCTAGCCATTTAAAGAATAATAAAAACAAAAAATGAAATGCTCAGATGTTTCTGGGGGAAATAACCCTAAAAAGTATTTTTTTTAAATCGATATTGGAATAATAATTCCAAGTAAATTAAATTAAAGATTTTATCAATATTGTTTAAAATTTATTAAATAACAATTGTAAATAGAACACTTAAAAAATTCTCTCGCTAGAAACATTAATTAACATAAATCTATTTAATAAAATCGTTTTTCTTAATGCAATATGCTAATGACAGGCTCTCTTTATTGTATATTTTGCAGGAATCATACTATATATAGAAATAAATGAAAGAGTAAAGTAAGGAAACTTTTGTATATATTAATCAAATTGTGAACAAACAAGCAAACAAACAGACAGACACGAATATGAATTTATATATATATATATATATATATATATATATATATACATCTATATATCTTTTTTTTTACAAGGTGGTCACCACTTATCAAGTCCAGGAAGCCACTCAGGTATAAGGGTTATTGTAAGTACAGTACGTTAGTGTGGATATTTAAAGTGTCTACTTAAGGGGGCGGTTCATCAAAAGTGTGTTTACGTTGGACTTGAAGACATCCAAGTTGTAGTCAGGAGGGAAGCAGGCAGACGGAACAGAGTTCCACAGGCGTGCAGTTCTAAGAAAGAAGCTTTGTTCATGGAATCTACGTTTTGATTTAGGCATAGATAAAGAGTGGGGAAAGTTTTTGACAGTGGATTCAGCTAGACGGGTGTTTTTCATAAAAGATTGGCGAGGGGGGACCAGAGATTGGAGTTCAGACGAGCACCTGCCATGGAAATAACGATAAAACAAAGATAGGCTTGCAACGTCTCCTCTGTGGGAGAGAGGTTGCAGGGAAGAGAAAAGGGCATCTATAAAAGTGAACGTGTCCGTGTGTATGTGTATATGTCTGTCTGTGTACATTTCTCTGCGCAATAACTCTGTCAATTTTAAGTCTACAGACTCGAAATTTGATATACAGGGTAGTGAGATTTGGGGTAATCGATGTGATCGGTTTTCGGCCAGAAATCTTGCTGTTAAGGGGTCAGAGTTCAACGATTTGACCTTTAAGAACTCTACCAAAATGCCCCGACAATTGTGGGCCTACACACTTGAAATTTTACATATAGGTTTTATTGGACATGGATCTAACTTAATAACTTGATTTAAGCCCAAAACAATAAATTTTAAGGGGGCATAATAGGGGTCAAAGTTAAAAAAATAACCCCTTTTTTTGTTTGTTTTTGCTCAGCATACACCTCCAAACACCCGGGCAACACCGGGTTGAAATGCTAGTTATCTATATATCTATAAAAATGAAAGTGTATGTCTGTGTGTCTGTCTATCTGTGTACATTTCTCTACAAAAATATCTTTATCAATTTTCAGTCTACAGACTCGAAATTTGATATAGAGGAGACTGAGATTTGGGAAATCACTGTAATCGGCTTTCGGCCAAAAATTTGGTTGTTTAAAAATTCAATGATTTGATCTTTGAGTACTCTACCGACCTCCTCTGCCAATTTTGGGTCTAAACACTTGAAATTTTAGATATAGGTACCTTGGCCATGAATCTAACTTAATAATTTGATTTAAGCCAAAAACAATAACTGTTAAGGGGTCAAAATAAGGGTCAAAGAAAAAAAAAACTGACCTCTGCGGTCTCTACCAAATTACTTAGACAATTTCTTGTCTAAACATTTGAAATTTTACATAAAGGGTATTCAGAGATAGGGCAAGCTTTTCAATCGGTTTGGGTCGAACATTTTGGCTATCAATATATAAATGTATGTATGTATGTATGTTTGCATGTGTACCTAAAACCTTCGACAGAGGCGACCGATTTTAAAAAGATCAGTATCGTTGTGAAGTTCGACCTTTCAGACGACAAATATCGAAAAAATTGCTAAAAACATATATTTCTTCAGCTTGAACTGGCCACTTTCCTACAGAGAGGAGTCGCTTTTTTCGCCGATATTGTCGAAATTTATCCCTACTTTTCAATTGTTCTGCCTAAATTTAAACCTACGTCACTTCTGGTTTGGCGATGGTCGTAACAGCAAAGACGTCACAATTTTTCCCATTCTTTTCCTTCTTCGGGGTACGGATTCGAGCATCCTTCCTACTAATACATTTTTTTGCTCAACATACACTTCCAAACATCCGGACAACGCCGGCTTGAAATGCTAGTACACACACACACACACACACACACACACACACACACACACACACATATGCATTATGTATATATATAATATGTATATATATAGTAGATATATATAAATACACATATATGTATTATGCACACACATATATATATATAGTATGTATATATAATATATGTATATATATAGTATACATGTATAGCATATATATAGTACGTATTTATATATATACTATATATGTATATATAGTATATATATATATATATATATAGTATTTATATAAAGTATATATCAAGTGTATATATATATAAATATATATATCAAGTATATATATATATATATATATATATATATATATATTATTAGCATTTAAGCCCGGTGTTGCCCGGGTATTTGGAGGTGTGTTTTGAGCCCCCAAAAAAGTGATAGTAGGAAGGCAGGCTGGGACCTTTACCCCGAAGGAGGAAAGAACGGGGAAAAACATGACGTCTTTGCTGTTACGACCACCGCAAAACCAGAAGTGACGAAGGTTTAAATTAAAGTTAGACAATCGAAAAGACAGGAAAAGTCGAGCTTTAAAACGATACAAGTGTTGTGAAAATACGCCGCCTGTGTCGAATTTTTTAGGCAGATATGCAAACATACATTTATATATTAGTAGCTAAAATGTTCGACCCAAACCGATTAAAAAGCTTGCCCTATCCTTAAATACCCTTTATGTAAAATTTCAAATGTTTAGACCAGAAATTGTCTGAGTAATTTGGTAGAGACCGCAGAGGTAAACGTTTTTTTTAAACTCTGATCTCTATTATGACCCCTTAACACTTATAGTTTTGGGCTCAAATCAAGTAATTATAATGTAAATAAATTGATCGCTTTTTTTTTTTTGCTCAACATACACCTCCAAACACTCAGGCAAGACGGGGCTGAAATGCTAGTATAATATATATGTAGTATATATGTAGAGACTATATATAGTATATAGTGTATGTAAAGTATATATATAGTATATATATAGTACATATATTAAGTATACATATATATATATATACTATAAATATACTATATATAGTATATAAATATATATAATATTTATATAGTATATATATATCGTATATACATATATAGTATGTATATATATATAGTATATATATAGATATAGTATATATATTTAGTATATACATAGTATATATATAAATTATAATATATATATATATATAGTATATATAAATGGTATATATATAATATATATATTTTATATATATATATAATATAAATAGTATATATATTTTATTAGGCACCGCCAAAACTGGGGAGGGGGCAGGTCAGTACTTTTTGACGGACCGTCTTTTTAAGAATCTACCAAAAATCAGTTAATTATCCGATCAATACGAAATTTTCAGCGATTGTTAGGAGAAGAATGAACTTTATAAAAGTGTACTTATTTTTCATTAACGATATTTATATATATATATATATATATTTTTGCTTACAACCCCCCTTGTTTTGAAGTGGGAACCAATATGCTTAAAATAATCATCTGAAACTGAACAAAACATATTGTGTTGTTGTAACGGACAGAATTATAGATTAAAAAAACAAAAAAAAAATTGTTAGCATACCTTATTTTGACGTCTGAATATCAGAACTTCGATTGTGTTTAATTATCCCGCTTTTGAGTTTTGAAGTGTGAAATTCGGTGAATATGTTAAGTAAAATAATTAATTTAAGTTAAGCAAAACAAAAAAAAATTTTTTTAAATATTTATACGAAAAAAGCCATTTTAAAATTTTTGATAAATAAATTAACAATTTTTTTTAGCGAGCCGAATAATGCATGACCATTATTAAACAGGGCATGCTTTGAATAATCGATACAAAAAAAATCGATAAATATTGTGCCCTTTGTGTTAAAAATAGCATCATTTTTTTCGATCCCGTTTGAAAATGTTTGCCGCCTTTCGACTACGGTGGACCAAACGCGCTGAAATAATTTTTGTTTATTCTGCTTTAAATTGCCCCCCCCCATTTTGGGGAGCCTGGCCCGCACACACATACACATTAAAAACCAAACTCATACAAATGGTCACCCATCTGGTACTGGCCAGCCTCAACTTAATAATACATTGAAATTTTCGTCACTGAAAAATAAGTTTTTTTGGCCTGTTTGTCTTCCATAGTTTTCTTATTATCAAACGAAAACGTAAACAGAGTCGATCTGAACTCTACGTCGATGCGAAATATCTGGTTACCTATATGAATAAGTGGAATTATTTGAAATTCAGGTACTTATATTATAATATTTTTGCGTATTCTCTTAGAAAATCATCCAAAATCTTAGTTAGACAATAAATAAATAAATTAATTATTTCAAAAACGCTTTTTTTTTAAATATTTAAATACGTTTTTTGTGCAAGACAAAAAATGTCAATTGTTAACTTTTTGGGAAAATTTAACATTTAAAATTGAATTAAAAATAGTAGAAAAAGTTTTACATTATTCTGTTTTCTATATGATAACATGCAGGGTTTTATCTTTCTGGAAAAAAAAAGTTACTCAGAAATAATGGATTTTAATAAATGTAATTTAGTTTTAAAAAACAGCAACCACTTGATTTTGCGGCCATTTTTGGCGGTGCCTATATTTTATATATATATAATATATATATATATGTGTAGTATATATATATAGTAGATATATAGTATATATATAATATATATACTACATAGATATTATATATATAGTTTATATATATAGTATATATATGGTATATACGTCGTATATAATATATATATAATATATATATAGTTTATATATATATAATATATATCTGGTATATATGTCGTATATACATATAATATATATATATATAATATATATATTGAATATATATAGTATAAGAAAAGATATTGCGAGTTTGTCTCTGCTTTATCGTTATTTTCATGGCATGTGCTCGGCTGAGATCCATTTTATACTCCCCCCTATCCAAACTTTTAAAATAAACACCCGTCTAGCAGAAAACTATCACTAGTTTCCCCCTCTTTATCTGTCCCTAAACCTAAGCGTAGAACAGCACTTTCTTTCGTTTTTCTTCTTTCCAGCTGACTACAATATGCTTGTCTGCAAGTCAAACGTAAACAAGTATATATATAGTATAAATAGTATATATATAATATATATATAGCATATATAATATATATATAGTATATATATTCTTTATAGTATATATATATAATATATATAGTATATATTATATATATATAGTATGCATAAATATATATAATATATAAATTATGTAAAATGTATATATATAGTATATATATTATATATATAGTATATATAAATATATATATAATATATATATTATATATTGTACGTATACATGTATATATAGTGTATATATAATATATAATGGTATACGTATAGTATTTATATAGTATACGCATCTAGTATATATATATATAGTATATATAGTATATACATATAGTATATATGTAGTATATAACGTATTAGTATATAGTATATACATGGTATATATTTATATAGTATATATAGTATATATATAGTATATATTTATAGTAGTTATATATATTGTATATATATTTTATGTATATGTATAGTATATATAGCATATATTCATATTGTATATATTCATACAGTTTATATAATATATAATGTATGTATATAATATATATATATATATATAATTTATATATAATATATATAATATATAATATATATAATATAATATATATATAATATATAATATATATAATATATATATAATATATATAATATATGTATTATATATATATTATATAATATATATATAATATATATAATATATATATAATATATATATAATATATATATATATAGTATATATAACATATACATAATATATATAATATATATATATATATATAGTATATATATCATATATATAATATATATATAATATATATATAATATATATATAATATATATATATATATAATATATATATAATATATATAATATATATATAATATATATAATATATATATAATATATATAATATATATATATGATATATAATATATATATATGATATATATAATATATATATAATATATATATGATATATATATAATATATATATAATATATATATAATATATATAATATATATAATATATATATATTATATATATAATATATATATTATATATATGCATATATAATATATATTTACATATATATAATATGTATGCATATATATAATATATATACATATATATAATATATATACATATATATAATATATATACATATATATAATATATATACATATATATAATATATATACATATATATATAATATATATACATATATATATAATATATATACATATATATATATATATGATATATATACACATATATATATAATATATATGCATATATATAATATATATATACATATAATATATATATATATATATATATATATATATATATATATATATATATATATGAAGAGTGGGAGAGGGATAGACAGACAAACTGTCGTTTTAGTGACAGCATCATTATCTTAAGATAGTACGTTCGAGCCTAGATATCAGATATAATTTTTCTCGATTTTTAAATTGTTAATTGTGAAGCACGGTTATTTGTGAAAATTTTATGTTTTTTTTTTCACGTTCGTTGTTTTTATTGTTTTGTTTTTCCAATTCCAGCTCCCCAGAACTCCGGTTCCCCTGCTAGTCTATTATATAAATCTCCCCTGTCTGTTTAAATGTATGTATGTATGTATGTATGTATGTATGTTTTTATCTCTGCCTAAAACTTTTGACAGTGGCGACGGATTTTCACGAGATAAGTATCGTTTTGACGCTCGACCCTTTTGGGCGACAATATCGAAAAATTGGCTAAAAACATTAATCCTTCACCCTCAACTCGACACTTTTCTACAAGGAGTGGTCGCTTTTTCGCCGATATTTTCGAAAGCCATCCCCTCTTTTTGATTAGCTAGCCTTTATTTAAACCTCCGCCATTTCCGGTTTGGCGATGGACGCAACGACAAAGACGTCACGTTTTTTTCGCGGTACGGGTTCGAGCCTGCCGCTTGACCACTACCACTTCTTTTTTTGCTCAACATACACCTCCAAACACCATACACCTCCAAACACTCGGACAATGCCAGGCTAGTATAATGTTAAATACGAAATCTGCATTAATCAAAATATTATATTTATTTTATGACAGCTCAATATATACATGTATATCTCACGAAAAGACTTTGAAGTGAAAAACAAATGTTCTCCTCCCTCCCAGTGACATTTCTTACAGATTGCATCAGTGCTGTCACTCTTTATTAAAGCATATCCAAAGATGGATATGTTCTCGCTAATTTGCTTAAGTAATCTTTCGATTGTTTTCACTTCCGATTGTTGAATAAATTGTCGATTCCAGAACTGCCAGCGATGCCATCATCACGAGTACCATTAACTATGATGGCACATTTTATTAGCAGCTGTCCACTCGTATGTCTGATCGCCTTCGTGGTACGACATAAACAACAACTGGGAATTTCTATCCAGTGTTCATCTTTGCTAATGTATTTTCTGTAATGAATAGGCATTTCTGTTTATTGTCGTTAACAATTGAGTCGTTAACACTTTATTAGGTTCCACCACACTTTGCTTTCTACGAACGGGAAATGACTGCTGATAAGAAATATGGATATAACCGAATCGAGTTTCATCATTCACGCATTAATATCGTTGGGAGGGGGTAAAATGGTGCTTGCAAATAAAATAGTTGATTGTTTAAATTAATCGCATAAATAAGTATATGGTTTCGGTTTCAAAAGTTGGTTGATATTATCGGATATTTATTCCTTGTATTGAATAATGCTAAGCAGGAATATGTTTTAAAGCTACGTGTAATTGTGATTTGTCAAACATATTGGTTTATTTCGATGTTAAAACACGTAATTTTTATAAATCAGCTACGGATCATACATTTGTTTGATTCTGTTTTATTGGCAAGTCTTAAATATTATTGACGAACGATGGCCTTGGAGATTAACTGTTATACTATTTGATCTTAGCCTGACCATGTCGCATTAGAATATCTTTTGAATTTGGATTTCTGTTGCAAATGGTAAACCCTCTTCTAAAGTCTTTATAGTCATCCGGCTTCGAAACAGTAAAGAAGGATGCAAAATATGTCAACATACCTGCAGTGTCGCCGATCAAATCGAGACTGGATGCTACACGTCATAACGCCGGCAGTAATTGGTGGATACTCATTTAGGCGTCTCGGAATTCACTTGGCAGAGCCGGCTCAACAGACTCATGGTGAATGCCGTAACTAGTCTTAATAATTAGATGCTCTGAAACCATTGCTGCACCATCCGGAGAATATCGCTAAGAGAACTCTTTCTTATTTTGATAAAATACAAAATCAAATTCCAAAATATTAATGGATAATTTCCTCTGTTCTTTAGAGCCCTTTTCTCATGAAAGAAAAATTATTGGTCTTTTTCCATAGAAAGTGTTCAATTGAGCGTCGATGTTTATTTAAAACATTCACAGCAAGAACTCATCTTACTATTACAACTGCAAAAACCTTTCGTTTCTTCTAATACCAAGAACTTCTATCTGTGGAACAGCATGTCTGTCTCTAATTCCAATGTACATTAATGCAATCATAAATAGTGTTTATAATAACAACATTTTGTTAATCTTATTCATCAATTTCAATTCTCTTGTAATAGTCTAAGTAACCCTTATCATCAAGTGGCTTTGAACTTGATAAATGGTGACTAAATAGTAAAAGGAAATAAATACTTTATTATGGATGTACCAGTTACCGAAGGAAAGGATTTTCCGAAACATTACTTCTGCATGGAACAATATCCATAGTTTTCATGAAGAGTTAATTTGTCGTTTTAGTGATTTCCTTACATAATCAGTATCTTGGATCACTTTGTCGTAGTGTATATTTTGCATACATTAATATAATAATATATTAATATTACAGACATCGACTATTTACGATATAATTTTACTAGCAGAAAGACTCCGGGTTTCTCGGGTTGGAATAGGGAAAACTATTATGTCATTTATGCAGTACTCATAACACGAGATTACGTTTCTTTTTTAGAATTTCATACCCAGTTTCTATTCATAGTATGGTCGGGGAAAAATTACATATTAAAAAACTTATTGAATTGAAAACCATGTCTTACACACGTGGTTTGAATTTCATTCGAATCGGATATTTGTATTTCAATTTTTATGTTTGGAATCTTGAAGTTCTGCACTCAGAGCTCGTTTAAAAAACTATTATGGATTTGGGACCAATTTCATTGTTTAAAAATTGAATACATTCGAAATTTTATGGTTCCATTCGGATGGTCTCCTTAGAAGTGATGTGAGAGAAGTTTTTCATTGTGTCACAGGAAAAATTTATATCTGAATTTTTTTATGTAAAAATTTATATGGGAGTTTTATATAAATTCTCAAAATTTTCTTTCTATATATAGCATGTACACTGTATCGCTGAACCATGCCTTTAAACTATAACATCATGACCTGATCTATTGCTTTAATTTTATTAGCACGTGAGATTTGGAAAGGTATATACCAATTGGAGGTTTAGTTTTTAAATAACTAGAAACATTAAAAAGGCGTTTGATTGTTGAACACGACGTAACAGTTGTTAAATCAAAATAGAAACTAAGAAACATTTTATCGAAAATACAACAATCATAAATTTACGTTTTGTGATGAAAATTTCCATTGGAATCTTCTAAACAATACGTTCGCAGTTTTGAGCAATTAATTACAAGTGTGAACAGCATACGTGTTGAGTTGAATTTGAAACTTGTTTTTAACTAACTTGATTTGCCCGTATCATATCATTGCTGTCATTTTGTCGAAATTCATACAAACAGCACAACTGCGTTGTCTGTATTGTTTGCTTTATTTGGACTACTATTCTCATCGTGGATGTTATTCTAACAGTGTTAAAAATGTTCATGTTGGGATACGTGCTTAATTGTTGTGCAATGACTACGGATCAAACTTAACGCAAATATGAAGCTTTTGAAGTGATTGCGTTAGTATTCCCATAATCTCATTTAAAATATGCAAAAGAATTTAAAATTTGATATTTATTATCTACTTGCATGTGTACCCGGCGTTGCCCTGGTGTTTGGATGTGTATATTGAGCAAAAAAAAAAAAAAAGGGTGTAGTAGGCAGGCAGAATCGAACCCGTGACGTGAAGGCGGAAAAGAAAGTGGAGGTGTGTGTAAGGGTGTTGGTTGGGCAAAATAAATAAATAAATAAATGATAATTATAAATAAATAAAGGAAATTGCGAGCGCAAAAGAAAAAAAATAGGAGTAGTAAGCAGGCTCCATCCCGTACGCGCCAGAGGAAATAGAGATGAAAAAGAAACAAACTGTCTTACAGATGTATCTACCGTGGTTGTGACGTCACGAGCTGTCGAAGCGCCTTTTAAGCGGCGTCTTGGACGCGAGGGTTGAATGACGTGTAAAAAATGTTAGGAAAAAAAATCAACCCTCCCTGTGGAAAACTGCCTAGTTGAGAGTGAAGGAATTAATGTTTTGGCCAATTTTTCGATATTTGTCGTCCGAAGGGTCGTACTTCAAAATAATACAGATCTCTTGAAAATCCATCGCCTCTGTCAAAAGTTTTAGGTAGAGATACATACATACATACATACATACATACATTTACACAGACAAGTGTAATTTATATTATAGATTATTAACATTTGACAAATTCGGAGAAATCTGAATTTTAACAAATAACTTCTATCCTCTTTTTACTTCCTCTGCATAAAACTCAACTAAATATAGCCCGCAGTGTGAACCCTTAGACCTAGTAGAAGCGCTTCAAAAATAAATAACGGCTAATTTATAAGTTTAGGAGTGAATTCTGTTTAGTTTGGTTATTTTGTTTACGGCATATCAACCCTTTTCAGGTTATTTAATGCCGAATCTAGTTATTTTGGAAATAGTATTCCTGTTGCATCTGATTATTTTGTTGAAGGTTTTTATTCTTCAAGTTCTGTGTATCTTCAATTACTAGTTTGTAGTGTTTGGTTTGGTTGTTTTATAGTGGATTTTATCGTTTTTGTTACCTGCCGTGCAGAGCATGAATGACTTTTGCAATAGGAGAGAGAAAAAGATTAGAGTATTAATGCTTAGTACATTTTAAGTCAGGAAACCAGTCAGGAAGTGATGGAGATAGAAAGAGACAGGAGAAGCGGAAAAAGGGAAAAAGGTGGGTTGTTTTTGGTTTTGGTTTTGCAGGGCATAATTAAGTCTTGCAAAAGGAAGTAAAAAAACAAAAAGCATCAATGTTAGGTGCATTTCGTCTCAGGAGCCAATATCTTCAGACATCCTGATCTGGTGGCGCCAGGGTGAATTCTGTACATACAAATATATACACATATACACATACCAACGTAACTTAACCAATTTGTTTTCTATCTAATATTTATGACTTGAAGTGAATAGTTAAAAACTAATAAAAACAACCAGCTAATAATAATTATTATTTACGAACAAACAATTGGCATGACCTTTAAATCTCGTTGCATAATGCTCGACAAAAGCAAATTTAAAAAAATGTGTTAATATAGACACTGTTTGTTTTTACTGTGTCATTTCTGTGCAAATGTGATTTCATATGAATCTATTTATTTATACTACACTTTAAATGTCAATTCGGTTTTGGATGCAGATGTAAACTGTGTTCATTAGTTTTTATTTTTATGACATTTTTCAATAACAAATATGTCTAAAAAAGAATTTTACAATTCGAAAATTATGATTAGAGTTTGTTTTTGTTTGCATATCTGTTATTTCAAATCAGCATGTTTCTTAAATACAAAAGTTGTATCCAGTTGTTGTTTGAAACAATTAACAATATAATCGAAACATACGATACAAATAAAATAATTGTACTTTGAACAATAACTGTCATGTGCTGCGTGTGAGTTATGTACGAGTGGATTACATAAAAAATTCAGTGTTGATTTTCTAATCTTTTGTTCATTTGTATCTTAAGTCTACCTATACGCATTGTTTGCTTAATTCCTAGATTGCTGACATTTTTATCGGTAATCTCGATATTTAAAGTTATGTCTTTATTTTCATTTCCACATTGTATGGAACCAAAAAAGAGAATGTATATGTGTGTCGATGTGTTACTTTATGCGCATATGTTGTAATATAGCTGTCCTACAGATGTACAAAATTTTGCACTTGGAACATTGTATGCATATAACTACTGTAGCTTGGACGGGATTTTTTTTTTATTATGCAGATACTGTTGTCTATTTGTTGTAGATTTTCTTTAAGTAATTTCGTAGTGAGCCCCGGTGTGTGCCAATTGTATATCTAATATCTCTTTTTACTGACCTATCTGGACCACGTGGTGCAATAGAAAAAATAGTTTCTGGTTACCTTAAATTCATCTAAAACCAGTATTCTTCATGTTACTGCAGTTTTGATGTTCGTTTATTTTAAGTTTCATATTTCTTTTGTAACATACCTTTAACAGAACATTTGTTTACATTTCTGAACCTTTGCTTGATATTCTTTCAGGACGGCATAGTAAATCAGCTTTACAGCGGCATTTACACTAAGGGACAGACCGACGTTCACCCAGGAATTAGTAAAAACGCAGTTTACCTCTGCTAATACCCTAAACAATATTTTAATCTTATCTTATTCTAATTTCAAAAATAAAGTCATGCGTCGCATTTACTTTTATGATTTTTCCCAACGAACAAACGTCTCACGAATTATCATAGAACCCCAATATATACTGGTTAATTAAATGTAATTACAAAGTCAAACAAGCCATGTAAAAAGGCAGGTGGTAGTTATTTACATCTCCATACACTTTTAATATTTGTCCAATACTGTTTTAAACGTGGATATGGTAATCATCATAATTACCTAATCTAGCACGTTTTTCCATGGAGCAGAAACACTGACAGAGAATTCTGCTTTTCTTCTATTAAGCCGAAGCCGACGGTAGTAAATGCTTTGCGGTCGTTCATAGAGACAACAATTTGGTGTTGGAGCGATAAAACTTCCGAGGGATAGATTTTCATAATCATTTATGAAGTTGTCCGTCAGAATAACAGCAGTATGTTCATTATAAAGCTTAATTATTCTCGGAGATGTTGTTTACGTTCCTTTACTTTTTTGTTTGCAATAATTGGGGAAAATATTAATGGGAGAAAGATTCGAATGGTATAATTAATTTCCTTGTAAATGCAACCATTATAGAAATTGATACTTGAACTTTTTCAATTCTAATTAGTTACTATAACAGGAAAACAAATATTCAAACGAACAGAATCTTTTCAAAATACTCCAAAGACGCTCGAGTTTGGGAAATATTTATTAACTTATGGCTAATTAAAAAAAAAAGTTTGGCATGTGTATGAGTTTTCATGAATGGATCCCACTTTCTTTTTAACCTTTTGCATATGACTAAATTAAACTAAATATAGCCTGAATTATTTAATCTTATGCATACAGTTGTGTTAAAAATAATAATATATTACTTGATATTTAATAGCTATTGTTCAAATTTCAAAGATTTCGGATGTATATACATTTTCATGAAGAAATACCCTATCTTTCACCCCTTTAACTAAGACTAAAACTAAATATGACACATTATCTACTCATGCTTAAAAGCTCTGTTGAAATATTCATAATGATCGGCGAATTAGTTTAGGAATACATTCTGTATATATAACACATACACATGCTTAAGTTTATATAGGGACTAGCAAGAAAACGCGCCTTGTCCGTGAGCGAATAATGATCAACATGCTCATGACTGTGTAGCAACAAATACATTTATTGACATTGAAATCGGTGAAACTGACCATTTTTTTAATCAAATCAATTGATTGCTTAATCTAGGTAGCCTACCTTTCTACAGTGTACCAGGAGGAATCTTCAAACGCCAGCCTGGAGTTACTTAGTCCACAATACACTGTCGTCTACATTGCACTGCAGAGAATTTATGTCGATTTTATAACTGTATCTGTAAATAATGACTTCACTTGAAGTTTAAAATACAAAAGTCAAATATCATGGTTCAATTGTGCTCTAAACAGAAACATTCATTTCGAACTCACCCCTTTCTTAGCCAAGAGCTTACTATTCATTTTACGAAATTATTTTTACATAATTACTTGATTTAAAGTTTAATATACAAAATACAAGAACCATGGTTCAATTTTGCTCTAAAAAGAAACATTCGTTTCGAATATGCCCTTGCTTTATAAAATAATCTACAGTAAATTTTATAGGCTAGACCATTCTGTTTATCCGGTAATAAAACTTCTCAAATGCATTAGTAATGTTAGGTTGTATGAGAGTGTTAACTTTGGTCCAAATCTGCTTCCCATTTTAATCGAATTGTTACGATTATCGATTTTTGATGCTTATCGGACGCATTCTCATACAAAATCTACATAAAAACACTTCCAGACATTCTTATGAAATTAAAAAAAAAAAACACAATAACAACAAAACATTGGTCCAGCTGTTTTTCGAATCCATAGGAAACGAACTCACTAATAGGCACCCACAAAAGTCCTTTATATAGTAGATAGATAGATAGATTACTTTTAACTATAAAAATGTTAAAAATGATACTAATCTTGATTGATTTATTTTTCAGTTTGAATTCATTTATATATTTCGCTAGCTAATCTTAAAGAACAACTTATTTCGCCCGAACTGTATGATGTCGCATCTGTCTGACGATAATGTAATATATAAGTATGATCGGGATACACTGAAAATAAATCTACTGAAGATACAGATATAATGATGGAAGAAAATGATGGAAATGCTTAAAGGAAATAAAAATAAAGCGAAAAAAATCAATGTCTCTCGAGAGTTTGATAGTCAAGATAAGTGTTCTGTTAGGATACTAGTCAACACGTACATTAATTTAAGTAGCTGATCAGTCGACTAGCAATAAACATATATAGTTGCCCTCGGACAAAGCAAAAAGAACATTTAAAAAATTATAAGACACACATATATATGTCTTTTCGCAAAATGGGCTTCATGTATAAACTTACTTATCTGTCTGGACTATTATCGTATAATAAAAACTATCAGAAGTGAAGAAAACTTTTCGTCTAGCCGTGCATAATTTTCTTTCTCCATCTCTTATATATATATATATATATATATATATATATATATATATATATATATATATATATATATATATATATATATATATTCAATTTGTCTTTACATAAGCAGTAATTTGTTGTTTCGGTCTTCTAGTATTTAGTAACTAGAGACCTCTTAAGGCAACAACGCTTATTTACGAAAGAGGAATATTTCAATTTATATATATATATATATATATATATATATATATATATATATATATATATATATATATATATATATATATATGGCACTTTATCTGTGAATATGTGTGCGTGTGTGCGGACTGATTCGACTTTTAAAACATTCACATAAATGTACTTCATGTGTTCGGGTGTGTTCTTAAATAAGTTTAAATTGGAATGCCTTCGATGCGCATCGAAAAAAAAACACATTAAAAAAGAAACAGTCAGATTTTGACCAAAATAAACACCCATATGCCGCCTAATAATACAAGTACATTTGAAAATTTTTATAGCCATACAAGCAGAAGGGCTCGGTGTATAGGATCAACAGTAGTTCGTTGATAAGACTAAGATGTATTCGAAATTAATGTTTCTGTTTAGAGCACAATTAAACCAAGATGGTTGACATTTGCAGTTTTAACTTAAATTTAAGCTGTTATGTTAAAATAATTGTATAAAATCAACAGTAGGTTCTTTACAGTGCAATGTAGACTGCAATGTATTTTGGACTAAGTCACTGTGTGATGGTATTTGAAACTTTCTTTCCGGTGCACCGCGATGGGTTCCCGACTAGATCATGAAATAAGCCGATTTGATTGAAAATGGGAGATTTAAAGGATTTTGATGACAAAAATGTATTGGAAGTGTGGAAAACTCGTTGATTCTCATTCAACCCCGGGCAACGTCGAATTTTACTGCTAGTGTATATTAAAATGTTTGGCAGAAGCGAGTTACCCGCCTCACATTAATTTGTTAGAAGCGCAACACGTTTTGTGCGACATTTCTTTAAAGCAATAGTCGAGTTTATATATTATTTAGAGTGCTTTGCATGAAACAACGAATGCTTGTTTAAAAGGAGTGTGTTTGAAATACAGTTAGAAAAAATTGTGCATATATACGCATAGATAAGCTTAGGAAAATCTTTAATAACAAAAGGGTATTTAAGAATTCAAGTAACATTTACAACACAGCTCTAAAATATAGTAGTTTTGATAATATCGACATAAAATATTATTATTAACAACCACCACCACCAATAATACTAGAAAAGAAAGCAACAACAAAAAAACAAAGAACATCCTCTGGTTCATCCCACTATATTACAACGTGCTAAATACAAAAGTTTACAAGAAATTTACAAATCTTATCGACAAAGACTTTCTCGTAACTATTTTCTTTTACATAAAATATTCAATACAAATGAACTTTAAACTTTTCTACGATTGCCGTGAAAACTTCGAAATAATAATTAAATTAATTATTTAAGAAAATAAAAATACAAGAAAATAATTATTTAAGAAAATACTAAATGAGAGTAGTAAAGAAAGAATAAAAACAAAACACGTAGAAAACGTGATAAATATATTAAGAAGAACATTATAATGTCGGAAAATACCAATAACTCACACAATAAAAACAACTACCCAAACTAAAAATTTAGAGCGAAAAACTATAATTGTATGCCGTGTATTTGGCCCATTACAAATAACTGCTTAATCAATCATTATAAATCGTAATACATATGAAAAGCCGAATATAATGTGATACTACATAGAAAAAAATTCGTAATTAAAAACCAAAAAAGCATATTAAATAGCAACAACAAAAAGCAAATTAAAAACATAACAGAGAACTATTAATCAGAGCTTAGAGAAAGAAGACGTTCACCAATAACTGAAGAGGACATATTAGTATTGGCTAATGCACGCAGATATTTAAGTGGTTGAACAAAGAGATTTTTTTTTACTTTTAAAGATAATACAAAATAACCAAATTGTACAAGAAAAACAGTAACTAAAGACACAAAATAAATTTATTTTAGGATAACAAAATAAATAAAAACAAAACTAAATTGATCTTAAGTTTTCAATGAGGAAGAAAATACATAAAAAAGAGGAAATTATAAAATCGACAAATATTCTCTTTATTTGCTCCTTTTAAAAATGAGGTGTGACGAAACGACCCTCAAAGAGAAAACTATATCAAACAAAAGTCGGTCAAACAGTACTTAGATAAAAAAAGCAATTGCAAACTGTAAACCCAAGCACTTAGCCTGATGATTCCCGCAGAAACGACACAGTGACGTTTCTGTGAAACTTACTTACCTCATATATATATATATATATATATACATACTAATACACGTATAGTTGTATATAATATAGTTTTATGTAATATTATTTTAGAAAATTTAAGATTTTTAATTAAATACAAATGGCCTATCTCATAAATGATAAATATATATCAGACGTTATATTTCACATTTGGTAGCATGATATATTTAGTGTGGAGAGCAAATATTTGTGGATAATTTCTTATCTTGAAAATGTTACAAAGTTATACTAAAACCTTTATAGACACATATATATATATATATATATATATATATATATATATATATAGATATAGATACACATATATGTACATATGTAATATATAGATATAGATACACGTATATGTACATTTATAATATATATATAGATACAAATATATGTACATATATAATATATATATAGATACACATATATGTACATATATAATATATATGTATATAGATACACATACATGTACATATATAATATATATATAAATATATGTACATATAATATATATATGGAGAGAGACACATACAGGTACATATATCATGTATATATATATATATATACAAATACACATATATGTACATATATAATATATATACAAGTAGATATATACATATTTATACATATACATACATATAAATATATATATATACATATATATACACATAAAATACATATATATACATATATGTACACATATATAACATGTATATACATATGCATATATATACATATATAATACTAGCAAAGATACCCGTGCTTCGCACGGAGCTTTGTTGCGCACTCGGGTACCAAAATCTGTGGGCACCTTTCCAGTAAGTTGATGTTGTAAGAGCAACGATTGCATAAGGTGATTAACATTTTAACTACCTCTTGTAGTGACTGAAATTCAATCAGGAACTTCACAAAACATTTTCATCAAAAAGGAAGGTTACTTGATGTTACATAGTAAATTTTTCATTGAAGTAATTTTCAACTCTTGCTTAAATTTTATCTTGCACATTCAATACTAAAAACTTACCACAATCAGATCATGTCAGTTTTTCCTCATATCCATTTCTCGAACTTTTCACTGAAGAGCCTCAGTGTAAACTACATTTCTGCTGCTTTGATTTGGAGCCAGAATGTAGAGTTTTTCTGAACTTCCTGTCCGGCTGATGGAGACGTAGAACATACCGTGACTGAAGCAGTCTGATGTCAAGTCTACGCCAATGGTGTTAAATGTCTGACCTTGACTTTTGTTTATGCTCATTGCAAAACACACCTTCACAGGAAATTGGAGTCTCCGGAATTTAAATGGAAGTTCTGAGTCCGATGGAACTAAGGGGATCCTTGGCAGTAGAACAGTTTCGCCTTTGTAGGGACCACAGGAAATGGTGGCCTCAAGTACATTGGTGTGCAATCTGGTGATAACACATCTGGTTCCGTTTGTTGTTTTTGGCGGTTCCAAGGATCGAAGAATCATGATTGGCGATCCAATTTTGAGATTTAAAATGTGTGGAGGCATTCCAGATATCTCCAAAGAGTTTAAAAACTCCACAGGGTAGTGAACAGCTTCATATTCATTAGTAGCCGAATCAACTGACTTGTATTGCTTTGTGTCTCCTGGAAATTCATTCATTATTGAATTGTTCAAATGATTCACATTGCTGTTTAATGGCGAAATAATAGCCCTCTCAGCAAGCCAATCCGGTGATTTTCCATTGTTTTGCAGGTCTGGGTACACTTTGTCTTTCAGTTGCTTCTGATTACCGACACATTTACCAAGCGCAGTTGGAATCTTAATTGTGTCAGGTGAAGAAGTGATAGGAAACTGACCATTACCGATTTGGAGAAGCAATTTTGAGAAGTCTGCTGTAGCTGTGTTATCAGAGATATAGGCTCTCATATTAGTAGTCAGTCTCTTCACTATAACGTGCCTCCAGAGATAGGATTGTTTCAAACTTGCATTGACAATGTTAGCCCTTGTGCGATTTTTAACCACTGGGAGGATTTGACGGAAATCACCGCAAAATAAGGTTGGAATGCCACCCATGGGATTCTTGTTTCCTGTGATGTCTTGCAGTGTTCGGTCAATTGCTTCATAAGCACTCTTGTGCGTCATTGGAGCTTCGTCTACAATGATTGCAGAGGTGTCTCTAATTACATTTGCCAAGGCTGAGTTACCAGTAATTTTGCAAACTGGCTGATCCATTCGATGAGTATCCAAGGGTACTTTAAAAGTGCTGTGAAGAGTGCGGCCACCTTGTAGTAGAGTAGCAGCAATGCCACTGGATGCTGTTGCAAGCACAATCTTTCTCATGGATCTAATCTTTGCAAGGATCAAATTGATTACAAAAGTCTTGCCCGTACCACCTGGAGCATCAAGAAACATCATGTTTTTGTTCATTTCACCTTGTGCTTCCAACATTGCCATGAATGAATTGTAAACTTCTCTTTGAGAATCGGTCAGTTTTTCTTGCATATTTTTTGCTTGTAGGGAAAGTTCTTCAAGATTATAAGTAACTTCACGTTGATACTCTCTCGCGAGTTTTTCATCTCTCCCTTGCGTTGGTGCAGGTAATCCATAGCTTGCCAATGGTTGACCGCACATAAGGAGAACTTTTTCTTCAATTAGACAAAGAGTTTTATTGTAGATGTCCTCATTAAAATCTGCTTCTGGATTGTTAACTTCTTGCCTGTATCTGTGAAGAATGTCTTCAGATATTACATCACGAAAAGCCATCCAGATCTCAAGAGGATTTCTTGGCTCACAGGCTGTTAAAATTATCACAAATAGGCTTCGCAAATTTGAAGGTGATTGAGTGGCACTTGCCTCTCCTACTGCTTGATGCAAGTGATGGTCATTTTCTAGAAGGCCTCGAGCAAGGCACGCTGCTCTGTATGTTTCAAACACCTGACCATTGTATGCTCGCAAATTTTGAAATGAAGTTGGACCAGCAACCTCATTGAGCAACAGGCGTAAGAAATAACACTCCCCTGCTTTTGGACTAATCGTGTAGATTCTCCCAATGCATGGTGCCTTCCATACATCATCATTTTCAGCACCTTCAACTTGTACCCCACGCATTCTTCTCATCCATTTCTTTGTCGATTTGTTCCAAGTGTAAAACTCAGGGACTTCTACGTATTTGAGACCCCTTGCAAAGTCATCCTCATGGCAGAGTTGAAAAAATGGTGTCAAAGTTGTGGCAGGCGGTGGACCTTGGGCTCGTTCCAGAGCAGTATCAGCTGAGAACATGACACGCTGCCCATTTTCAAGATGAACAGAAAGTTGTACAATTGGGGGGAAATGTTCATGGATGGGATGTTCCAATATCCTCCAGGCCGCCTCTGAACTGCCGACATACCTTGCATTCTGGAACTGCTGGATCTCATCCACAATGTGACTTTGTACTTGGCCTTGTTGGTTAGCTGCTCCATCAGTTCTTTGTAGTTCAAACACTGCTTGATCACATCCTTTATTCACGTATTTGAGGACATATTTGATGCTTTGGATCGAGCTGCAAATTTCTACGTTAATGTGAGCGTTGAACTGCTGAAGGAGGACCTTGTTGTACGGAACAATCCACTGGTTTGTTATTTCTTGATTAACATACCGACCATTTCTCTTCATCCTTATTGTACCAGTCTGGCTTCCATCTTCTGGTTTTCTTCGCCTGTACTTGGGGTAAGAGTCTTGGCCTTGCTCGGTACACTGAAGAAATTCTTTTGGGTATTTTTTGGAACATTTGTTGTCAATCGTACATGGACAATTTGGATTAAATGGTCCACAAGGTCCATGCACCATATGTGCCATCACTTTAGCATGAAGATCAGGATCTTCCTCTTTGTCAGGGATCTCTGCAGATATGCAGAGATCCATTTTTTCTGGTAGAAGTTTGTCCTCTGGGGCCTGCCAGGTGAGGATGTGTGCATGCGGCAGTCCTCTTTTTTGATATTCAATACTGTACAGGAAAGCCCTCAACCTGCCAAATCCTCCCTTTTTAATAAATTCAAGTAACTTTTTTAGCTTCTGCCTGAAAACCCTGGCAACAATATCTGGACGATCCTGAGGGTCTTGCCCTTGAAGACAATTTTCTGTAATTTCTGTCCACTTTGGATTTGTTGTGAACGTGATGAAGAGGTCGGCTCGGCCCATTCGCCGAACATATGCCATGGCATCACTTTGACGCTCAAACATGTATCGAGGGCCTCCTGTATAAGTTGCCGGAAGAACAACTCGTTGACCAAACTGTTCTGGATTCCCATCCTCCCTAAGAATTGAATCTCTCAAGTTGCTATAATTGTCAGCTCTCAGGGTCTGTTGCTCACGCCTCAGGAACTGTAAACGTTCTGTTTCAATCTTGCAGTACACATCCACCAGCCATTGTTGAAATAGCCTTCGGTACCAGAGAAAATAGTTTCCAGGCCGAGTCATTAAATGGTACGAATAAAATTGCTGTTGGGTAACTTTTCGCCCATTGGATGCCTTCATGTAGATGTTGTAAGATGGAGAACCATAGGGGTACATTAACGGGTACATTAAAGTATCGTAGAGGGGATGTAGTTCGGAGATCCATTTTAATGTATCATTTCTAAAACGCAAGACAATATCCCGGTTAGCTGTTGGTTCATTCTCCATTAATATTCCAATCTCATACGTTGTTGTTGGAGCATTGAATCGCCGTGGATGCTCTTCTTGCGGCCTTCGGTCTTCCCTTATGACAACTTTATGTTCTACCAAGTGTTCTTCTTCAATCCTCTCCTTTGTTGTTTTCAGCTGACAAATGAAGCTGTTGTTCTCATGTAAAAATTCAGTCAGACTTTGGAGAATGTCTCTATTGAGTCTACTGTCACATCCCTGATTATGTAGTTCCTCTTCCAGACTATCCAAGAAGTAGACTTGAATAAACTTTGCTGTTTCATCTTCAGGTGGTAAAAGACTCCCAATCTGGTGGCAAACCTGGCCTCGAATTCTAAAAGAAGGATTCCACCCATGTACTGCCACAATTTTGTGACCAAATGATGTCATTGCAAAACAATTGTTATAACTGCGTAGATTTTGCAGAAAATCTTTAGAGATGGGACCATTGCCGGAGAGCAAATCTTGAAGCAACTGAAGCAGTGGTGGAAAGCTATCAAGCACAACTTTGCCAGAAGAACAACAACAACCAGGGGTTTCTCCTTTAAATTTTACAGCTGAGCAATGTTGACATACTTTGTCCATTTTTCCTATATCAGCTGTAGTGAGAGAGTCATTTTTGTTGTAGAGCAATCCTTTTCTATTGCAGTGTTCTATTTCATGGTGTCTCAAAGCAGTCATTCGTTGTCTAGCTGCCTCGTTTTCTGTCAATTGCTGGGGCAAAGTCATACTCTCTCTCCATGCAGCCTCTCGTTGTTGCCCTTGGTATAGGCGAAAGCTTCGTTGGGTTTCCGATTCATTCTGATGTCGTTGAGCCACTCTCAACTGACCTTGTGTACGTCTACTTACCTCATATAATTCATTCGATCGTAATATTGCTTCTCTTTCCAGTGCATATCTTTGCCTTTCTTGAATTTCATCTTGTGATGAATTTAACCGCCTTACAGCATGTCTAGTTCTGTCAGCTTCACGTTGGGTTTCTCTTTCCAAATCTGACAGTCTTGCTCTCCTTTCTCTTTGACGTATCCTGTTAAGTTCTAGACGTCTTTCTCTATCTGAATTGTTTTCATTGGAGCGAACTGCAGCAACTCTTAGTCTATTAGCTTCCAATCTTTCCATTCTTTCTTCCTCACTTTCGTTTCTACTTCGTTTGGGTGGCATAATTTCGGTTTTAAACGGAATTGTTTAACGATATTAATGATTGTAAATTAATTAAGCGTAAAGGAAATGTATACTAACTGAAATGGACGAACTATAAATAATATTTCTGAATAGTACAATTATAAACAATTATATTGTACCTATTTACTATGCCTCCCCACGGGACAGAGTTAGACACCAGGGTCGTTTTTTAACGTGGAGAAAAGGTACAAAAATAAAAATTGTCTCAGTCGTGAAGGATTTCTCCTCTACCGAAAGAGAACAAGAAAATGAAGTGCAGCATCTGAAGAACAGATACTACACTTTGATCTTGACCAAAAGGAATGAATAAAAGCGACCTACGTGTGACTCATTACTTCCGGGTGTAAACGTCACAGTCTAAAAGTAATAATTAAAAAAAAAAAGTAAATGTAAAATAAATGTAATACCAACTTAGGTTAACTAAGTAAACAGTACAATTAAAACAGTTCTATTAAAACAAATAATTACTAAGATCTAGGTAATTGTTAGTCTCATTGTTATGGTTTTAAAGAAAAAAATGTGTAAAAAAAGTTCTGCTTTTGTAAGTACGTGTATTTCTTTTAAATTACATAACCTTTTTATTTTATCATTTATATCTCTTTTAAATTTATATATTTTGTTAGTAAACTGGAAGAAATTCAGTTGAATAAAACCTTGTTCGTGTTCTTTACGTTAAACTCATATTTTTATAAAAGGTTCATCCGGTTTAAAGAAAGCACTAAGTTTAAATAAGACTGGAAATAACTAATTCAATATATAAATAGAAAAATGAAATAAATATAAGCTTTAAGTCTTAAGATAGTAATAATCAAAATGTAATAAATTATTTGTAGTTCAAATCTATGATAAGACAGGCTTTCGAAATAGGCTCGACCAGAAAGATTAAATTGGAACGAAATTATAATCTCCGTGCCATTTTCAAAACAACCCCACAAAAGTAACGGTATCCTGCAGTTGGTTAAAATGACAACGTTGGTTGTAAGAAAAATGTAAAAGAAAATGCGCTTATCTGTTTATTTTGACCTGTTTTATTTAATTAAAAAAAAATTGGCTATAACTGGAAGAGAGCGTTATGTTTTGGGGGTTGTTTAAAAAATAGAATGGAAATAAAGTTAGTTCCGTTTTAATTGTGTTTAATTGCGGCAAGCGCTAACAAAATCGAAAAATCACTGTTTACATTCGAAATGTTAACTTTTATAGGTTTACAGGTTTGCTGACAAGGCTGGGGGTGTTTAATACAATTATTTTACTAAATTGATTTTTTTCATTTAAAAATAAAATTATTTCTTTTTTAATAAAGTTTTATTTTAAAATATTTGTTTTTGTTTATTTATATAAAATTACGATAGTTGAATTGTATTCTTTCAATAATATTGGCAAGTAAAATATAAAAGATTAAAACGGAACGAAATTGAAATTTCCATTACAGTTTCAATACAATCCCAAAACATAAAGCTTTGCTCGCCAATGAATTGTTTTGATAATATACGTAAAGTGAAATAAATCGAATATAAAATTAAATGAAAATATATTAAATAATTAAATGTTAAATAGATTTTGTAAATAGTACAGTTGAAATGATTAGAATATTTCCAATATGTAATAAGGTCGAGGTAATTAGTTAAAGAGATTTAATATAATGTGATATGCAAATGAGCATAAGTCATTCGATATGGGGGTGGTTTGTAGACTAGTATATAAAGAAATTAGGCATAGATTCTTATGTCTCCTATAACAGAAACATCCTAAAATGGGTTCTAATGTTTCTCTACCAGGAGAGATCTACCGTCTTACGTCCTTTATATTTCATTGATGATGGAGAGCTGTACACACAGACAGAAACACACGAACCCTATTACTTTATAAAAATATAGATATATACACATATATACAGAGGCATATATATACATATACATACATA